>NC_056551.1:14027083-14342500 GCF_910596095.1 Thunnus maccoyii
TGAGACTGAGGATAAAATGATTGTAGCCATGATGATTTTCCAGAGTAGTAAAATCCTGTCTGACGGTATTATAAACTGCTGTGTAATGTTTCCGAGCATGATGACTCTTAAAGCTCATGGGTGAACTTAAACTGGACCTCCTAGATCATATTTCATCTTCTCACCAGCACTCGTAGCAACACGTCCACACCAACATAGCGCCTAATGTTTTTTTTTTTTTAAACACTGTCCTATTTTCAGTCTGAACGTGGCCTCGGCAGCAACATGGACTGGGAGAAAGGCCACTTCAAATTTGGCGAAAAAGGTTAAGTGCACAAAAAATACTCAATATGATAATACCATTTTTATACATTCTTTTTGGTCACTTGAGCATTATACTTTTGGCTGGAGTACAAAAACTGATTTGTGAGAGTGGGTACTATGATGTTCTTGTACACAACACTCCTCTCTGTAACAAGCTATTGTACAATTCTGCTCTGCTCTTTTCTGAGAGTGTGGTTATGGGGGCACGTCTGGGTCACATCTCCTCCTCCTCAGCAGATTAGCCATAAAGCCAGTCTCCCGTTACACCCTCTCTAGGCTCGGGTCTAGCGAATGTCACCGAGCACCAGCACAGAGAGAGACAGGCAGGTGGGGGGTCGGGTGGGGTGTGGGTTTAGATTGAGGTGAAGGGTGGAGTTAGGGTGAGAAGGGGCGGACAAGCTAGAATTGTTTACAGAGATTGAAAGGCACAAAAGAGATGATAAGAGGCACCAAACAAATTTTATGACAGGCATCCTCAGACAAATAAGACAAAATGTGTCAGAAATAGAAAAAGCCGCTGTGACGACTGGGAGACGTAGGAATGTGACAGGAGGAAGCTGGAAAATCTATCATCTCATGCACTTTGTGGAATAGAAGATGATTTTCTGTTGGGTGTCATAAATCAAAACGCTTTCTTTCATCTTTACCACCAAGTGTATTCTCAAAAGACAGAAAATGTCTCTCTTAAAAAGGAGCGGATGTGTGCCGATTTCTCAGTTTTAACCATGAAACATGACAGCAGGAAGACCATAAGAATTCAAATGACAATAGCAACGCAATTATATCCAAGGGACCCATCTTGTGCTTAAGCAAATTGAAAGTGCTGTCGGGTAAATTAAAATGTAGCGGAGCGCATTCTTGGCTGTCATGTTCTTGGACTGCAGCTGAACCTTGTCGAGGAAGAAGAAGAAGAAGAAGAAGAAGGCCTGTATACACGCAGAAGACTCCATTCAGACGCCAAAGGCTAATGGCTTGGTTAGGCACTCTGGACGGTGCTGTGGGAATTCGCCCCATTTGAGATGCAAATTCCTCAAAGAGCTGAAAGAGCCGGAGTAACAGGTGTCCGAGGAAGTGTGCTGCTACTGCGTGGGTGAGAGAGGGCGGGTGTGAGGGTGCTGAGTGATAACACAGGGTGTATTATTGAAATCCTACTTGTTCAGTCCGGTCTGTGTAGCATTTCTTCTCTTGTCTCATCTTCTTTGTTTAATATTTAAAGCAGGCAAAACGACAGGAGAGAGGTTTGTTGTCAGTATAGAACAGGAAAATATGACAGATCTGCAAAATTTAAGAGTTTAAAATTTTATTGATTTAAATATAATTTGGTAGAAAACCAGCCTGTAGACATGGGGAGTTGATTTTCAATCATATGAACAAACAGATCAGAAATAAATCTTTATATACTGATGAAAACAGCAGGAGAAGTTTTCACATTTACAAGCTCCAAGCTTCATCAGTGTTCTCTCTAAATGTAACAGTTGCATGAGTACTGACGAGCGTCTCAACAACCTAATGGACTGTTTTGGTCCCTTGGTGGATATTGAAACATAATCCCTTAAAAAAAAAAAAAAGAAAAAAAAATCAACATCAAGTTTTTAAATGACAAACCACATCCTGTATTTCTTTTATCCATCAGAATGACAGGGTGAGTTAGTCTCATCTAATCCCATGAATGAAGCTCAGTGGCGCCATCTACTGTACACAACACTATAGGACGCTTTCTGTAGAAACTCGACTGATGCACTGCATGTTGGTTGGATGTGTTTTTTTAAAAAAAATATTAGCTTCAATGTGCCTTTTTAAAAATATTCAGAGGATATGGAAGGTAAACAGTGCTTCCCGATTGAGAGAAAATAAACATGTAGCATGCATTTTTAAAAAAATCTCCATTGTGTTTACAATCAGCAAATACCTACAACCAATTTCCATTATAATAACATTGACAGAAAATACTCTGATGAGCAGCAACACATCACTGTTAATGAAGGAATTTCTTGGACAGTTAAATGACGATTGCATACAAATTCATTAAGACATTTAACATTTTGAAACAATTTCTTCATTTACAACATTTCAGATAAAATTAGTATCCACACACGTTTGGTCATTGTCAAAGGTTTATGGTTCCCGTGACTTTTAATATCTTTTATGGTTTTTTAATGGTTTAGTCTGACATCTACAAAAAGTCTCTTTGTTATCATGTTGGGGCATGAATTTCAAATAACAGAGCAACCTAATGTTTCAATTAATTTTGAGCTAAATAATGCTATCAGAAAAAAAACTGCTGAAAATTATATTTATACATTACTTGGACCTCATATTTAACTTGTAGTTGTTGGATATTCAAAGCTGTTTTGTCAACAACTTGGTACTTAGCACATTTCAGTGAGTGTTTTCCCACTGGAGTAAAATCAGATATATTTCAGTCTAAGGATCCACAAACCTCTGAGCATGATTGTACAAAAACAGCTTTGTATTAGCGTTCTTCAAAATGGCATTCTACCATATTTCACTCACAACATAAATATAAACCCTATACTCTCCCAAACTGATAACTAACAAATACTCCAAGACAATATGATTGAATAAACTGCTTTAACGACATACATCGTAAAAAATATGCCTTAAAAATCTTTGGCTTAGTGGCACAAATATCCCTGAACACTTTTTCCTTCATTGAGGAGTCACACAGCTGCTGTCACTTTCTCTTATAAACTCTTATAAACCTTCTGCTGGTCACTGCTGAAGCTGAAGGAGAATCTCTGGACTCCCTCAAGTGTTCAACAATAGCAAAGAAACTCACGGATGCAGCATAACAGTCAAAGGACTGTGCTTAACAGACACACTGATAAACTGTGTATCTGCAAATAAGTGCGAACGACTGAGGCTAGCAAAGCAGGATAAATATAAATCTCTGTGTTGGCAACGTAGTGACTAATACAAGCAAAGAGGAAGACTATAAAGGCAGAAGTGCTCCACAAAAGACTTCATCAATTAAGACAAAATCAGACTTCATTTATATAACAAAGGATATATCAGAGCACTGCCTTTAAGAGGTAAGTAGCAGCAGTAGCTTTTAACAGTGTGTTAGTGAGTGTGTCTCCCTGCATGTTCAGTCATATAAAGCTGATAGCTTCACACTCTCAGGGGTTAAAACCTCATAGACGTGTGTGTGTAATGTGCCCACAGTCGCCATCTGCTGTGGCTTCTTGGGAATTACATATTTTTTAATTTCCAAGAATTTTGCAAAAAATACTTTAATTTCATGACTGTACTACTGTGTTTAAGTAAATAGTAACTTGTATAAAAGAAATCACATTGAAACTTTAAGTATTACAGCAACTTTGCTTGCTTTGCAATCTGAGCAACGTAGCTTTGTCTTCAAGACATTTAACTGATTGATCTTTTTTTTTAAATGGTCTACTAATTTCTTCTAAGTATGACAAACTATCATAACTGAAACTGATTTCTTCAACAAAACTTTAAAAACATTTTTATATTCTATAACTTTACCTGAAGTGTCATTTTACTAAAAGCTCTCAGTCACGACTGCGACAGACTCTTAAGGTTCGTCATGTCACTGACGACTGTAACTGACCGTTGTGATTAGTGTCACTGATAAGTTAGAAAAAGGCTTTATGGAATGATGTATGTGTGTAAACTGGTGACACTCACCCTGCTACAGGTAGGTGTCGTGCTCTGCACTGCTCAGGCTCTCTTTGGACCCTTGTACGGTCATGTGTTTGAGGAGAGGTGAAGGGGCACCGGGAGGAGGGTAAGGATTAACAATCTCATGTGGTGGTAGGATTGTTTTCTTCTGCTTTTCCTCTTTAGTCTTTTTACTGTCCTTGGCATCCTCCACTGTCTCCCCATCTGTCTTGACTGCCAGGGGAGACTCCACGATGATGGTGGGCCTCTGTCTCAGGTCCTGGCGGCTGGGTGGCTCGGCGGTCATGATGGCCTTGGCGCCGTGCATCCTGGGAGGGGATTTACAGTGCAGATCTCCATGAGACTCCTTCCAGCGCCGCAGCTGAGCGTTGTGTTCCTTCTCGATGTCTTTCTCAGACACGGGCAACTCTATGATCTGAAACACAGAGAGAGAACAAGCAAGAATGCCTCGGTTTATCACTGTCGACGTGAAGAATCAGAAAACATAAATATATATGGTCTGGGATGATGTTTTTGACAAAAACTTACCTGTTTTTATGGGCTGACTCAAGTTAAGCCAAGTTATGTATTTTTTATAATACTTTAATACACTTGAGTCTGATGAAGAGCAGTGGTGCTCGAAATGTCAAGTTGGTGCAATAAATTATAAGTGGACATTGGAGCCCTGCAGTGTGCAAGCTGTTCTTCTGTTTATTTGGACATTCGCTCACTTTCAGCGCTAGCATATATTTTTTTATGGCCGTTACAGTAGCCACAGGAGGGCAAAGTCAAAGAGAAAACTCACATCCAGAGGGACAGCTGAGCAGTAGGTGCAGGGTCAGAACAATAAAAAGGGTAACAGAGATTACAACAGCGACATTATAACCGTACCTCGTGCACCAGGAAGCTTTCTTGCATGTACTGTGGCTGTATAGCTCGGAGAAGCTCCATTGTTTCATAGAGACCCTGACAGGCCTTCAGTTTCTCTTGGGATCCCAGCATGCATTTCAGGAGAACCAGACCCACTCGGAAGAGGATCTTCACTCCTGAGAAGAGGGTCACAACAAGAAACATGCAGTCGTATATTATAGTCTTATAATGGAATAAAGGGACAATCTGACAGCTGTTGAGGACCAGTTAATATCTAAATCATGACAGTGAAAAGTGGATATTTACATGGATAACTAAGGTGTTGCCACCATGGATGCCAAAATCTTGCAGTGTGATGAACTATTTCAAGTCACATATTCCTTATTCCAACAAAAAAAACAACAACAGAAGTTTCATGCAGAGCTGCAACTAACAACTATTTTATTATCAATTAATCTGGAGATTATTTTCTCAATTAATCATTTTGTCTAAATAGTGTCTGTTATAATTTCTTAGAGCCCATCGTGACATCTTCAAACATCTTCTTTTGTCTGATCAAGTAAAAAAAACCCAAAAGATATTAAGTTTAGTATCATATATAACACAAAAAGCTTCAAATCATCACACTTGAAAACTGCTACCAGTAAATATTTGGCTTTTTATCTTGACAAAATGACCAAAAATGATTATTCGATTATAAAAATAGTTGCTGACTCATTTTCTGTCAATCAACTAATCGACAGCAGATCTAGCTTCACGTTTTCTACATTTGCCTTGTTACTTTAAAAGGTGTCTGTTCATGCTTTGGTGTTTTACAGGTAAAATTAAAGGTGAGGATGATAAGCACATTACGAGGCCTGGTGTAATATTAAATACTTCTTTTGTGTATTTAACTACCTATAAAAACACAAGAGTTAAATACATAACCGCAGGTATTCATCATTTTATTAACAGAGATATCTACTGAAAATAATACTGGCCTTACTGGGGCTCTATCCATGTCCAATAATAAATGTCTGTTGTTCTGTCTTATATGATCACTTCTCACTTCATTCTGATCACTAAAAGGATTTGATACAGGTAGAGGAAGTGTTTGCTTGGTGTGTGCCCAAATTCAATTTCAATCTAAGAAACCTGCTGTCTGGGAGCACAAGGCAACATTTTCACCTCTGTTTCTAGCCAAAACAAAATCAATAAATAAAATAAAATAAATAAAAATCAATTCATGACATAATCTCTTTAAGAGCGACTTCTCAGGTTATCAGAGAAAAACAGTTTTTTTCATCCGCCATATAACAATATGTCAGTGAATACTTTGCGAGTGCGGCGTCTCACCCTCACAAAGGAACATATCCCAGACCCGTAGCACTGAGGCCCACGGCAGCGTTCGAGAGAAGGCGCACATGAACCACTCGGTCATGTACAGGATGGGCTCCAGCTTGTGCTTCTTCAGGTGACGGTGGGCCACAGGAGAGACCCGCCGCAGCAGAGCGTACAGGATCTCCCCGTCCAGCTGGATCGCCTCCTGTGGACACAACGCGGAACAACAGTCAGTGGTGGGAGGGAGAGAGAGAGAGAACAGACTTGTTTCTCTTCGCTTAATCTGATTGTCTGATTATCTCACCCTCATTGTGTTATCGGGACAGTCACCACCTCGTGTTATTAGGTCGTTAGCATATCAGAGTCAAGCCAGAGACACACTAGCCTGAGAAATCCAACACCACCACCACCACCACTGCTCTGTGCTAGCTAACGTTGAGCTAGATGTTGTCAGTAAACACTTTCAAAACATAGATGTCTGCTTATCAAACCATAATGCCTCGTTCTCTATCTCTACATGTGTTAAAGAAGAAGAAGATGTGATGTGTGGAGGCTCTGGAGTTTTGATAGAGCTGGGATGTAATGTTAGGACTAATGTAATCAATCACTTCTTCTGTTGAGTAGTCAGTTGTATGCAAATACTTTTTCAATAGTAATATGAAATGATTAATTGATTATATTTGCCTGAAACTGGTAAGGACTAAACAGAATCTAAATATACATAAGTACAAAGATTCAGACCTATAATATGGCAGAAAATCTAAAAAAGTGTTCTCGCACATTGCTTGGACAATACTGTGGAGGTATTTTTGCTTACAGCAGACCTCGGATTTATTTCAGCACGATATACAGGGCTCAGGTAGATAATAATTGACATGCTGAACACTGTGAATATGTAATCCTGTTACAGTCATGTTATACTCTGATGTTCTCGAGCTCCTCTTATATCCTTAATTTGCAAAACGACTGACTGTGTGTCCGTCAGGACCCTTACCAGCCCCGTACTGTAGTATCCAGGAAGGTATTTCTCACAAATTTGGACAAGAACCCAGAATGCATCCTAGGACAAAGAAAGAAAGTGGTGGTAAGCTGATATGGTGCATTTCTATTATCACATTTAATTCTTTCACTCTCTTTCCCCTTTTATTCCCATCATTAGAGCATGAAGTATCTAGTATCAGCTTCATGTTATTGTATATTAGAAAAAAAAAATATGTGGAAAGGTTGCATCACTGCTGTGTGTGATCACCTCAGCTGGCATGTGCATCAGGAGTACAGCCGCGATGGGAGCCTGAGCCTGACAATATCCCTCCTCAGGACGATGCAGAGTGTAGGCCTTCAGCACGCGGAACAAGTCCTGCTGCCTACATGTATGACCATATGTAAAAGTATATTCACAAATGATATTCAGCTGAACAATAGGCTTCACAATAGGCCTTCAGAAGACAGCTCTTACCCATGACCTCCCCTCGCCGCAAACATTTCGTGGAAGGGGAACTGTCGATGGAGGTCCCTCTCAATAACATCTACCCATTTGGGATCCCCCGGCTGGCTGTCCAGTTCCTAAACACACACACACACACACACACACACACACACACACACACACACACACACACACACACACACACACACACACACAATTTAGTGAGTTTTTTAACATTATACATGACATTTTTGAGTCATTTCCTATGTGCCTTTTTATAATACAGGCAATTCTGAATCTTAAAGCCTCAGCGATGTTAGAAGCCTCATAGAAGCCAGACACACCACCAGCCTATCCATCCATCCATCGCCTGAATAATATACATATATCATGAATATATGTTTTTCAATTTGTATTTTTTTTTTGCAAAATACTCCTCATTACTTTGAATGACTTATGTTTTGTCCCAAGCATGAAAAAGGCACATTTCTGAAGTTAATAACATAGACAAGATGTTAGCAGAGACCCAAAATATATGCGACAGACCTTGAACTTGCCCTGGTTTTGCTCCCTTTTCACTTTGCCCCCAGTAAGGTAGAGCCAGGTGCGACCACGCAGGGATGGAGGGATTCCCTTCTGACAGCGCTCCTTCACCTGTTCATCAACATGTGCATATTTATTTAAGAGCCAGCGGGAAGCAAGAGAAGGCAAGACAGAGCGAAAGGAAAACGGATCTCGGAAGACATTTGTCTATACGATAGTGCACATTCCACTGTTGCACAACTGATCATCAAAGATTAAAAAAAAATGTGGTGTGATGATGGAGTTATTACAGGTTCTCCAGGTCAGTTTTTGAAAGGAATTTGTGCTGTTTAGTCTGTGTCAAAACTGCTGCTATAATGACCATGTTCATCCACAACAGCAGCAAAGATTGAATAAACTCCTAGAAGTGCAAATTTCAATGACTAGAAATCTAAATTTGGGTGCACAGAGAGAAGTGACATCAGATATACTTTCAGATTTTATGAGCAGACCTTCTTGTGTTTTTTGGCCATCCACTTGTCCCAGCTGTTGAGCATCTCCAGCCATTTTGCCTCCCGCTGCCGCAGCACGTCAATGGGGATTAATTCAGCACTATGGAGACAGAGTAAATAATAAAAGCAAACACTTTATTGTTTGTTTTAGACAGTAAGGACTTCTACGGCAAGTTTCCTTCTTAATGACAAGCTACTCTTCATCAGCTATTTTCTTCAGCTAAGTTCATACAAACAATGGCTGTACTGTCCTCTGTCACGTCCCTGTACTAATGATAGAGGAATCCTGTCATCGAGGGGGCGGGACAGTGGTTCATCTCTTCCTTCTCCACACAGGAAACAACCTTCAGACAAAACAGTGGAACACTTGCCATCGGCAGCGAAGTACATGAAAACAGGAAGCTGTGGGAGAACTTTCCCCTAGTTCAGTTCCCTACAACCTCCTACACAAAACATACTCCAACATCTCACTCTTCACCGCAGTCCCATTGAAAATCAGAGCTGTCAGTCTGACAAGCACACATTTCCTGCACTGATCTACCAAACAGAGGCCTGGTCGTCTTGGTGAACGACTTTTAACAAACAAATTTAAAGAGACAACTGACGTGCTTTTGCATATGATAGTTTTAGAAAAATCACAAGCTGTCAGTCACTTATCTCTACATAAAGACATCACAGTGACTTGGCTAAACCAATAACCCTCAACACAAAACGCTTGTCGAAACAGAAGACAACCATGAAATATTTTATGGCACATGACCAGCTCAGGAAGTATTTCAGATTGGGAACCACTGGCCTTGACTGTGGAGCAGCTGACAGCTTTAAGTCAGAGTCTTCGAGGAGAGTTGAGGGTTGAGAAGGTCAGATATGTGAGAATAGGTCAGCTCATTGAGTGCCTTAACAACAAACATTAAGATTTTAAAGTCAGTTCTATACTGGAAGCCAATGAACAGAGGCCAACACAAGAATAACAACGTGGTCTCTCTTTTTGTGTCAGAGGGAAGCTGAGCAAGGATGGTAGGAAGAATACCTACTTATACAAGCTGCAATCAGTCGACAGAAAATTAACCTGCAACTATTGTGATGATCAAATAATTGTTTTTTAAGCAAAAATACCAAATATTTGCTGGTTGCAGCCTCTGAAAGGTGAAGATTTTGGGGTTTTATTTGTCTTCTGTTATGATAAACTGAATATCTTTAGGCTTTGGACTGTTAGTTGGCTATAGGAAATTATAAAGGGCCCTGCAGCTCTACAACCTATAAGGTATTACAAAGGTCTAGGTCAGTGGTTCCCAACCTGGGAGCTTGTGAGTTAATTGACAAAAATAAGAACATTTTGTTTACTTTTTGCACTTTTCATCAGTTCTGTTCTTATTATGACATACTGCACAGTTCCCATCTTCTTGCTACTAAAAAACATACAAATGAAACAATCTGAGAGGGGAACATCACTCTCAAACTGCTCACAACTCATAAGACACATGCGACCTGTGACGAAGCCAAGGGGTCATGGTCAAGCTAAAAAAAATAGGGAACTTCTGGTCCAGGTGACAAGAAGAAAAAAATAAAATAAAATAAAGTCAACAATTTGAAGTGTGGAGCTATCTGTAATTTCCTTTCCTCCTTTAACATACAAGGACTACTGTCTGGGGTCCCTGGTGACACCAAGAATAAACTACTGTAAGAAACAACCATCATAGCAAAATGTTAAATTATTTCTCCATAAAACATTATTAGCTATGTAATTGATGTCATCTTAAAAAGAAAAGATTATTATTATTTTAGGAAAGTTACAGTTTGCATATTGTGTAAAATTAAAATATATACTTTTCTTAAATACAAATTGCAGCTTTTATCCCAAGTACAATCTTTAAAATGACTGACCTCCACTGACAGTGTGTGATACTTTAAATTAGGACTCATGGCAAACATGAACCCAATAAATAGTTCCATCTATTAAAACTGCATAATCATTCCTCCTGTCCATACTGACCATCAGAAGATCCCTTCATGATGCAAATGTAAGTGATGGAGGACAAAATCACAGTCCTCCCTCTGTGCAAAAATGTATTTAAAAGTTTATCTGAAGCTAATATGAAGCTTCAAATCAAATTAGTCTAATGAAGTAGATATCTTTCAATGTCACAGTCTTTTTTAGTGCCAAAGCCTCTATTTTTACTTCCACCACAACTCAACAGGGAAACACTGTCCGAGGAAACACCAAGAAGGAGTTTAATGCTAAAAAGACTGTAAATGTGGCAGATATCCACTTGATAAGACTAACTCAGACTGCTGAGGCCTCATAGAAGCTTCAGATAAACTTTTAAATGCATTTTATTTCAGTGGACACACTGTGGATTTTGCATGGACACACTGTGGATTGTGGACACGCTGTGGATTTTGTCCCTCATCACTTACATTGAAAGTGGATTATGAAGGGGATCTTTTAATAGCCAGTATGAACAGGAGGAATGATTACAGCGAGAAAACCTCTTTCAGTGTTCATAAGGACTGTTGTTTTTAAGAAAGACTAGAGAAATTGTGAACCTACCCTTTAACATATAGAATTCATTCAATTAACAGCAGGTATCACTGTCTTTGTTCATGAATGAAATGGCAGCTTCTCCCTACAATTATCTGATGACTACAGTCGTCACACAAGTGTTTCTTGAAGGTGTTTATGTGTGCTCACCTTTACCTGTCTTAAGCTAAGTGCAAGAAAAAGACTACCGGTCAGTGGAAACATAAACAAACAAACAAACCAAATATTTTAGCAGAACTGAACATTATTAAACTCCACTTACGATTCTCCCGAGATCTGCTGAGCTCCACCGGTGAATCCGTACCTGTCCACCGGTGTGTTCCCGGGGCTAACATCGCCGTTTACTCCCGGGTCTGTCCCATTATCTGTCAGCTTCTCCGCGCTGCCCCGCAAATCGAGTCCATTGCCCTCCTCAGTTTTTGCCATTTAATCACAATCTGTTGACATAACTTACCCTGACGACCAGTCTTGAAAGCTCAGCTAAGCTCTCCATGAAGACGCCCGTCGGTGTTTCGTTTTAACTGGTGACCGTGTTAACTGGTGACTGCGTCCCTTGTTGCTCGTAGCGACCATGAAAACACGAACAGAACTTGTAGGTATCCTTTTAAAAGCCTTCAATTCTCTTAAACTGAATATTCAACACAGTGTATATATTCGTTTGGTCCTTTTTTAAATCATACCTTATAAAAATGGTGTTGCCAACAAGAAACGGTCACATTTCTACGTATTTTTCTGAAATCAATCTATTTTAAATAGCTTAGGAATCTCGTTGCAGTATCACACTGACGGGTCACGAGTCAAACCGGGTGTTTCTCGCTGAGCACAATTTATATAAATTGATAGCGCAGTTAAAAGACACAGATGAATGTTGCTTAAAGTAAAATTGATAAGGCTTTTTAGGAGGACACCTATGTGTGCTGTTTGTGTTTTTAAAGGCTATCGTCACTACTAGGACCCAAAACGCTGAAAGTCACCAGTTTACACGGTCGCTCGTTAAACCGAAACACCGGTTAGCTACAGTTGCTAAGATTTGTTTCCTTTGTTTCGTGGTTAAGAACTGAAACATCCTCGCTTTGTTCACATAATTAACATTCGGCTCACACTAAAAGACTTCCACCAAAAAACGATTAAAAGAGTCAAACGTAGCTCGTTAAAAAAGTATAGTTTCAGCTTGGTAGCTCTGAAGCTAACATGCTAACTAGCATCACACAGCTGTCAGCTGACACAGAATCTCTGTTGTCAGCAGGAATGAAATTTAGCTGGTGGCTACAAGGAAGCAGATTAGTAAACAAGACACCCCTGGCATCCTGTGTGTCTCCACTGCCATCTACTGCTGAAAATCACACATGCAAGTGCATTATTTACCCTTCATCATACAGCTTGTGTACACATATAGTTACAGCTAATCATTTCCAGTGTAAAATGTATTTTTCTACAAGCACTGTGTAATTTGGCTTTACTTTACATGTTACGAGTCTAAAATTTAAGGTAGTAAAGATCACATGTAGCAGGAATTCCCCACTAGAAAATAACTGCATGTTTTACTTAGTACATTTAAAAAAAGAAGCTATGTTCAGGCTACTTTCACTCACAAGTAGATTTTTTTCAAACTTACAAACAATTATAAGTAAGATGTGACAAACAGGAGAGGTGAATACCTTTCAGATGTACTTACAAACCACAATACTTCTACTTTAGTGGGATATTATAGTAGTCTGTGGCCCCCAGTAGTGGAAGAGGTACTCAGATCTTTGACTTAAGTTTAGTAAAAGTGGTACACTGTAAAAAAAATTGCTATTGTTATTGAATTGTGGATTCTATTTTTTTTTTTTTACACTTAATAACACAATTTGATAATAAATGTTATAAAATACTATTTCTTTGGACCAATTCAATATTTGCACTAGAGAATCATAGCAAACAAAATATTATAAAATATGCTAGAATATATAAAATATATGATATAAAAAATGTCTTACAATTTATGGGGAAAGAGATGTCATCCATGTCCAACATCAAGTATTCAGTGATCAGACTGGTGTTACAGTATCTCTTATCTCTGAAAAAGAAACAATCTGTTCAAGCTTCGCAAAAATGGATGTCTTTTGTGGAAAGCACTAGTGCTGCAACTGACAATTATTTTCATAATTGATAAATCTGTTGATTATTTTCTAATTTTATTGGTTATTTGGTCTATAAAATGTCAGAAAACTTTGAAAAATGTCCTTTCACAGTTTTCCAAAGTCCAAAATGCAACCTTAAATGTCTTGTTTTGTCCCGTCCAACAGTCCATATAGTCCATAAGATATTTAGTGTACAATCATAAAAGACAAAATAAACCAGAAAATATTTGCATTTTAGAAGCTGAAACAAGAGAATTTGGGCATTTTTTTCTTAAAAAAAAAAAAAAAAAAGACTCAAAATGCTTAATCGGTTATCAAAATAGTTAATCGCTGCAGCTCTAGACAGCACATCTGTTTCTGAAGATGAAACTCTTCACACATAAAAATGGCATCATGAAACCACTCAAACTGATTTTGTATAAATACTAGATTCTTTATTTAAATATTGTACATATTTTAAAACATATTTACATAAATTAGACCTGCATTGTTACACTGTAGACATAGGTGTATCTTTCACACGCACAAACATCGCTTGCTGGAAATAGGACAATCATACCATACAGACTGCAGAAGCACCTTTGAGAAATGCTTTACAGGAGAGAAAGATGGGGGCAGACTTGGTTTACATCAAACACTGGGCAACATGGACGAGACAAGCTTGCAATGACAGGAAAGGCCTCTTGATTACAGGTCTATCTATTTGTTAAGGCTGAAACTGTGCTCCACCCCCACACTGTAAGTTCACAGCACCATTACCTATCTCACCACCCCCCTCCTCCTGCATATGAGTTACATCTTTCTGTCAAATATAGGGCTATCTTTGAAGTAAATACAAGCTCAGAGCCTTTATACACAAACCATTCATAAACAGAAACAGACTACAACTGTGTGAAGTTAACTTTGTAAGATCGCCAATAGATAAGACAGAAATCATGCAAAAAAAGACAGTACAGACAGGACAGGTAATACCCAAATAATGGTCTCATCCATGTCGTAAAATTTGAATTAATGCAAAACGTGGTCGTTGCAGGAGACAAACTTTTTCAAGCGTTGTACTCCTGCCATCACATATGAATTGTTTGTAGCATCCTGCTTTCTAATAAAAGAAACATGCAGGACTAGTGGATTCAATTATGGCAACAGTCGTACAATTTCTACCATGATTGTTAGATGAACAACAAAGTGACAATATTGGTCTCCACCAACACAATGTTATGTTTACATCAGGGCTTACAAAGCAGTGCCCTAATCATGTATTTATATATGGCTTTCCTTCTTTGGTTTCATAAACCTGTCTTATACTTTTGTTACAGATAACCAGTCACATACATCACAACTTTTGTTCTGATCAAACAACTATAGGCAAAACCCCCCCCAACATTTTAATGTTCTTCTGAACATTTCCACACACACTTCCTGCTATCACACAAAGATTCAGAGCACGAGGAATTTACAGTATTGCTGCATGATGTTTGTGACAAAAAAAAGTATAATGACATACACAAAGAAAATGTGTCTTTGGTGCACCTGCTTTTAAACTGTAAAGACACTTTCTGAACCACTGGAGCGAGATGTTAGACACTATCTTGAGCAGAACAGTATTATCAATGTCTTTGATTAATGTCGTTTGATTAAATCCAGCACACACATTTACATGCACCCTTTTACAATCATGGTGACCATGTTCATATAAATCATGTCAAGTCATACACACACACACACACACACACACACATTACAAAAGAGAAGCAGCAAACAAATGTAAAGGGGAAATAAGGAACTGAGAGACAGATAAAAATAAATCTGACACACACACGCACACACACCTGATTCTTGTTAAGATAGCTGGATCTTTTTGTCATCCATCACACACATTTCATGTCAGCAGACACTTCAAACTTCACCTTTAAAACCAAGTAACGTTAAAAAAATACATCTCTTCCTTTAAATTCACACCTGACCTATCATTGCAAATTGTAAGCATTACCAGATGCTAGCTTTAGCTTTGTGAGATAACAAATATTAACATTAAATACAACACATGTTCAAATTACGACTTCTCACATGTATACAACTCACACACGCACACATTTTTTTTTTTAATGTCTTTCCTACCACACAACTGCTGCGGCCGTCTATCTTCAGCAAATGTCTTGTTCGTTTCAGCGAGTGGAAGTGTGGGATTGATAAAGCTCACTTCAAGATTGACATCTATACAAGAAAATATATTTATGAATGCATGTGTACATCTTCTGCGATAGTTAACGTTATATTTCTTTGCTTTAAACAACCAAAGCAAAGACAACAGAAAAAGGCCAGGACGTAGACCTAGAAAACAAATATATTTACAACTTATCTGGATGTGTGCACAGACAGATCCCTCAGCCAAGAGACAAAACCTGATTAACCTTCACATGTTGGCTCTAATAAGTGTTTCTCTATTACCAGTTAGTTCTTCCATCGTTCACATTCCCGAATCCAACTCTTACATCTCTTTCTCCAATAACACACGTCTATTCCTCACATCAGTTTCCTCAGCCCGTTTATATGCTTTCTTCAAAACACTTTTACAACATGATACAGATTAACAAGTGGAACAACAGAGACAGATAGCCGGGTTCAATAGTCAACTATCACTACGCTCAAGAGAATCCCAAACCATGGCTTACTCCTCTTACAATACTACCTTTTTATACACGAGAGAAACCAGATTTTAAAGGCCCTCAGCCTCATTCATGTTCAGTCAAACCAAACCGTCTCTTAGTCACACCTCCTAAGAAGCGTTGATGCCACGCAATGAGACATGGGAGACTGAAAGGCATTCCCCCAGCCCGCTGTACTCATCTCCTCCTGCGTCATGATCAACATGAAAGAATGTCCTAGCTGCCTGCTTCCCCTCAACCGTTCAAGCACCAAAACAAAAACAAGAGGAAGAAAACAAAATGTACACGGGTGAACGCCAGGCCCCGGCAGTGAGGAGTGTGTGTCGTGTTGGTGGGCTTCCCCTGTCAGCCCACAGGACGCAGTGCATTTCGGGAGGACTGCAGGTGGAAGACTCAGGCAGACGGAAAGGAAGGATCAGCCCCAGAGAAGCGCACACACACACACTCTCTCACACATGCTTTTTTTAGTCTGTATATTCAGCCACAATGGACAGCAGCACCGTGATATCGTCTGGCTTCCCTCCTGCAGAACAAGACAGAGAGAGTGTGAAGAACCATGTTAAACCTGATCACCAGTTCATGTAAAGTAGGCCTGGGTGAGACATTTTGGAGTCATAGGCAGTTCCTGTTTTATTTTGCTTTGGTCTGGACAAAGAGATAAACTAGGTGTAGGTAAATGCAGTCTAAGGTGATGAATATTTGCAATCAGTCCCTGTGTTATAGGTGGGCCCTGGGGATCAAAATCTGAGACTTCAAGAGGTGAATGTTTCTTGCTGAGCACAGTTTAGGTTACGTAAGCGGTTGGCATAGATAATAAACATTGATTGATTGACTTAAGTAAAATTGATAAGGCTTTTAGGAGCCAGCTGCTGTCACTACGAGCGACCACGACACACTCAGCTGAAAGTTGCCGGTAAACATGGTCACCGAAACAGGTTTGACCATGTTATGTTGTGACTTTCAGCTGAATGTGTCGTGGTTGTTGTGGTGGCGGACAACAACCACAAACAGAACATGTAGGTGTCCTTTTAAAAGTCTTAAATGTGGGTGTGGGTCCGCCCATAAAAACCAAATGCTTGGCCAGTTACTTTCCTGCCTGGACTGTTTGCAATATGTGTCCTCTTAATTGTGTATTTTAAATTCCAATAAAGACATTTAATAACATTTGAATTGCATGTACTATAAAAAAGCATTGTGTGTTGAAAGGTACAAATCTGAAGAACCTACTCACCTCTTACATTCAGGCCATTGTCACAGGCAAACTGTGCAAAAGGGGACATATAGTTGGGATCATAGGCAAGGTCGTGAGCTTGCTTTGCAATGCTCTGTGCAGTCTGCAGGATGCTGTCATAGTTGGTAGTCTGAAATGAGCAAAAATAAAGCATTAAAATGTGAAAAACATAACATTTATCTAAATATATGTATGACGTATGGACACACATGTGAGGATGTATGAATAAGTTGACATAAGAAGTGACACCTTGAGTTTTTTGAGCTCCTGAAGAATCATGTAGTCCGGCATGTTGTCAAAGAGGCCGTCGGTTGCAGTCAGGATGATGTCACCAAGCTGCACGTCAAAGGAGGAGCTGTCAGCTGCTTCAGGACTAGAGGAAAAAAGGGGGACATGGCAAGATCAGTCACATGTGAAACAGGAGCATGCTGCTTCTGGGTCGCTGTCAATAGTTTCCAGTATGGAGTAAAGCAGGTCAGATGTCACTCTGCCAAATCTCGAGGGTGGACGCAGTGTGGGCAGCTAATCTGAAAGCTGACTCGAAAGTAACCTGTCCTTTCCAGACACAGAGAGGCTTGCTGGCGTCATGCCTAAGACCTGAATTTATTTCCTGGGAGCCTTTAACCTTATGTTCCTGCTTCGTCTCGAGGGTTTTTATTTTTAAGTGATACACCACTGTGTCATAAAGGCACCTTGAAGAGGAATGTTTAGCAGGTCAACAGGGTTTACGTGGGAAAAAAAAAAGAATTAAAGATTAGACCTCATTAATGGATTAGAAAAGGTTTAGCCTTTGTTAATCAGGCTGCCATTGTCACAGTCAAATTGTGGCATTTATCTGAATGGCCTGGAAAGCCTGTGTGCATGTTTGTGCCTTGTGTGTCTTGTGCTTGAAATATTAATCGGGAGACATTTTGTTCTGTGAGACACCTGAAATGCTACCTATCCTTCTGACAGACACCTTGCAAAGTGTGAGAAAGCCTGCCTAGCTGCGTTAACAAGCGCCGACGTCATGTGACAGAGAAGCAAATTCTTGACACTTTTGCGTTTGCCTACTGTTGGCCGAGAATGACTAGAATGTAAGTTCTTTAGGCTTGTTTAGAATTTAAGGTATTTTATCATTTTTGCTTTAATCGGCTCTTAAATACTCTTATGTTATTCTTGTATATATTGTTATTTCTCTTTTGTAGACCACACACACACACACTCAACCTTTTAAGTGTCCTACCATGGCATATGTACTGTATGTTGACTGCACTGTCTACAATAAATCCCCTGAGCTGAGGAGCCTCTCTCCTGTCCTGATTCTTTGACGGAAACCCTCTCCACATCTGCTCACCCAAACCAATTCAATTCCCAGCCTTTACTATACAAAGTCAGAGTTTAAATGATCAGCAAGGGCAAAATCATCCCCAACTCATGTAATTCCATGCATACCATGTTACTTTTAATTGGTGATGCAACTTCTTCAACTCACATCCAAAATTCATGATACTATGCAGTGCATATTTAGTCTCTGCAGCTGTCTGCGTGCAGTAAAAACATAAAATTTGAGGAAAAAAACTGTAGTTTCTCTGTACAAAAATGATAAGATTAAGATACATGATGAGACGGACATCATGCAACTCTCAAAGATTCTTTGAGAGGTGAACAGGAATTTACCATACAAATAAAAAAAAAACAAAATTTTCAATTATTGAAGTGATCCTGTAAATCCACCAGCTTCTTTTTCTGATGTTCATATGTTCACATGCTGATGAGTGAAATATTTTATTAGGTTCTGATGATAATAAAAAAAAAAAAAAGATGACACGACCACCTTTAAAAATCACTGAAATATAAACAAAACAATGAAATGGAAATGAGATGATTTTCTATGCAAGTGATATAAGAATTGATCAAGTAGTTAAGGTGGCTGCAGAGGCATAGCCTAGTGTGGCCAGCAAACCTGTTTACACCTGCACATATTGTGAGGTGTGAAACCAAAGCAGGTCTTGTTTTATCTGCAAACACTGTCCGAAAGTTCCAACTGTAACTACATTTGCTGTTCACATGAGAGGATGAGGCAGGTTTTATATCCAGTGAGTTGATTTAATAGCTTAGCATTTGTCACTTTTATGGAATTAGAAATACAGGAAGGTGGGAGCACTAACCTGTCACTGAGCACCACCCCTTCAGCTCCTGGTGGAGCAATGGACAGCTGGAAGGGTGTGTTGAAATAATGCTGTTGCTCGTCTGAGCGATGAACCACCTCTCCTCCCCGAACCACCAGGAAGCCCGAGTCACCAAGGTTACACGTGTGTAACTGGTGACTCCGTCGATCCAGAACCACAATACAGGCTGTGCTGCTCCCTATAAACAGAGCAAGAAAACAATGAAGTTATATGTAAATATGTAGAGGGTAGAGTTTGATGAGAGGACAAAGTGGAAATGCAAACATATTGGGCTGCAACTAACAATTACTTTCATTATTGATTAATCTTTACTATTAATGTTGATTTCTCAAATATGGTAATCAACTAGTGGTTTGGTCTATAAAATGTCAGAAAATGGTGAAAAATGTCAATCACTGTGTCCCACAACTGAAGGTGACATACTCAAATGTCTTCTTTTGTCCCAACCAACAGTCCACAACCCAAAGATACTTAGTTTACCATCAGTGAAAACTAAAGAAACCAGAAAATATTCATATATATTATATCATAGTCATTTGAGAGACTGAAACCAGAGAATATTGGCATTTTTTTCTTATAAAATTACCAAAAACAATTAATCGACTATCAAAAGTAGATAGGAGTACAGTACTCCCGTACAGATAGGAGAAAAGGAGCACAGGCCGAGTTTGTGTTTAATTTCACTCAGTGGAGAGGAAGAATGCTGCCCGACCAGTACCACTACGTTTTTGTGCATCTTCCTTGTGGAATTTGATGCTTCCATTGTGAGTTAAACTGACATTATTATGTAATCCGCAATTGTCCTCGCACCAAGAGAGGGAAAAAAGCAAACACAAGGGTCATGTCCTAGATCCCCAGTGGTTGCAGCTTTGGGAGCCAGTCCAAGTAACCTTGAGCGGGGAAGGTCAAGCACATACCTTGTCACAGCTTTCTAAAATAAAAATAGACCATTTGACAAACGTGACATGGGGGGAGGAGGTAAACATTAAGTGTCTGCTCTGGCTGTGGGTGAGGGTTACCGAGTCTCAGAAGAAATGTGACCTTGGTCACATGTTTGACATGTCTTTGCTTTTAAAATCTCTTCAGCCATCCTGCAGTGTCAGTTACGGATGAATTCTTGACCTTTTGGAGCTCTGGTATGAAGCAAAACGTTCACCATGTGTAAAAGCAAAATTCGAGGTCACTGAGTCTCAACAGCCTGAACAAGATGGTTTGGTTACCTCACTTGTATTACATCACTCAGCCGGATCCAGGTCTAAGCCTTACTTAATCATAACCAACCTCTCTCGCTTTAATGAATCAATGTTTACAGTTTTACCGTGCAAGAAAAATTAAATGCAGAATTGTCACACATATTCTTTCATCCATTTGTGCACTTTTCTGCAAGTAGTTCACATTCTTCTGCATCTCCCTAAGCAAGGCCACAGCTCACAGTCTGACTCATCCTGCGGCTATGTTATTTATTCTAAGATTATGGCGGTTCACATAGGATGCATGACTCACTCCACCAGTGACTCTGTGTGTACCATTAAGTATCACCTGTGTGGGGGTTTTAAGTCAGCGTGTACTCACCTAGCAGGGGAACTTTGTTCTGTAAGAGCTCATAGTAGCCAGTGGTCAGGATTCCCACTGGATTACTGGGAGTGAAGCGTCCCTCCTTCACCAGTCGCTCACACGTTCTCATCAAGGTGGCGGAGAACTGAGACGGGTCAACGCCATAGTCACGCCAGCCGCCTACGCCATCTGCTACACCTGATAAACAAAAATGGGAGTACAAGTCCTAGTTTAGTTGTTGTTTTGGTATTGTCCATCCCCCAACCAAAAGAGATTACGCTGAACTGACATAAAAACAACCATTAAGTACTGAACATTTTTTCAGATGCATTGTTGAATTATTAATCAGCCTTGTTTCTGCCATCCCTTGAAACACTTTCTCTGCAATGGTCTGTTTCATTGTGTTTGGTTTCCTTTTGTTTTTGTTTTTGCTTTTTAAAAATATTAAATCAAATAATAGACTAAGTTAGAGCAAAATAAATGTAACTAGGTAGCTGATATGTCAGAATTCACCAGAATGATATTAGATTACTGGATATCTGCATAACATAAAGCTCAAAAGCAATAGAGAAAGTGGCAAGAGCATACAGTCCTCAGATTAATCATCATCCAACATCCAAAACCAAAACAAATGCTTTTGGACTTTAAAAAAAAGTGGGGATGTCTAGAACTTCAGAGCTCTAGAATAAGGAGAAAATGTGTATAATGGTAATAACATTTATCTTCAAAGCACACAGTTATTTTATGGTAAATGACTGCATTTGTGGCTATGTACTCTGTCAGTGAGCTCACACGAATGTTTCTCCTCTAATTCACTGATCACTCATTTGACTGTCATTTCCTTTGAAAAACAGAAATAACAGAGCTGTGCATGGTAAGTGAAAACATTCATGTCAAACAGTGTTTCCATGCCCTGTTGCCCTGTGAGGAAAACAGGATTACACGCTCAGACTCATGTATTAGTTTCAGTTTTCCCTCTACCACAAACAAGACACTGAGAACACAAAACACACCCTGGAAATCACCAGAAATTTCGCCTCAGCATCCATTACTGTTAGTAAAAGTAAGAAGTTATGTTTCCATTAAACTGTTATGGCATCCACTATGAGGAGTTTACTACAGACTTCCTCTTGCCATGTGTAACACGTGAAGCCGTGGGGGAAGGGGGATAATTACTTAGAACTGGCTTTTTTTTTTTTTTTTTTACTGCAGATCATTTCCCTTAACATTCAAGACTGCACAAGGCTTGAAAAGCCATTTAAAAAACACAATGTGAATGTGTCGACCACGCCACGTGGTTTGTAAAACCTTTAGCTGTGTTTACCCTCCTGTCAGCTGGGCGGCGAGGACAAAGCTCTGCGCTCAGCTAAGCTATTAGCAATATGGCTGCCTCCTTGCTCAACCATATTGACCTTTGCAAGACATTGCCGTGTTCACTCTGAGAAGTTGTAATATGAGCGTTTTCAACACCTTCCACCTTTAATTGAGCTCATCTATATCTCCTATTTTGATGCGTTTCATATCTTGCGGCGCCGCTGCGTATTCGCCAGCTGCAGCTCATGTAGGTGAAAGGTCATTTAGTGTTTCACCTCAAAACCACCCTCTGACATCACATAATGCACTTTATGCATAGCATGACGTGACTGCAGCTTCGGTGTATCCTCTGCAAGCATCTACGGGGCTTCAAGTTAGTTTAAGATAGCGGATTCATGGTTGCAAAAGGGGTGAAAGTTGGGGAAGAAGGGGTGGGGGCTGCTGTGTTTTCATCCACACGTGTAAGGGCAGATCACTGAAGGTCACCCGGAGCACAGTTATACTGTTTTATATGCTAGAGAGAGCTTACCCAGTACATCCGCGCTCCTGTGCCGCGCTATGAAGCAAGCATCGTCCCCGTAGCACATCCCTTTCTTCAGGATCCCCTTGCGAAAATCTTTCCCGAAGCCATAACTGGCGGAGACCAGGCTGTAGTCACGACCGTCCGTCTGAGAGAGTCCGCCCAGGACAGCCCTGGCTACCAGTCTGCCATAAGACAGTACGGATAACATCCCCCAGCAAGGACCAGCCCCGTCTTGATTTAAGCCCCCGTCTCTCTCTCCCTCTTTACCCGACCCGGGTGCCTGCCTACTCGGCTACTTCTTCTTCAAGCCCCCGGCTGACTAGTTTCTACCCGTCCATTCAACCCCGCTTCCGTGAAATAGTAACGTAACTCCAGACGTTGCTCTAAACTCGAATAAAACGCCAACGTCTTGACAATATAACGTCCGTCTATGTTCCAGCTGTGGGTTTCATGAACGCGGTTCCTCCGCTGGGCTCACGGCTTCCCGACATGTTTCCTCTCTGTATCGGACAGAAAGCTGGAAGTACATACGGGGCGTTTAACGGTTTACAATCCTGACGTCACGGGTAGCCAGCATCATCCAATGAGAGAGAGTCACTGCAGTTACGTCGCTGGGTACATTAAGACGTTGCGTAGGCGTCAGATGTGCACTTGTTTTAATAACCGGAGCATGCGACAGACAGCCGTTGGTCGTAAACGTGTGCTTAGAAATAATATGGTACATTTTTATTGTATTAATGTCATAGTCACTGGTGGGATCAGGATGACATGTCCTATAGAGTATCTCTATATGTGACAATCTGGAATGAAGAGTACTCATGGTGTCCTTTCAGTGGAAGAAAATGTGATGTAAAGAACCCTCAAAAACAAGAAAATATGATGTGCCCTTTAAATGAAGAGGATGTAATGCAGTGCCCTATGATGTTGTGGTAATGGGGTGAGCTGGAGCTTCTGTATGGATGCTCTTCTAGTGAAAAAAAAGCATTCCCCTAAGTCTAACATACTGAAGTGCAGAATTGGGGGCCCTTTAAATGAAAAAAGGTGTCCTATAGGGTGCACTGTATGGCAGAAAAACATTGTGAAGTGGGGGCACATTTAATGTATCAGGTGCCCTTTATATTTGAGTCCTCCACAAGTCATAGTTAAAAACCCACTAGAACTCATACAATAAGGCTCATCAGGCTAGTTCTAGTTCACCTAAGCTAAGTAAAAAATCATTATATGTTGTCTGCTCATTAAAGGCAAACACGAAGGTTTTCTGAAAAAATATAGCTCTTTTGTTTTTATTATTTTACGCCTTTTACGTAATGGCCAGCAGAATGCGGAGTCACTGCAGTTTCCCCACCTCTATTTCCCCTCAAGCGGGTACTTGCTGTGCATAAAAACAAGCACACCCCGTCCAGGCCAGACCCAGATCCCAAAGCCTAGAGACGGAGCTGTGAGGAAGCGACAGGACAACAACGCAATATTATTGAGTTAACGTCGAAGCGCACAGATAAACCGTCAATTCACGGTAAGAAATAATTCAGTTATACTTAATATTATGATTATAAAGTTGTTTGTGTGTAGCGTCATTGAGAGCGGCTTCATTTCCGTTATACGTGATTATCGTGGTGAACCATCTGGGCTAATGGCCAGCAAGGGTGACAGTGCTGCACTGGTTCGTTAACATTAACGTTACCCAATGTATTAACAAGAAAAACGTGTATTTTATCATTTGCTTACAGTCCTTAAGGCTTGAATATGTATTTGTTTTTTTCACTATCCAAATTATGAAATTATGCTCTGCTGGAATCATTGAAATTTAATTAAAATCAAATATTCAATGAGGTTATGTCCTGCTATATGCCCCATAGAATAATATAAATGGGTACATAATAATCCATTGTAGCTCATGTTGATCATTATGAAAAATAATTGACACAAGTGATCATCTGCCCGTCTCTGCAATCATACAGGGCTGCACTGTAAAAAAAAAAATCGTAAAAAAATGGTAAAAAGTCTGGCAGCAAAAGTTGCCAAACACTTACCGTCAAATAACAGTAAAAAACTTTTAGTTATTCGACAGAGATTTATTTTAAAAATATGGATAATTACTTTGGACATTGTCTGCATTTTTACAGTCCAACCATTGTAAAATAAAAATAAAATCTAATTTTAAAACATTGCTAGAATGTTAAATGAATGGATAAATCTGCATTAAAAATGAAAAAGACTGCAGAAATACCTTAAAATTACCAAATTTAAATGAAGACTGTTTTCATACAGTAATCTTTGGTAAATTCATAGGATTATTCAATCCATCCACAAGAACTCCCCCTCAAAATACAGATTTCTGGATGTAAAACACAAAAAATACATTCAAATTACTCTCCTTTAACACCCATTAATGGTATCTTGAGAGCTTTAGGCTTTTATTTTATGTGATTATCCAATCTATTTACAGTAAATCCCTGGTAAATGTTGGTTTTACACTGTACAAAAAATAAGATCATGTGATAATAGTTTCAAAAAACATCATTTTAATAATCATTACTTTATATAAACATTATTTGACAGTAATTACAAGCAACTCTCCAGTATATTTACAGGCTTTTCCCATAAACGTATGGGGTATAGATTATATAAACATTATTTGACAGTAATTAAAATCAACTTTCCAGTATATTTACAGGTTTTCCCATAAATGTATGGGGTATGCATTATATAAACACTTTTTGACAGCTATTATAATCAACTCTCCAATATATTTATAGGCTTTTCCCATGAATGTATTAGGTTTAGTTTCTATAAACATTATTTGATAGTATTTAAAAGCAACTTTCCAATATATCTACATACATTCCCCCATTAATGTATGAGGTTAACTTTATATAAACATTATTTGACAGTAAGTACAAGCAGCTCTCCAATATATTTACAGGCTTTTCCCATAAATGTATGGGGTTTACTTCATATGAACATTATTTTACAGTAATTGCAAGCAACTCCCCAATATATCTACAGACATTTCACATTAATGTATGGGGTTCTGAATGTACAAAAACCAAAAGGTGTATGTAAAAGTACCATTATATCAACTTCTTTTACACTGAATCATTATATACATTTTTCTATTGCCATTTTACAATCCATTCAATGCAGATCCCCATTTGAGGTGTATGAGGTTTCAAGATGTTTAATAATGTATCATAAAATTACCTTTCACTACTTGCTTTACAAAATAATTCACCATTTTTACAGTGTTATCCTTAAAGTTTCAGAATTAATGAACCAATAAACAGCCATATTGAATTATAATGTGGGTCTGAAGCTAATCAACCCAATAAGAGCTCAAACAGAATACTTTACCAGAATATATTTATTTTTTTCTCATTCAGATTATTTCAATAGACATCAATAGAAGCAAAAACAGTTTTGTACATTTTATCAGTACAATGTCTTACATGTTGCATTATGGCAAAAGGGAAACTACAGCCAATTTAGAAATTCATACATATTATTCCCATGCCCATGCAAAATGTTAGTGAACATGAACAAATCTCTCCCAAATCCAAAAATTATTTTGCTAAAATTCAAATTTGTGATGTCATCTGATAATGTCTGGAGCTTTTCCAAAAACAATGAATTGAGAAAGATGTTATAGATGACACTGAGAACACCCAGGGGGATGTTCTGAGTATACGGTAGGGTTGGACTGATGGGCAATGCCATCGTCCATCATAAATGGCTGACAGTCATCAACCACTGAGCCTCTACCATCATAACATCGTGTTTTAAAAGCCCCCCCATTGTCTGTCCATCTATTGCGTGGATGAAATTACTCTTATTGGCTTTTTTACTCACAGAGCTTTTATTGCACTTACAGTAATGCAACGACTGTAGTTGTCGTCACCTCAAGTACCTCACGTGGTTCACTGTCTCCCCTCTGCTCCACTCAGAGGACACACACTCACACATGCAAGGATCGCTCAGTGCCACTTGTGGTGAAACAGACGAGAGGAGAGAAACTTAGCGCAACCATAAATGACAGCAAAATGCAGTAATTTATCCCACCCGATATCATCGTCCATTATGATGTTTCACTGTGGACATCGTCATATGCCAATTCTGTAGACATCGCCCAACCCTAGTATACAGGTACATTTTCTTTTTCAGATATGAAAGGTCACTATAGAATAAAGCTTACTTGGGTATTTAAATATTACTACAAAATTAGTTTCACATTCATTGTCTATGAAGCAGCCCCAGACTTAATTGCGGATGGCATCAGAAATTTGAGTCTCATGTCTCTGGTTTGTGGCTTTGGGAGGAAGTAGTTCACATTCACAAATATCAGAAATGGGAGTTACACATGTGCAAGTCACAAGCAAGTCTCAAGTCTTAACCTTAAAGGCTCAAGCAAGTCCTAAGTCACTGTGTTTAGACTCAAGTAAGCCAAGTCAAGTCACTGCTAAATGTCAAGCAAGACAAGTCAATTAAATCACAAATCAAGTCACCATGAAAGAAGCGCTTAAAACACTAGAGAAAGGGGTATAATGGCAATCCATGTCATGAGAAAACGGCAACACGAAACAGTATTCTATCTGATGATTACTTTTTTCTGCTGTGGATTGTGTAGACTAATACATCCATTAATTTGGAACACTGAAATTGTTCAAACGTCAAGCATCATCAAGGAAAAATACCATCTTGTTTGCCTGATCTTGAAGGATTGCATTTGTCACACAGTTGACTGGAGAGAAGGAGAGACCATTCTGCTGTGGTTGAGTTACATTGACTTTGAACTAGTGAGGGACCTCAAACAGAATAAAGGATTGTAAACAAAACTACTTATAGAGAACCAACAAATCCACTCTTTATTAAATTAAAAGCACTAAAATTCAATGATCTGGTTGACTTCAAAACTGCCCAAATCATATACAGAGTAAAAAAAATAAACAATTACCTAAAAGTGTCCAAGGGTTGTTTCAAATGAGAGGAAGTAAACATGACCTGAGAGGAAAAAGCATTAATTAAGGACAAAATATTATTGTGTCACAATCAAAGGAGTTAATATATGGAACAACTGCAGTGAAGAAATTAAAACATGTGGAACGCTAATCAAATTTAAAAGACTTTTTAAAGATAATATATTTGAACGGATACAGGATGGACTTGTTTTTTGTTTGATTTGATAGAGATGAGTATTATGGACACTGGTGGTGGATAGTTGAGTTTTCATATTAATCATGAAAGTGTATTGTTAAAGCAAAAAAAAAAGGGGGGGGGGTAGGACTAGAAAAGTTTCTAACTTCTGTTTTTTGAACATGGAATGCCTTATTTGAATTATATATATATGGTTTATTATATATATTTGCTGATGATTTTGAAAAAAAAGAAAGAAAATTAAATGAAAATGTCATCCTATACAAAAAAAGTAGGCCCAATGTGGAAACAGACGAGTGAAAGCAATGTTTGTTTTTGTGTTACTTGATTATTTCATGATCATAACCTTTGAGCACTTGTCTTTAGGGCAGTCATGGGGAGGTTGTGTGAGACGGCTCTCGTGTCCCTTCTTATTATGTCTCTTCTGAATGCTGAATTGACATTGGCTAAAAGGGGCAGCAGCAGCAGCAGCAAGAGGACTTCATCTTCCAGCAACAGAGGTGGGACACAATCAAAACCAGGAAGCACTTCCAACAGAAATACCAACCCTTATCCTTCTGGTGGAAGCTACCCTCATCCAGGAACAGGCAATACAAATCCAGGAGGATATCCCAGACAAAACCCAGCCAGTCAACCAGGAGTTGGTAGTAACCCCAACCAGAATCCTGCAGGTGGCTATCCAGCTGCAGGTGGCTATCCAGCTGCGGGTGGTTATCCAGCCGCTGGAGGGTATCCCAACCAAAATGCAGGAAGAGGCAATTATCCAAATCAATATCCACCTGCTGGAGGCTACCCAGCAGCAGGTGGCTACCCAGCAGCAGGTGGCTACCCAGCAGCAGGTGGCTACCCAGCAGCAGGTGGCTACCCAGCTGCAGGACGATATCCTAACCAGTACCCAGCTGCAGGACGATATCCTAACCAGTACCCAGCTGCAGGAGGATATCCTAACCAGTACCCAGCTGCTGGAGGATATCCTAACAGGGGAGGTGTCAATCCAGGTGGGTACCCTAACCAGTATCCGGGAGGTGGTTATCCAGTCAGAGGGGGAAATACGGGAAATACAGGTTGGGGTGTGCCTGGTGCGAATCCAGCAGGAGGTTACCCGGGTGGTTACCCCAACTGGAACCCAAACAATAAGATCCTCAGTCCCCGCTATGGTGGAGGAGGCTATGGACATGGTGGTTATGGGATGGGAGGGTCTCCTTTCTCTCGTTCTGTGGAGAGTATGGGATACAAACCCAAGTCTTCCGGTTTTGCCAAGAAAGCCATGGTGGCAGCAGGAGTCGGTGCTGTGGCTGGAATGGCTGTCGGGTATGGATTAGGGCGCTTCCCTCGACCACATTTCACTTTCCGCAACCCTGAAGAGGAGTACTACTACAACAACTACATGTATCGTCGTTATGGCTCCCAGTCCACAGATGAAAAGGACTATGGCCGTGATTATGTTTACAAGCCACCACCACGGGCAGAGTCTTATGAAAAATTCATGGATCGCTGTATGAACAGTACTGACCTTTTGAAGGATCAGGGCAACAGCCAACAACAGGCAACAACCCCTACTCCTAACAGTCAGAGTGGAGGTGATAAAGAGGATGATGACACCGTCAGCATCGAGGAGATTGGATACCCAGCCCTAATTGAGCAAGTGAAGGCCCGGCGCTGTGTTGAGAAGTACATGGTCTACTCTGAGCGTTTTCTGCAGGAACGAAAAGCTGAGCAACAGTCCCAGCAGAATCGCAGCAGTCCTATGGGCTACGGGATGATTCAGTTTTTCTCCTCCCTCTTAATGCTTGTGTCCAGCATGCTCCTGCTCCAGTGAGAACAATCATCCCTCCTTTCACCTCACCCTGGATGTATTCTATGTCCTCTGTTATATCTGCACGTCTGCATAGCACTAACCTATATTATCTCCATAACACAAACAATAGATGTATACATACAAGATCTTTGGGTCATATTTGTTTAGACATTTAGTATCAGCAGAGAAAACTAGCTTGTGTACATAGTAAATGAAGGAATACATTTTAAGAGGCAGCATTTTAGATTTTACAGTTAAACCATCAGATTTATGTTGTATAAGCTGCACTACTGTTTTTCTGCGAAATTATTTTGCACCTCTGTTATTTGCACTTTTTCACTCCTCATCATTGAACACTGAATGCATAGAGACAGATTCAGGGTATTTTATTTCAGTTTTTGTGGCAATGTATTATGACAATATATATCTGCTACTGTGTAAAAGAGGAATGTTACACTAAGAGTTTTATATATGTCCAGAAACATCCAACTAACATAATAACATCATCCATCCACACTTCCATCAGTACAGAACAATCCAACAGGCTGATTTTCCAATTGGATAATCAAAAGGAGATTTAATTTTCAGTGTTTTTCAGCTTTCAAGGAAGCTGAACTGATTAAAAGTGGGCTTTTAAAGCAGATTTCTAGATTGTCAGAGCAATGTAATGTAATGTTTGGTAATGGGAACTAAATGAGACATAATTCCTTCAGCCGGTTTTCAGACACCTGTTATTTCTAAGGGCCTCTCACAAAGACACTTAAAGAGGAAAAGGGACTTTTCACCTCATTTTTAGATGAGCTATTAATGAGAAAGGAGAAATAAATTTGTGTATGGGCTTTGTCACTATGGTAATGGATCTGTGATTATGTGGGGAACCATCTATTGTGAGTGATTTGGTTTAATGTTTGGCTCTGGAAGGTGATTTAATGGCCACAAGATAAGGTATTTGCACATTGTGGTGCAAACATTTATCCCTAATGGTGTTTATTATTTGAAAGATGATATGACCCTGAAAGATTCCTTTATTAATGACCATTATTAATCACCTCATGACAACCAAATATGTAAACTTCTCTTCAACGATAGAGGGCTTCCCTCTGGACAAATAGTTTGCTATCCAACAATATACAGTTAAACACTTGTATGACAGAAATCGAAATGTGATTGAAGAAGTCCTCAAAGTAAAGAATTTCTCCTTCTCAGGTACATGACACTCACATGTCGTTTGTTGTTCAGCTGCCTGTAAAATCCTGGATTGCATGTAATAGCCCTCGACAGAATGGAGGCATCGATCAACACGTGTCCTTTGATGTGCAGGAAATGACGTTATTAGTGGTGTAATGGTGTTGCCCCTTTGCCTGCGGCCATTGAGAACAATAGATGCATTTGTTTTGGGTGAAATCTGGGATTTGATTTTGGTTTTTTTTTCAGCAGAGGAAGCCCACAACAATTCAACGCTTTAATCTTAAACTCTCTCTTCTTGGCTCTGAACTGTGAAACTGACTAACTGGAAACACTGGCTTAGAATTTCCTAGAAGTGGAAATTATAAATGGAATGGAATACAAAGGAGGGTTTATGACTTTTACTTCTTCTGCTGTCGCTGCACTGTCGTGTTTTACATTCAGACTCCTGTCTGGGTTTGGAGATTTGATTCCATAGCTTTTGCCAACTGTGGTTTTATATTTCCAGGCGTACTCTTTAAATTTGCAGAGACACTCTAATTTTCCAGACTGTCCAGGCTGCTTGGTCGTGAGCTGGTCCATATATCTGCGTCTTCCTCTCATTTAATGCATCTCCCCATAACTCAATGAGATCTGCAGTCATAGGTGTTGGTGGGCTTGTAAATACCCGTATTTCCCAAACTCTAGCCTCCTCTGGCTGTCATGGTGTGTGCCTCTCGAGTAATGACGTAGAAAATTTGTTTGTAATGTTTTAACTCAGATGTTTTATTTGACGGCTGTATTTTTTTAGTTAGTATATATTGTATTTATTACTATAGTTCCTTTATTAGTTTGTGTTTGATATTATTTCAGCTGATTTTTCCTTTATCAGGCTGTATTAATTAATAAACACTGTATGCTCTCAATTATGCCATTTTTACAGGATTTTAACCTTGTTCGGTTTAAAGAAAAATGATTGTTCTTCATTTCAAACTGCTAGTGTACTGCTGCACTCCTCCTTAAAGTCTGTATTTTGTGAAGTTGTTGGCAAGTATATGTAAAATCAAAATGAGAAGTCAGTACTGTACTGTAGTACTGTCCAAATCCTTGCAATGCTCCCTTTTATAGTGATGGTCTTTTATTTTGTTCTTATCCAGCCACTTGTACTTCACATTTCTCTTTTAATCTTTTAATCTCCTTGTAAATCTGTTTTTAATGTTCCATCCAGGGTTCTGGCAAAATGTTTTTATTCCATTTCAAATTACAGTTTGACTTTTTCATACAAAATAGGCTGTAGAATATCTGTAAAGTGCACTTATTTCCCTTTAGGATTGGATATTCTGTAACTGTGTCATTGAGCTCATACTGAATGAATCTGTGTCAGTCTTCTGGTTCTGATTTGCAATTGTAAATGCTTTAGTACTCATCAACTGATATGACTAACATGGTTTAATATGGTTTGTCATGAATGTGTATGTGCTAAATAAAATATGTGAAAGAAATAACGGTTTCCCCTAAATTACATTATCCCACAAACACTATCACGCATTCTTGTTTATTATAGCCTTTAAACTAATTAAATATTAGAATAATACCAGAGTATAGCATGAAGAGAGTGAACCAAAGATTTACTTCCATTTCCTTACCAATGCAGTTACCTGCAGTTTATATGTCAGCCACCATTTTGATGGCAACTTTCTGTTATTCTGTCGCTACTGATAATGTCTTGAATGCTTGTTTTTCTGAGATGAATGATTTCATTTCTGAATCAGGAAATTTTAAACAGTATTTGAGGCAAAGCTTTTGATACACGCACTTGACACCAGCATGTTAGCATCGCCATTGCATGGCTGTAGACCATACTCTTGGTAAATGTAGAATGTAACCCTGAGGTTTCTAAATCCAACCAAGTCCCATAAAAAATACCAAGAACATGACTCATAATTGACAGTTAAAAATAAACGTGATCCCTGACAGTTTGGTCGGAGATTCGTGTGACCTCTGCTAGTAGCCTTGGGCAGCCTCAAGCAGAGATGAGGAGGAGCAAACCGCCAAATTCTTTCCTTTTCAAACTTATAATCATCAGCCCCAACCAACACACTTTGTTCAACTCTCTTGTGGGGCCACAATGCAACTTACCAAGACCATGTAGACAGACTCTGATGTGTAAAATTGGTGGAGTTCACCTTTAATAGCCTAATATATCCATTTTAAAGAAAATACTTGGACAAACTCATCCTACATTAGTCAATAAAGGGCAGAAGGATAATTAGTTTAAAGTGGCTTTTATTTGATTTGCATTTTCGCTGACAGCATCTGTAATTGATAGATTTCCCAGTGATGAGTGGTCAGATTAAATCGCTCTTATCCAGGCTGCTATGAGGAAAGGCACCACATGTCCAAGTGTGAGAAAGATGTTACTCGTGGGAGCAGGTGCAGCCGCTTTAACAAAGGCTCTCCAGCGAGACTGGTTGTGATATCGTTGGTTTTCCTGGTAGTAAAGCCGTTGATCTTCCTCAGAGGAGGTAGTCTTGTGGCCATGATGGTTCTTAGATCCGTGCTTTGGCCTACCAAGCAACCCCAGCCCGTACCCGGTGCCCGAGCCTCCCAGCACGCCAGCTGCTGCTGCTCCTGCCCACTTCAGGCCATGCTTGGAGAAGCCACGACTCTGAGAGGGAGGTGCTTCTTTACCTTCTTTACCTTGTTTACTGTCACCTTTTTTTCCACCCCTGAAGAAACCTCCACGTTTACCGTATGTGTACTGTGCACCTGGGCACAGAGCGACCATAAGTAACAGCCAAATCCAGAGGGACAAAAGCTTCTGCCGGCCTGTCATTACTGGAGATCTGAGCCCTGCAAAAACACATCAACATCAAGGCTGAGGGTGAATAACCTGAACACTTTTACTTGAGTTACTAGAGTTGATAACATTAGATATAGAATAGAAATGGCTTTATTTTAGCACGGTATACTCATTTGACAGGCAGAGAGAGGTCTTTCAATTCTGTTGGCAGTCATTCAAACTGGCATTAAAGCTTTTGATTTTGCTCAATGCACATCCACATGCTCACCAGCACAAACACAACAGACATCTAGAACGATCCACATTCTCTGTCAACACTAGGATTAGCCAGGCATTATGTGTGATGCATATTTCGCCCTTTCATGATGCCGAGCTGTTTTCCCTGCCTCTGATACGCAGTGTACATTTCCATAGCTTTCTACAAAACATATCAATGATGTAGTATCAAAGGGTGTATATGCACATGTGTGGATGTCACTGCAATGCATTTGGAATAGGTCATTTCAATTACACAGGTAAAAAGAGTTGATTAAAAGTTTTGATTGTTTATATGACACAAACCATCTTGCATTTAATAACATATAAAATTCACAAATATAGTTAAATGTAAGAGATTTTTTTTTTACCTTTTTGACTGGTCACACAGAGAGGTTATGATGCTGGAGCCGCAGTCCTTTCTCAAACCATTTACAGTACAGTGCAGCAGGGCAGCATGTTGGTTTTCAGTATCAATTCAATACCAACGTTCACTCAAAAGAGCCAGCAGAGCCCCTCCCCAAAACAAACCATGCTTTGCCATTGGTTCCAGATCAATAATATCGTACAGGTTGAATGATTTCTGCTGACGGTGGCATTTCACATACAGTTGTGACATCTAGTTTTCTCTCATTATCCAACAAATGCAAATGCAAGTGCAAAAACAAATAGATACTTGTTGACAAAATACTGCACTAGCTGGTTTTTGTCTATCACAGGTCTCTGTCAGATCCACCTGCATGTTTGTACTTGCAATTATTCATTAAAGCTCACAGTATGTATATATGATTATACAGTATATTTATATGATTATAATGCTCAAGCGTGGTTAAGGGAATTAGTGTTTTCTCCCCTCCTTTTTAGCTTTAATTATTTGAACTCACTACATGACATGATATGCACTCACTCCATGTAAAGCATGACATTATTTAAGGAAATTCCTAACATGACTGTTACCATTAAGTGGCCTTTTAAGTATAAAGTGGCCTTTAGAACGAGGAAGACAGAGAGCAAGAAACTGAGTTATCATAAGAATTTGTGAAGCATTAATGCACATTTAATAGAAGATAACAGATTCATTTTTAGGATCAATTCACATTGTTGATTTATATCCCAGATTTTATGACCTTATTGTGCTAACTAAAAACATTTTATGTGGTTATCATATTGAGTGTTGCTTTGATAAAAAAAAAAAATCTTGATACTACATTTTGTTTTTTACTTTTATCCTGTTACTTTACGTATAATGCAATGTTAAGTATATTTGATACAGAGAAACAAGTGTATATTTATCAATATGAAGGACATGTCTGTGCTAATAAATGTAAAGATTTATCATACAGATCAAAGAAAGAACAAGTAAATGAAAGCTTTATACACTGAATAGAACGAATGAGCATATCAACCATTAAGAATCCTAATCTTTTGTATGAAATAGAGAAATAGAATAAAGATGATTGTTCAGAAATATGAGACTGGCCTAATCCTAAAAATTGGGGGAAATAATATATCAGTCAGAGGGACCAAACCGCTACTTTTACTGCAATACTTTATTATTCTGTTTATACTTATGTACGTTTACTTAAGTAGGATTTTTCATGCAGGACTTTTACTTGTAATGGAGTATTTTTACATTGCTGTATTGGCACTTTTACTTAAATAAAGGATCTGAATACTTTTTTCACCACTGGATCCAGCAAAAACAGAGTGCAAGATACAAACAAGATAAACATGGACATGTTGAAAGGCAGCACATTTACATCATCTGTAGAGACACAAATGATATATTTTATTTTAGAGATACTATTCATCTCTGGGTAAATTAGGATGTAAAGTAGAAGAGATTCATCAGGAGGTGAAGGTAGATTTTTATTTTAGCAGGTTTCGGGTCGACATGACAATGACAGCGTATCACATTTACACAAAAATCTGAAGAACTTAGAAACATAATTATTTCTATACAGTATAATACAGTAACAAAGTATCATCCCACTTATGTCCAAGGTTTCAAAGTGGTCAATAATAATCCCCCCTTGTTTGTGTTCAATGTGGTTTGCATCACATGCTTTTAAATGTTGGGCAAACATCCATGCTCATCTGACAGAGTTTATTTTCCCACATTTTTTCCCACATTTCCCTCATGTGAAAAAATAAAACTGTCATGCAAAGAAACATTTTTTTCTTCGAGTGATTTGGTGAATGCTGCGCATTTCTCTGCATAGACCAGTTTTACCGGAAAAATAATAGTGTTTGTCTGTTTGTATTAATGTGTCAAATGTGTTGCATGACCCAGTTTTTCACTTTCAGAATGAATGTATTTTGATTAAAGTTATTTCAGGCCGAGAAGCTTGCAGCTGGAAGCATTATGCAGCATTACCGATCCACTTCTACAGAAACTAGATGACATTTTCAAAGAGCTGCATGGAGGACATTATACTTTCATCCTGTTGAGACAAGAAAACAGATGCAAGAGGAACTGTGGTCAACATGTGGTCAATCCACATGTGGTAAAAACACTGATTTTGATTATCTGTTTACCTTCTGGCAGGTTTCTATGAATTCATCAATAGTCACCACTCCATCTCTGTTCCGATCCATTTTCTGAAAAAGGTCAGACATTGTTTTTACAACATGAAAAGGAGAGAGACCTTATAGTCTAGGGGGAGTTTTAGGTTTTTAGTTTGTATGTTATTTTTGAAAATTGAAAAAAAAAAAGGCATAGGATTGTTGGATAGGAGAGTCAGGAGATTCAGATGTGAAGTAAGCGTGTAATGCACAGTTGACCTTTGTCCACTGCCGTCACCAGAATTGCAAAAACATTGTTACTAGTTAAACTATTAAACCAAGACACATTTGCACATTGTGTTAAAATGACAGGTGTTATGCAACTTAAGGGCACATTTCTTGGCTCGTGCATTTCATTTGGGTTTGATTTTGAGTTGTGGCAGCAACAAATTTGTCTAATTTTTCTACTTGATTTGACTTGATTTTGTTCAGTCTAAATTCCTTTCATAAGGGACTGACAGAGTTACAACACTACAGTGTCCAGGTACATACACTGTGTCAGAATAATCAGAATAATGTCTGTATGTAATATTTTATAACGATATTAATGATTAGACTGAGTGGATTCAGAGATAACATACCTGGAAGAATTTCTCCACATGTTCAAAGGGGGACTCTTCTCGTACACTCGGTAAAGTATACCTGCCCATCATGTCATAAATTGACGTCATTATTGCCAACATTTCCTGCAGGAAACCAGACAGATGTACATTATCTGCAGAAATCATGACACTGCAACAGATTTTGTTTCAGTATTGTTTGTTGACTGCACCTCTTTAGTAATGTAGCCGTCCTTGTTGATGTCATATAGATTAAACGCCCATCGAAGTTTCTCTGTAACTGAGCCTCTAAGCAACACAGACAATCCCAACACAAAGTCCTGTAAAGGCAAGTAAAAGTAAAACTAAAGCCCTGCCACCCTTGACAAATGACCACAGGATTTAAGATATCAACACATGTGTAAACCCCGCAGAACTGACCTCAAAACGGATGGAACCATTTCTGTCCATGTCAAATGCGTTGAACAAGAAATGTGCATATGTGGTTGCATCTGAAAACACATAAGATGTGCAGGGTTGGTGATTAATTGGCCTTGATTAATTGCAATACACTTATAAAACTAGATTATTTATTTTATACTGAGAGTCATGCCTGACTTTGCTTGTCTAACAAATTTCTGACATTTTATCATGTTTTTCAGTCCACACAAGCTGTTAGTTTTGATGATTAATTAGGATAAAGGGTTAATCAACTTAATACTGATTGTTCAGACATATCAGTTTGTATTGTCAGTTACGTACTGTACCTCCTTGAGGGAAGAACTGTGAGTAAATGATCTTGAAAGTTTCTTCATCCACTAGCCCACTGGGACATTCCTATTGAAAGAACAAACAAACATTTACTGGAATTTCAGTATCTACATTTAGGCAGATTAATACTACAGCTGCTGTCAAAAAGTAAAATTAACCCAAGTAATTAGATTTTGTCTAAATGATTAAGTATGGACTTTTGACATTTGTGAAATGGAGACTGTAGTTTAAATTTGTGTCCAAATCTATACTGGTACACTTTCTGTAGCAGAATGTTGAAGTTAGTGTCATGTAGTACAGGACTAAGGCCACTAGAGGGAAAGAAGAGCATGATATCCAAAAACTGAATTAATTCAATGGAGAAATTGTGCCCGAGGCTTTCTGTGCTTTTTATTATTCCTCAGATTGCAGTTTCCCTCAGATAGTCAGAATCATTAATGAATAGTCTAATAATGCATATGTATAGGCTGCAGTTTCTTACATACTGAAATCAACACATGTGATGTAAAGAAAAGGAAACAGTACAAAAACAACATCACAGAGAAAAGCAAGACAGAGAACATAAAGATTATGAAAACTAAAAACTCTTTAAATGGCCAAAACTGACTCACATTGCAATATTTTCATCCTCCAGGCTCTAAGTGTGACTATAGTGGTGATCCACTTCTATGTTACATACTCATTCAAAGCAAGTTTTGAGTGTGCTGTTGATGTACACTACTGTCCCAAATTGTTGTTTTTTTGTATAGTAAAGTTTTGTATACTAACAGTATGCTATTACAGTTAGTGTATACTACATACTGTATGCAATTGGTATGTAGTTTGGAACTGGGAAAGTGTTGTCTGTTCCTTTGTAAATACAGCCTTCATTCAAACGTGAGTTAGGTTTTCATTTAATGAAATAAACTGGATCAGCTGCTTTCTCTGATTACCAAAACAAGCTTCTAAATAAACACAGTAGACATTTTGTCGACCAGGAATAACCAGGTGGAGCTAATGACATTAATGTTATTAATTACACCTGTGCTTTTCCTGCTATGACATGTCAAAATGCTCTGAATCAGGTCTGTTTACTACTTTAGGTCTGTTGTCTACTTAAAGGTACTTTGTGGAAATTTCATTATAAACAGTTGTGCTTACATTTTGCTTTTCTCACCACAACTTATTATGTGCATCTTTAAGGTTTCACAAACCTCATAAAATATTTGCAAAGCCAGCTTTGTTTACATCAGCTAGTGGTTCTTTAATGGCAGTTTGCTACGTTTAATGGCACATTACAGCCACTAATTGTCGATATGCATTACCGTCCTCAGCAGTCTGCAAAAATATATATTAGGTCACCACTAGGCTCGTGCATGTGCATCCTCATGTTGGTAGGACAAAGAGCAAATGCAACTGCTCATCAAAACATTGCTCTACAGTGCCTCTAGTGGTCAAAAACTCCACAAGGCACCTTTAATCATGGAATATCAGACAAAAGATTTTAATGCTTACATTTTTGGCTACTGATGCAATAAATTCAGTCTCACTGCTTTACAGGCATGGATAAAAATTTGACAATCGTATGGCCAATATACATTATATGACCAATATCATGTGGACTTGCCTGTCTACTTTAGTGCTTTTCATGGTTTCGGCTAAACCACTCTGATCCAATTAAGGTACGTTTTACGGCATAAAATTATTTTTTAGACCAATGGGTTTCGACAACACAAACCTGAGGGGTCACAAGATGGTTAACATGATGGGAACATAGAAAAAAAAATCTGCTCATTTAAACTTTGCTTTCTTCTTCTGTGAATTACTAGATAATGTTACCTCTTCAAACATCTAAAGCATATTTAAATGAAAACAGTCTGAGAAAGACTTGAACAGTTGTTGAACTGGTCACAACCCATAAATATACGCAACCTCAGTAGCAGTCATAGTTTTGTTTTAAGGGAAGCCAAAAATGTTGGGAAGCACAGTTTTAGACAATAGTGAGCTTCCAACTCTGTGGCAACAGTTTGGTTTGGGAAGGCTAAAGTAAGGTCCATAAAGACATGTTTTTTTTCCTCACATTTTGTACACATGAATATCTACTCCCTCTCGCTTTCTCACATACAAACATATACACTTGTAAAAAGTAGACCATACTGTATAGATACTTACACCCCAACCCAACTCTCATACAACCCATATTCCCAAACCCATCTTGTTACAATACTCAAAGGGTTGAGAGACATTGTGAATGCAATTCTTGTCGTTATCCCTCTCATTATACATGACATAATTTCTATCTGCCATCTTCATTTTGTATTTTACTATCTTTGTCTACCTGTCTCCTCTACCTTTATTACTTTGTCTTACATTAGTTAAAAAAAGAAAAATGGTGGCCTCCAACAGATCAAACATCTTTGGGATGAATTGGAACATCGAATACAAGACAGTCAAATCTCTGCAGCCAGGTTCCAAAATTTTGTGAGAGGCCTTTCCAGAAGAGTGGAGGCAATTACTGTCAGGATGTAGCAGGGATGAGTGGACCCAAATGCAGAGCCAGAAAGCAGGACTGAAGAAAAACGCTTTATTTTGACGCAAGCATACAAACAAAAGGTGACGGGACAGGCATACCTCCAACAGAACAGGCTTGACAAGACAAAAACAGACGATCCAACAAAGACTCAACTGAAAACCAGACCTTACGTACAAACTAAACTAATCAGGGAATGGGGAACAGGTGACTAGACACAAGGGTAGGCGAGGAGTGATTGGCTGAGGGAAACACAGGGAGCAGGGCAGGGCTGACGAGACTGATACAGAGCAGGTGTGGGGAAGACACAGCACAGGGCAGGTGAGGGGAGGAGCACACAAACACAGGAGGAGGAAACACAGGGAAACCAGGAAACCAAAAAACACAATAGTCTAAGCTATCGGAAACCCAAAAGAACACAAAAAGTCCAAAAACCAAACAAAGTCCAGGCAGGATGTGACAATTACAGTATAGCATCATGTTAATGTAGGTTTTAGAATGAGATGTTTAACAAGTACTGTACATATAGGTGTAATATTCGGGCATCAACATAATTTTTTCAGGTGTACACACACATTTTTTGCCATGTTGTGTATATTTAGTTGAGGAAATTGTAAATTGTCCTTGAAAGTTATTCTTATTCTTATTAAAGTTATTATTATTGCTCGATCTCAACTGCACCCTTAAGTCACCATTACAATCTGTGTAATGATCTTTGCAAAGATGCAAGATCGCCCACTTGAGAAGTTTACTGGGCGAACTACTGCTGACTATGCTAATTGTTCCCTTACATTTTTGAAACCTCTGTAAAGGGACTGAAGCTCCTTCCTGGTGAACTGGGTCTGGGCCTGGAGCTGTTCGAGGCCTTCAGGTTGGTGGCGCACCATGGATAGTTCAAGATCACTGTCAGTGCTGTCTGCCAGAGGAAGGAAAAACAGAAAATGGGGGAGGTGGGAAACAGGGGAAGGAAGAAAACAGGGAGGAAATAGTGGTAAGACAAGAAAGAAAGAAAAAAGAAAGGAAGGAAGGGTAGGGGAGGAGTTGAAAATACTAGAAAACCAAATAGATGGGAGGCAAAATAATAATAATTACTGGATATAACTCAAAATGCTCACCATCTTTATAAAAACCAAGATTGAAAATTGAAAACAAAAAGGAGAGGTTTAAGAAGGAAAGGTGAGACAAGGAAATGGGTGGGAGGTAAAAGATTGTGAGAAGAATGTACAGAATTGGATAAAAAGTAATAAAAGAAGATAAAACAGTGACAATTTGTTTGCAGAAAGGTGGAAAAACTATGAGTCAGAGGAACACGTAGCTTGGAGACATAGTAATGCAAAGAAATAAGGGTGGTTAGAAGAAATAAGCAGATACAATTTGGGATAAATAATGTAGTTTCTTAAGGACAAAAGATCTTTTCACTGTGGACACTTTGGCTTTCACTTTGTCAGATATCACTCCCTCTGTCACTCCTTCACAATTCCTTTTAAAATAGAGACTCTAGTTTACTCATTAGTGACTCTAGTCATAAACAATTATCATTTTTGCCATTGCCGACAAGTGTAGTGTCACTTTTTTTTGCAAAAGTACTGTATATATATGTGGGCAATGATTTCAAACATAACATACTTAAAAGCACAGGTGTCACTAATTAACATTGATTAACACTGATCACTTTGCATAACACCTAAATGTAATGCAGCCATAATTAATCTCATTAGTGACACCTGTGCTGGACCAGTCCAAATGTCCACCATGAAGAAAAAAAAGGGTTTATTATGTCAGGCAATGGGACAAAGCTGGCAAATTCAGTTCAATAAAAAAATTAGGGTAAAGAAGTTTGCAGAGAAAGCAACTAAATAATAATGCAGAGAGGAATCCCACTGGAGCTACTCACCATCTTTACAAGAACAAAACACAAATGGAAAGTGAGGAAGTGAGAGAAAGAAAGAAGAAATTCACAGTTCACTGGTAAAATATTTGGCCTGAAAACAATTTACCAATCCACCAACACAATGAACACACCAATTAAGGATATGTTCACATTTTTTCAAGTATGTCTTATGCTCAACAATACTCACATGCTCATATGTACATTGAAACAAAGTTCCAGTCTTTTTTAGCATCTCTGTGTTACACCTTTTATGCCACAACTCGATGGGGAAACACAAAGAGGTTTGAGATTTGTCTTGATTGTCTAACTCAGGCTGAACTGTGGATTTTGTCACCCATCACTTACACTGAAATTGTTTTTGGAAGAGGAGGAGGAACAATTACAGCGAGCAAAAATCAAGGTTTGAGTATGTGAGCATTGTTTAAGATAAACTTGAAAAGATGTGAAGCTATACTTTCAGCCAGTTTGTGTGACTGCAATTATTACCAGTATCATTTCAACAAAATCTAATAACAATAAAATTTATTTTGTTAAGTATTATTGTCCCAATGCTACAGAGAACACAAAAGACAAAGTTTTAACTTATAACCAACATTAGTTTATTTTTTTCAAACCTTATGTCTCTTTATGTCTTACCTTCCAGTGACAAAGGCTCCCAAAGTCCAAACTGTTTGAGCACGACAATAAACAGTCCAATAACAACAGCAAAAGCAATAGCTTCCATGCCTTCCAATCCCATTGTTGCCTTGCATTAGATATCACCTCTGCAAAAGTCCCTTTTCAAAAAAATGTTACTTTAATGAACGCTTCTCTGAAGTGCAACTAAACTGACGAATCTGACAGAGCAGTTTGCAGCCAATCATCTCTGGCCTTCAGCTTGAGATGATTGACTCCTTTTTATCAGTTTGTTTTACAGGCATCAGCAGTTATATTCTCTTAAATGAAACCCCTTGACTCAAACCACTGACTGGTTAGGAAAAACGCTAGCAGACTGACTGCAGAGCATCCTCCTTTAAGGAAAAGTCCATCGTGCGCTCTTGTATAGAAATGAATCTTTACCCTCCTAAATGATCCAAAGCTATCTCCAGTCGTAAACCATTCATCGCTGCATTTCACGTCCCGGCCAGTTCATTTTAGGATCTCTCCCATAACTCCATCAACTCAGGGGCTCCACCCCTACTCTCTGCATCTCCTCTCACTCTGGTCCTGAAGTGTGTGTGTGCGTGTCAGTTTGATGTTGGTGAGGGAGGGTGGAGGGATGTTATTGAGGGAATTTCTTTACTAATAGTCTCTGATTGACAGTCTAAGCTGTCTTTATTTGCTCAGTCATTTCAAGGATGCAAAGCTGTAAAACCAAGCATTGATCCACATCCACTGATGGTTGAGATATGAACAGCACTTAGAGTGAAGGAGCCTGCCCTGCCCTGTGTGGCGCTGCCCGTGTCTACTGGGTCGTTCGGTGATATACGATCAATAACTCCGACGTATTCATTCAGAGCTGGAAAACAATGTGACCAATGTTACTGTAAAAACAGCTTTGTTTATGACATTGTAGTTAAGAATAGTAAAGTTGAAGTGCATTGTTTCTGTGCTGTGAAGGTGTGCAGCACACCTTAGAGGTCAATTTCTCTGTAAATTACTCCACATATCATACATATGCAGTGTGCTGTGAGCACTTGTGGAAGATATGTTTTCACAGGTTTGGATGTTCTTAAGACATTTAACACGAGTGAGTATTTGCATGTATGCTGTGCTGGAGGACGGTGAGAGTAAAGACGAATATGAGTATATAGTTCACAACTGATGACTCTGCACAGCATAATGGATTCAGTTTAAATAGGAAAGGGGGGTGGAGAGCAAATCAATTGTTGAGAGGTAAAATATTGGTCTTAGAACAGGGAGAGAAAGCCAGAGGTGCATTTCGATGGCCGGGGACGTTTATATAAGTTACAGACTCCAATTGAACTCGTTCTTAATGTCCAACAGTCCAACAGCTACTGAGATAACTAATGAATGCCTAAATAATGCCTTGGATACTCTGACTCCAAAAATACAACAAATGTCAATACAATAGCAGAGCACCACAAGAGAAGTGTTGCGTATACAGAATTTGTTTTTTAAGATGTTGTGGTTTCAGAGTGGGATTTGATGTCTCCTATAACCATCTATGTTAAAATTTATGGTTTACTGTAGTAAAGATGTTACTGCCTTCCCGACACAGCTGGGGATGACTGCTTTTCCTCTATAAAAGAAAGAGGATACCACACTTGCGGTGCTGTGATGAGGCCATTGTATTAAAGGACATGTTCAAAATGTTTTGAGTCTGTCAGGTGCCCAAATGAACAGGTTGTGACCATTAGAAGATCCCCTCCAAACGTGCTTACAATGTACTGTAAGTGATGAGGCACAAAATCCACAATCCTCATTTTGAATAAAAATGTATTTAATAGTTTATCTGAAGATAATATGAAGCTTCAGTCATCTGAGTTGGTCAAATAAAGAGGATATCTTCCACGGTTAGTCTTTTTAGTAAATATGTCCCTCTTTGTGTCTCAACAAAGTGTTTTCCTGTTCAGCAGCACTGGACAGATTATAACAATAAGAGGGAATTTGCCACTAAAAAGACAGTTTGAAAGATATTGACTTTGATTTGAATAATTTGGACAGCTGAAATCTCATATTAGCTTCAAAAACTTTTAAATACATTTTTGCATAGAAGGAGAGCTGTGGATTTTGTCCCCCATCACTTACAATGAAAGTGCATAATGAAGGACCTCTTAATAGCCAGTATGAACAGGAGGGATGATTACAGCAAGAAAAACATGTGTCAATGTTCCTTTGAGCACCTGATTGTTGCTTTAGGACAGACTTGAAAAAGTGTGAATCTATCCTTTAAGATCCTGTTGTGTTTTTGGAGCACTGTTATCCCAGTTCACTTCAGCAGTGCCCAGCCCACTCATCTTTCTTCATAGCTACTGAAATAAACTTCCAAAAATGATTTGGTTAATTTTGCCCTTTATGAGTCAGCAGAGTGTTAACAGTGAGATCAGAGATGATGGACTGTCCAGCTAATACAAATCTGAACATACTTATCCCTTGTAAACAAAGATGCTTTTTGTATTATTGTTAAAATGTGGGTTAATTGCCCTTTGCCAGCCAGAAACACAGTCACCCATCACAAGAAAATGCAGGATGTATGAGCTCATGTGGGAACTCACCTGCTATAAAAATAATGCAATATTATAGTGTTTAATGTGCCCTAAGTGCTGATCTGACCCCGTTCTTCTATTAAATACAGACAAGAGTCCGGTGGGTTAAGCATGCAGAGATGCAGACGGTGCAGCCATCAGTCTCATGGTCGGCCTTTAATGAGTGCAGTGAGAGCAACATTACAGCGTGAGCGCCTGAGCCCATCAATCAAAAACGATGACACAGGTTCTCGACATACAATTAAACACCCTTAGCTTTGCTTTCTCTGAGCTTTTTCTTGGTGCACTCTTGATCCTCTTTCATTTGTAAGCATTTCATTTTTTGGCAAGAAAATATCTTTCTGGAGAGGCCTCATAAACACATGGAATGATTTCATCTGCCCTTTAGTACACTTTTTTTTAGGTTTCATCAAACTTTTAATGATATTGTCAAACACATTTGCAGCTCAGCAGCTGCCACAATAAGGATTTAATGCACATTTTGACCTCTAAAATATGTAGACTTGTTGCTTCACTGACTGACCTTTGTTGCAGCTGCAGATAGAGACAGAGAAAAAAATACCCTTGTTTCTTTTACTATCACCAAATTAGGTAATAACATGCAGCCCAGAAGACAAAATTTTAGGCAGTCACATATAAACAGTATGCTGCAAATAGTTTCTCACAGTTCATAGGTTATAGGCTAAGTGGATATGAAAATAACCACTTTTTAGACTGAAGACTTTAATTGAAAAAGACTTGTGAATGAATGTGGTGTGTGAGGCTGCAACAGTGCAGCGGAGTGCTTGCTAATGTTTAGCGTAGTGAAAAGTGAGCGATCTCTACTGGTGATTAACTGTTATTTCACCACATAAAGTGATGGTAGTTGGACAACAGAGTGGGTCATGGCATTCATAAGAAGTTGTCTATCAAGCCAAATGGGCCAGCCACTGCAGTTTAGCCTGAGTAGATATAAGGCCGGGTCAAGCTGCTGAGTATCTGCTCTTTGCGTGAGTGAGAGTAGGATTAAAAAGCAGTTTAAATGTATATTAGGTCAGGGTTAGAGAATGGCATCACCTGTCATGGGACCCAGTACATTTATATGGAACAGCCTGATATTCATACTGCAGGGCGTAATATGTCAAAACATCATTTAACATGAATACATAGGAATGCTCACCCAACTTTTGGCACATTTTACTGCGTATTGATGTTCATGTACCGTATGAGGTGGAAAAGTGGAAGAACTCACAAGGCAGTATGGCATTTTAAGTACTACCTCTATAGTACTACTATAGTACTACAGCAACGATACTACATTGTAATTACAGCCATACAGTATATAAAAGTGCGACAGCCTCTGCTGATTCCTGTTGTGTGATGTCATAAAATATCTATTATTTGCAATTGTGTCATTCTCACTTTCATAAGTAGAGAAAGAGTAAAAAAAAAAAAAAAACATTGCATGATGGAGCCAACATCATTTTCTTCATTAAATAACAATTACACATGATTAAAATGAGTGCAGGCCACCATCTAGTGGTGCAGGAGACATTCAGGTACTATAATGTCTACAGACCAGTAGATGGCGATCAAGTTGTTATAAAGTGGAGGGGTCATGCTTAAACCTTAACACATTTCAATTTCAATAAATAACTAAGAGTTCTGATGGATAAAAAATAGTAGAAGTGAGAAATTCTTATGAATTTGAGTTCATAGAACGCAATGCTGAGAAGATTTTAGTGATTCAGTACTTAATGTCCAATGGAGTCCTATTGCAGATATAGTTAAAGGCCTCTTAAATAAAGATCAAGACCATTTCCTCGATGATGTCCAAATTGGGGATGGGATATACGGTTGTAATTTAATTGTATTTACTTGCTGATACTGTGTCATCCATCAGAGCATTTGCTCTGTTACTGTTTTCATCAATGTTCTGTCCAAGGCGCAGGGCCATCTGTCTCTTGGCAGAGAGACAAGTCAGCATTAAATGAGTCTGGATGACAACAGCAGGTCATTTCTCGAAACCACAGAGGAGAAATATTGTCTGTTTTTCACTGCATTCATCACCAAGACTGATTAAATGGGACAAATATTCTAACAAGTAAATGACACTGTTTGCACAATAGTTCAAATACAGGAAATTAAGATGTGATATTGCTTAGACAGACAGATTGTAGAAATGAACGTCTGTCCTGCCAGTCAAGTGCATGCGTGCAGCAGACTGTCTACTCTGTTCGCCTGCACAGAGGGGCAACGTCAATAATTTAGATAAAGCAAGAAAACGGGGACATGTCCGTGGAAGACACTATGCTCTTGATCTACAGAATATTCCCCATCTCCTTTTGTGATACATAAACATGATGAAAGAAAATCCAAATATATATATTTTGTCATTTTCTGATTGATTATTTAAATTTTAAAGCGTGTTGATTAAATTGTTAAGATTGAAACTAGATCTTCAGAGGAAATCATTCCATAAAAACAACAGTTCTAGGTGTGTATGAGAGAGAAAGAGAGGTAGAGCAGGCATAAATATGTAGTCTATGAAGTAGAGTAAGAGGTGAGAGTCCATTCATTGATTGATTGGCTGCTGAAATGAAGTGGCATTAGATAAAGAGAGAGGTCTATGCTGTAAATGGTGAAAGGAGAGAAAGAAGGGTGAGAATTTTAAATGTAGATTTATACTGTAGATGGCCAGATGCTTTAAAATTCATGTATCTCATACTGTATCTCGCTGCTTTGCTCTGCTTCAAGTCCAACTTCCCCTCCGCTGTCACACACAATCATGCAGATATTTAATATACTGTGTTGCTGAGGTGTAAGCCTGATGTTGTGTCTCTTTATGTGGCTCTACCTGGCCCCTGTTGGGTGGTGCTGGCTATGATCCACTTGACGAGACAGCACTTCATCAGAGATTTACGTGTGATCCGTGGTCTCTGCCACTTGGAGCCCTCTGTCTGTCCGCCTGGGTTCGGATCTTTGCCATTGGCATCAGGCATCAGGCCGCCATCCACCGCCTTGTCATTCGCCTGAGGAAGACAGAGAAGAAACTGTCCTCTGAGAGAGAAAAGAGATCTTTACATGCTATGATGCTTTCACTCTCTTAAAAGTTCCTACCAGAGGAACCTCCTGACCACACCTCAGGCAGGGAGAAGAAAAGAAGTATCTGACCCAGGTGCAATCACTTCCAGGCCAAAGTTCACCTCCCTCCTTTGTTCTTTTTGTGACTCCTAGTTTTGTGTTGTGTGTGTCTTACAAGCCAAATTCATCATTTAATATTTGGTTTGAGTTATTAAATTAATTTCTAAGGACGTGCACAACCAACGCTCCAAACTGATGCAGGACATGCGAGGCAGCCATCATGCACACGTGAACGCGTAGTTAAAAGCAAGTATATCTCTGGCCTGCCTTACTCTTTTGGTTCACTCTCTCATCACACACTAACTGCACAGCAACCAATGACAGACAAACAAAGTTAGCAACTAGCTGATGAAGAAAGGTGGAGCATGTAGCAGCCAAAGAGCCAGATATCTCCCTTAGTGGTTATTAGAAACCAAAAACAGGTTTAAATGGAGAGTGAATATTGGACAGTTGAACACTAACATGACTCCTAATGAATGCTAATGTTGCTCTGTATGTCCTGGATGTGTTAATAGGCAACTTTTTTACTAAAATGTTAGCCATATTAATATAAAAAGGTGATATATAAAAGGAAGTATGTGGAATTTACAATTTGTTTCCGCTACCCCCCAAGTGGCAAGAGAAAAACAGTTAATGCAGGTTTAATGATCTTGTTAACTTTACCAGTATGCTCTGTATTGAAGAGAATTCCCCATTTGAATTGTCACAGAGATGACAAGGTTAGGTTCCAGTAAAGATACGGGGAGACACAAACTGATGAGGAAACAGATCTTAACACAGAAGTGCGAAGAAAATAAAATTACTCTGCATTGCAACACGGAGTCCTGCCTCATGGACTGTCTACTACAAAGGATGTGAGATATAGAGCAGAGGCTCCTGAACACTTTCATCTAAGAACCCCCAGCGACATATTACATGGCAGAGTGTCTCACAGAACCCAAATTAAGAACATTTTCCTTTTTGTATAATTTGCCATAACTGCCTTTTAGGCACCATAAATCATATTGATATACACCATATATTATGAGGTAGTATGAATGTCAGTTTGGTACTGTTAGATCTGCTTTTACAGTTTAACATTGTGAAACGTAGTGAGACAGCTGTGTGACAGCTGGACCAGCAGCAGGAGTTACATTCAGTCAGCCAACTAACTGGTGAGAAGGGATGAACAGATCAATACCTCCGTAATCAATATTTAGATAATGAAATGCACCTCATTTGGTATCAATACCTATTAAAAAGCATTGATTTTGGAGATTTATTTATCTTAATGGGGTTGATTGGAAGATTTTTTTCAACATTGCAGTTAGGAGGGAATCTGATCCTTTTTGTATTACACACATGAAAAAATCTTAAAGAAGTCTTAAATGTGCTCAGCTGAGTCTTTCTGGAAAAGATCTAAAATATTCCTGTAATAGGAATACTTCTGAGAATAGGGACATGCAAGCTCTTGGATCTGGTTATTTCCATGATCACATAACATCCTGTCATCTCACACTAGATGCATATTCAGTGTTCCTACATTCAGATTAATATTTCAGTGATTATAAAGCTGTACATTTTGGAGTCAGTGCATTTAAACAGCACAATCCATATACTGTAAAACAGTCAAAATATACTTGTATCATCATTAGTCATCATCATAAAATTTCCATTTTGTTTTCTCAGGCACCATCTCTTCATTGGACTGTTTTCCACTCCCATTTGTGTTGATTCATAGCCACTGTCAGTGTTATTGAACAATGTACTGTTCTGTACGGCAGCACCACATTAAAGACTTTCTTTTTTGGGGGAGACTCTCTTAGATTTGTCCTATTCAAAGCTTCTTCCTTGTGACATTTCCTGGGCTTTTAAGTCTTTTCTTTATGCTCCTTTTTCTGTTTCTTTTGTCCCTGAGTCTTTTACTTGCTTGTGATAAAAGGCTATATAAATAAAACAGCTTTCTTTCAGAGGATGTTGAGGATGTAATCTAAAGATTTTGTAGAGAACATAGACAGAACTACTATCTAGGGAGCTCCTCGGTCTCTTCGGTCCCCTATTTGAATATGAAAGGAATGCCAAAGCATATAGAGCATCAAGGATGTCGCTCAATAATTCACGCTCCTTAAAACGGCATCAATAAAAGATCAGAGTTGGCTGCCACGTTGAAGTGAGTGATAACTACGAGTAGAAACTAAGACTATCAGATGGACCATCAAAAAGCCACATGAACAAGCGGGTACAGGCATACACCTGTCCTGCACACAAACATACAGTACATATGCATCGACACACAATCACGCTTAAAACCAAATATGCATGAACATAATAGGTATATATATACAAGTGCACAACGCAGTCTTATACTTATACGTCAGCATACATCCTCTGGAGTGTCTTAAGCAGAGTTTGGCAACCTTTTCTGGCTTCTGATCTCAATTTTAGGTTTCAAAATTTCTACAACTCCAGCAATCAAAGATATTGAGTTGTCATGATTTTTTTTAAACCGAATGTATTTTTATAATAAAAATATATTCAAAAAAACTATAAAATATAATTCTTACACATGATTTGTGACCCTGATAGAATTTCTGCTGCAATCCCAGGTTGAGAAACTCTGGTCTAGAAGATCTTAAGAGAAGGTGATTTGGATCTGAATTAACATCCAGAGAGCGCTGCATTATTGAAAGGAGAGCAGCCATGTGCACCAAGTGCTCACTATGATCATCTAAGTCATCATGAACACACACACACACACACACACACTGCTAAAACCGACTTCACATGCCAGCCAACCTAATATCTCCCAAGATCGTTTCTTCTTCTTTCAGCTCAGATGCAAATTAAATAGCTGATGGCTGTTTCAGTGAAATTAAATTAGATTAAACTTTATCGTCATTGCACAAAGTAGCGAGACAACAACATATAGTTAAACATCTAATGAAAAAGTGCACAATTACAAATATTATGTACAGATTTATTGGTGGTATAAATATGTAAATGCAGGGAAGTAAAGGTGATATATGGCGAAGTAATATAGATAAATAATACATATTATGGGTTAGGGTGGATACATATGTTCAATAGATATGTAAATGACAAACCTTCTGTTGTTTGCCTGCTTTGGATTTCTTCAAGTTTGCAGCTTTCCAAGCCTGCTGCTTTCACAGCTTTACCACCTGCTATACTGTAATCTGCCTTTATTTATTTTTGCCATATGGCTAAATTGTTTTGGCCTCACATTATCGGTCACTGAGTGACCTGCAGAAAAACAAACACATACGTATTTGCCTTGAGGTCAGTATGACACATGCATGTGCCTTGTCACAATTCTCTTTAAAGTTTAAGATCACGTTTCATGCATTTTCTCAGTAAAAACATGTGATCCTGTGCTTTTCTCTTCTCTGTAATGTTCAGTTGAGTTTGAAGACTTTCTGCTGTTGATAAAGTACAATAAGTGATGCGGAGTATCATTGTCACATTATAAATCTCTACAAGAATATTGCCATGATTAATCACCCTGTCTGTTAGTCAAATCTTTTTCAGGAGTGAAATCATTAAAACATAAATTAATAAATGTTTACTGTACCTGCATTGCGTCTGGGTTTGTGTTGCTTGGTTTTTTTTGCAGAAAATCGTTGCAATCCTTCTCTGCTCGCGTTCCTCAAACGCCCCTCAGTGAGCTGCAGCAGCTTGCAGAGACACAGAGAGAGAGAGAGAGAGAGAGCGGTTAGATGAAGGAGGAGCAGACAGAGATATCACACACACTGAGTCTAAGGATAAACACTGTAAAACTATGATCATCGCATCTACGTGTTGTTGTTGCAGATTATCAAAAACTTGCACCTGATGAGGATGATTCAGCCAGTGATCTTCAGCAGATACAGTCAGAGCATCAGTTGCGTTAAAGCCCTAAAGCTGGTCTCAACAAGTGAAGAGGAGGCAAAACAATTTATAGGGTGACAGAAGGAGTGAGGTGTGGATGAGATGTTTGCATTGTGACAAATGTTATTGGAAGTGGCAGACATATCATAACCTGTAGTGATGATGCTGTGATGGGACCAAGCTCAGTCAGGTGCTAACAGTCCTTCTCTCATAGGAAATTAAAAAGGCTGTTTTATAGCTCTGTGTGCTTGGCTTCCTGTGTGATCCTGCCCAGATATAATAATAAGATTCTCCATCACATTGCTAAAAACTATTTCTGACTTTTATCCTGTCACGTTTTTGTTTTTTTTCTTGGGACAAACTGATGTGTCACTTTTGTACAGCTCACAAAAATCATATCTGCACAACAATGTGCTTCACAGAAATAACTCATCCATGTTTTAAACTTAATTGACTGTGTAATTTTAATTTTTACCATTTCAGATATTTCAGTGCTTATAAATATGAATATTATAATATTTGTTGCATGAACATACCATCAACAATGAATTAACAGGCTGTTGGTTTATAATCTGCTGAAAACCACGGTGTTAAGATGGCATTATGCTGCAAAAATCTAATTTGACATTGAACTTTGAAATTACAGCCCGCTTAGTGCACATCTTGTACTGTGCATCTGTTTCTGTATCCATGGTTTCACATTAACCTGAAAGGTAAATGAATATAAGTGCAGGAAGCTTCCTCCTGAGCCAAAAATATGCTCTGACATTGCTTCTGCATCTCTTAAAGTGCCTCGTCTCAAATTCTATGAAAGAGGAGGAGGGCTTTTTATTTTCAGGGGGAATCTGACAAACACACAGAGAAAGAGAGAGAAAGATGGTTTGGTTTATGCATAGTTATGCATTATGTTTTTTCTTTCTTTTTGGACACACAAAAATTTATTTTTTTGTCTTTTTCATTGATAATGAAAAATAACGAGAGGCCAGTAATGAAATGCATGTTAGAAAGTGCATGTGTTTGTAAAAAAAAATAAAAATAAATAAACACTGATGGTTGGTTGCTCCTAAAGTCACATGGAGGTTGACATTATGTAACTTTCTGGGATGAATTTGATGTTTGGGGAAACAAATATGATCTCAGCCAGTAGGCAGTAATTAAAAATGATCATTATGTCTTTTAAAAAAAGCATATGAATGTATAAAACATAAAAATAGTTCTGTATTATTACACAAACTCAAAATGATTTGCTGTTCACATGAGAAGGCTCTAGATTATTCTAAAATTTTGCCATGTTTGGAAGCAGGACTATTACAACATTTTTGAACAATATTGTTTGATTTTTGTTTTATCATATTTAATTTGCCTAATGTGATTATTTGAGGTCAGAGAACACATTAATTTAGAAATGTCTGATAGCTATTACCACTGTGACCGCCATCATAACAAAATGAGCCAAACTCAATATTTCCGTACTGTCTGTCCTTGTGCATCTTATCTTCCTACAGGTCTGTCTCACTCCTGCAGACACTGAAGTTATTTTTAGCCTCACAAGTTCCAGAGAGCTTCCAGTTTCCCCGCTACCTTCCACATCAGCTCAGGGTTTAATTGAGGATGTGTGTTCAGTGCAGATGCGCTGTGTGTGTGTGTGTGTGTGTGTGTGTGGCTTTGAAAGGGAGTTTCTTTTATTTTCTGTCTTTGCTCATAAATGTTGCATTTTTTTTCTCCATAAAAGAAAAAAACACTCACACGCATGGCTGCACACATTTGTGCACATATTCACACTTTTTCACCAGCTGTGCTGCAAATATCCACTGCTGCTCATCCTTTTGTATGTTAAGAGACATGAACGTATCATTGAATTAAAACCTCTTCATGACTTATGGAAAATATAACCATGATCATAGTTTACATCAACTCTGTAAGTTATTATTTGGGATAAGTGAGCTGACAGAGCCTCAGAGCAAAGATGACATTAAAGGTTTTCTATTGTTCACACTCTGAGGTTATAACTGTTTCCCCAAATGTCCAAACACAGAGCAGAAATATAGAAGAACCTAAATTAAAATCTCTGCAGCTATCCTGATAAATAAAACTATCCATAGAAGACCATATTATGTCTACTAAAACATTACTCTGGCAAGAGATCTTTCAAAGAAGCAATACATGAAAAACACCTTTTGTCCTCCGTGGATTAGCGTCTGTATAATTTTCAGTATAACACTAGATTGCTTCACAAAAAATAGCAGCCATTTCTAAAACAATACATGAAAGATTTGATTAAAAAGTGAAGGTGTGCCTCTTCTGTAGTGTCTCTGGTAATTTGATCTTGTTGCTGGAGGCAATATTCAGTCTTTTCAAGCATCGGAAGTGTTTTTTGGATCGTCTTCCTCATTGTGCTCCTCTCCTTCCCTTCATCTCTCTGCTTACTCTGCCTCACTGCGCTGCTGCCATCAAATTATCTCCGGCACTTCGACTCTAATTTGAGTGAAAAGCAGAAACTGCTGTTGTGTTTTTGCAGTATTGGTTTACGGGTTTTGGTAATTTACTTTTTGACTTGTTCCATTTGGAGGATCCAGGCAGCTTCAGGTTCAGTGATCCAGCTAAAAACTTTCTGTTTCAAACTGGATATGATGCTGTTGAAGATGTAGTAAAAATACAACCACTTCATTTACCCTCTGCTGCACCCCACTTACAATTTCCTGACCCATGAGGCTTGAAGGACTCATAATGCCTAAGCATTTCAGCATTTTAATTAACTCAGCAATCCTAATCTGTCCCCTGTGTTAATTACATGGAGCCCTGAGCAACTCTTAAGATGCTGCCATAGTGGTTTTTATTAGAAACCACTAAAGGTTACAGGTTAATTACACTCTGTGCCATCACTAACTTATTTCCCACTAAACCTCACCGAATATGAAACACAGCAGATTAAAATTTCATATTACATTGCCTCTCTACATTTTCCAAGCATTGCACATCATAACTAATGCAACACTTACACCATATCTGACCTGAATTATTGCGGGGTTATTGGATTGGATGGCATTGTAGTGCACAGTGTTTGACATGTGTTCATTGTGTGTAATATTTCACGGTTTCACATGTAATAAATGCATATTCGTCTGTGTGTAACACAAAGAAGAAGCAACAGAACACTGCATATGAACAATGCTAGTTTTACTGTGTGCATTAGTTTGTGGCATTTGTAAATATGCTTAAAAAGGAAAAAGTGAGCGTAGTTCTGTATTTTGCATGAATTAGTTGTGTGAGGGAAATTACACATAAAACACATATAATCAAGTTTGAATATCTTTTATTGCACATGTCTACTTATACAGTTAATTTTCACTATGTAATCATGATTAATTTTCACAGTTTGATTATTCTTCATCTTAAGCATGTATTCTTTAACTGAGAGAGCTTCTTAGTCACTGAGAGTGTAAACAAAGAATAACTGATTCAGAAAAGTCAAGGCTAAAAGTGCAGATAAGAAAGTGTGACAAGGTGTCCAGTCCACTGTTCCTGGTGGATGTAAAATGTGTCTAAGATCTCTTAGCAGCTGCAAGAGGCTCCCCAGGAAAGAGAAACATAAGTTACAGACAATGGGCTCGCTCTTGTAATTTAATTACCTCTGAGAATGGTGACATGCTTTGTAGCTTTCATGCCAGGTGGTTATATATTGTGTGTTTCGCTCTGCCTCTTCGCTCTTTGTCTAACACAGAAACTGAGCCTGTGTGCACGCATATTAAAAGTGTGACAACATTGTAAGAGATCTTTGTATTGTTCCTCTTTGTCAGAGTGGAATAGCAAAATTGCCATGTCAGTTGTCACTATAAATGTCAGTCTGTTAAGTTTTGTGATTTTGGAAGACATGAGACATGCTGTTTCATACCTGTAAATGTTCAGCGCCACAGACAGCTCCTGCACCCCACAAACAGTGAGATAGTTACTCATCTTTTTTTTTTACTTCACACAATCAGTTAACTTTCTTCTTCTACTTCACTACGATTTGAAAATTAATTTGTATCCAGCACACTCCTTATAATAATAATCTAGATTTTTATAGCACTTTTCAAAACACATCTACAGTTTGCAATAAAAAGAGGACACATATAAAAACACTAAACACTAAAGATTAAAACAAAATTAAACACCATAAAATATCGAATAATTCATTGAAAAGTAAATTTCTAAAAAGCAGGTATGAAAAAGTGATTTTAAAGAGGAAATACAGTTTGCAGCTCTGATTTTCTCAGGCAAGTCATTCCAAAGTAAATACCAGATACTTTCAGTTTTTACTTACATTTATTGTTTAATTACCCCAACTGTATTTACTGTATAGGAAAAATCCTGCTTGTTTAGTTTTCAATTTGGACACCAGATGTCACTGTTGTCCATAATATACTGTAGAGGCAGAGAAAGCTAAAGACCTTTTAAAGGTCTCAGGTAGAAGTCAGTAAAAGAGCAGAAGACTTGAGATAAATCAGTCACAAAAAAACCCCAAAACAAAACAACACCAACAATAACAACAAAAGAACATCACACACGTACAAAAAAACAAAAACAAACCAGAAAATCTCATTAATAATGCTCCAGCAGCACATCATACAACAATGAATCATTTCTGCACATCAAACAGAAAATATTTTCACTTTACTCATCACAGTCTGATGCGGCTCCCCTACCAGCCTGTATTCCCTCCACACATACACACAGGATGTGAATTGTGCCCTCTTTCATGCTCTTTCTCTCTTCCTCACACACACACGCATTTTTAAATCCACATAATCCTAGTTTTACTCCCCTGACCTGTGATTATGTGCCAGTGCATAATAACAGGGTGTCTGTGTTTAGTTCACTGTGATCCAGTGTGACTATTCAAACAGCTCATATGGCTCTGCTTATCTGTGTCACGACTCACTGCATTTCTATGTCATACGTGCTCGACCCTCTAACGGGCTTTGCTATTGGTTTACCCTTACGAAACTCTGCCTCGGCACCTGAGGAAAACTTCTATGCACTCACCGTCCAATTGGGAGGTAGCTACTATGTAACAACCCCCCCCCCCCCCCCCCCCCCCCCCCCATAAAGCCCCAGCGTCCTGCGAACTTCATCTACCATCCAGTGTCGCAGAAGATATAAGCTACATTGTCATGTCTGCTAGCAACCCTTACTTTTCCTGCGCCTCACCTATGCTGCTGACAGACTCATGTCCGTCAGGACCAGGTGTCTTGTTTCCTCTGCCTTGGGTCAACGGCACCAGGTTGAGACCAAGGAGCACGAGCAATGGCTGCATGTCACTAAGTCTGTTTGCTCCCTCCACACTAGCTAACCTCCTCCCCTCTACCTCCCTCTGGCCTGGCCAAAGTTGTTGCTGCCTTCTGAGAGGGACATAGTAACAGCTGCCACCCAGGAAGTGACACCAGCTAACAATATGGCCTTTCTGGTGGAATTGCTGGACCACCTTGTCCACCAGAAAACTGTCAGCAATTCAGATCACCAAGGTCCAGACAATGGCAGCCACTTTATTCCAGATGTTCAAGGCCATTGCCATCAACAACTCCATGTGTGCCACTCAGTTCAGGAACAGGCACCTCTGGCATGGACTGTTCTCCCTGAAGGAGAAGGAGCAGTGCAGCAACACCAGCATCAGAGCCACTGATGTCATAGCACTGGAGAGAGGTCTGACAACAGGGCCACAGCCAGTGCGAGCCACCCCTGGCCTGCTTGTGCCGCTGTCTTGGCCGGAGACAGCACCACTACCAGCCTTATTCTTTTCATAATAAAGGGTTTAACTATTACATGTTGTTTCAGGTTTTAGCACTATTAGCCATGTCAGCCTCTCCTCCCCAGATGAGGCGAATAAGGGGAACGCGGTGCATGAGACCCACTCTTCCTCAGCCTCCACTTCTCATACAGGGTCTCCACACTCCACCACAGCAGCTAATAGGCTATTCATGTCCCACTAGGCATGCACTGGTGAGTGGCGCCTCTCATACAGTGGTTACTGCAAACACCAATGTGCCACCATCATGGGTCAGGACGGTGTTGTGTAATGCCCAGTTTCCCCCCCAGGTTGCCCCAGTGAGTAAGCAGCTCAAGGTGGAGCTGCTACCCCCATGAGCAATGTTAGCTCACTTAGCACTGTTAGCTCTGTTAGAACAGCTAGATGCCACCATTTCGACTCGACCACCTCTGTGTTTACATGTGACATCAGAGATGAGAGCTGTGTGCGGGCCCTTCTGGCCCAGACACAAGATGGCGACCAAAGCACTACGGCAGCTGGGCTGTGTTCTAGGTGAACCAGCCCACAGTCTGCCAATATGAGTACTTCCTCATGGATTCTTGTATCATTGGCTGGCTGTGAGTCACCATTCCTCGCTGCGCCTGGCCTGAGCTGGGCGTATGCGAGTAAGTGGAAACTGCTGCCATGTTGGTTCGGCCACTTCCGTGTACGCATGTGATGTTGGAGGTGTGTACCGGGTACACACTATCCTAACTGGCCTTCAGGCCCCAAGGAAAGATGGCGTGTTATTATAATGAACATCATACAAACTACTTATTTGCTAAACTTTTAAACATACTGAATAAGATGAAGAAACAGGAAGACTTTTTCACAGTGGTCATAGACAAGGGGAGGGGGTATTATGAATATCCCTAACACAAGATATCAGGAGAAGCGAAGGTCAGGTGAAGATTTGCACATGCACCAAGAGAAGCAACATTATTTCAGCTTCTCTGTCACATGCAACCTGACTCCCTACTGCTGCCACAACAGTGCATAATATTTTTATATATAATATAAAAATTTCATATAAATTGTTTTCTTCTTCAGCATATGCCTGGCAGATGAGCTTACTTTTCTGATCCTCAGGATGGATGGCAGCAAGACTTTCTTTTGGTGCTGTAGCAATGGACTCAGCTGTAGCTGACTGCAGAGGGATGAACTCAGAAAATCTTTGTGTAGCACAGCACAAGCACAAGTTGGGACTGTGTGGCAATATCCATTGTCTTATCTGCCTGGACTGATAAAAAAATCACTGTTCTGTTCTGGGCTTCTTTGATGATGTGTTCCCTCACAACAGACTACATACAGTCCAGTAGCTCCTTCTGCACAGTTTTTTGAAATTCCTTTAAAGGACCAGTGTGTAAAATTCAGGGGGATCTATTGGCAAAAATTGAATAGAATACTCATAAGTATGTTTTTATTAGTGTATAACCACCTAAAAATAAGAATCATTGTGTTTTTGTTACCTTAGAATGAGCCCTTTATATCTACATAGGGAGCAGGTCCTCTTCCTCTGCCATGTTCACCGCCATGTTTCTACAGTAGCCCAGAATGGACAAAACAAACACTGGCTCTAGAGAGGGCCTTTCAGGTTTTTCACGAGTCTCACGGCCACTGTAGGTTCTCTTACATTCTTGGAAGGAGGGATTGCTGAGGGATCACTGCTAGATGCCACTAAATCCAACACACCTTCTTTTAATACAATGGCGTTCTCAAGGTGTTCTTTCAAAAAATCCACCAACCCACAGAATATCCTGGGCTTATTGGAGCTGCAGCTACTTTTGTGTCGTTTGCATTTTTCAGAAAGATGTTTTAGGTTTTGTACTCTCGTCGCTGTCCACAACACTTCGGTGCCGACACTTTGAAATAGCAAACAGGGAAAGTAATAAAAGGCATTACGTACACCACATCCAGCTAGCCAACTCCGTTTGTCATAACAGGAGTGGGAGAAATCCCGGGTGTTAGCTCATCCTTGGTCTCCGCTGGGTCTGTACATTGTCAATGGAAGGCTGCAAGGCTTTGGACGTTACACGTAATGTTCAAACCCTGGCAACAGCACTGTTGATTATGCTGTAACAGATTTAGATGAAAAATCTTTGAGAGCCTTCACAGTGAAAGAACAAACACCTCTATCACATCACTCTCAGATCACTTTGTATCTGAAAAGAGTAGACACAGATAACATACTGTATGTTCTCAGCCCTGTAAGCTGTACAAAAGTAGTGATACAGATGGGCACAAAACAGCCTGGAGCAGTACCAGGAGGCAATGGTCAGTGAAGAAATCCAGTCCCTTCTAGACTCCTTTCTGGTCCAGATATACCCTCAGAATACAGCAGGTGTAACGCTGTGTCTGGTAAACATTAAAGGTGTACTGTGTAGGATTTAGTGGCATCTAGTGTTGAGGTTGCAGAGTGCAACCAGCTGAATACCCCTCTCCTCACCCTCCTCTTCCAAGTGTGTAGGGGAACCTACGAAAAACACGAAAGGCCCTCTCCAGAGTCTGTGTTTGGTTTGTCCTTTCTAGGCTACTGTAGAAACATGGCGGTGCAACATGGCAGGCTCCATGGAAGAGGACCCGCTCCCTATGTAGATATAAATGGCTCATTCTAAGGTAAGGAAAACACGATTCTTATTTTCAAGTGGTTATACACTTATTAAAATTAAAATTATGAATATTATATTACATCTCTGCCAAGTCAGTTCTGCTTGATGCCGCTAGATGCCTTTAACCACATATTTGATCATTTGGCCTCATTATCAAACTTAAAATGCAAAACAAAACAACCAAAGAAAATGAACAGGGAAATGTGGTTTGATTCAGACTGCAAAACCATTAGGAAGACATTAAGAAAAGTCTCAAACCAAAAATACAAGAATCCAGACAGCCAGGAGCTCCACTTTAGTTACTGAGACTCTAAAACAATATAAAAACACACTGAGAGCAAAAAAGAACATTTATAGAACCAATTACAATTAACTGAAGAGTCTTGAGTCAAATAAATTCTGGGAAAATTGGAACTTATTTACCAAGAAACATTACAATGAATAGTCCATTCAAAATGGAGATACATGAAAAAATATTTTTTTTAAAATTATTTAATTATTTAAAAAATAATTTAAAAGATCTCTATAGAAAACCTCCAAAGAATCGAGCTCAAGAGCACATTTCAGAAAAACTGAAAGATCTTGAAAGAACTATTAAGAACGATCAGACTCCACTGGATAAAACTATCACAGAATGAGAACTGAAAGACAAACTGAAGGTTTTGCAGCCCAAAACAGCATGCAGGCCTGACGAGATGTTAAACTATACCAACAAAAAATGTTAATTGGCCATTCCTAAAGATATTCAACTTGTCATAGACAGATGTAGACATTGAAACTTATAGTGAAATGTGTCAGTTATGTAATGTTGCTGATATGATGTCAATATGACTATCAACAGATTAGTTACACCTCATCATGCTGCAAGAAGTACACTGCCCACACTACAAAAAAATATCTGTTGAACAGATGTGTTTCAAGCTCTTGGGGAGTTGTGGTCTTCCCTATCTTCCAGTGCAGATTTATGAATATTCCGAGTTTGTTGCATCCTTATTTTCAGAGTAGTCTGCGGTCAAATGTTAACTGGTGAAGTTAGCAAGCTGATGTTGAGAAATACCACATTATCCATCTGTGATACCGTCTGACAACTTTACACTGAACAAAAACAGACAAGAACATCAGCACTCTTAAAAAGAAAATCCTTAAAGGTAGAGTAAAGCTGTCCAGTCCCAAACTGGCTTCAATGAAATACTTTGGTGCCTAGACTGACTCAGTTTAGCTATTAAAATGTGAGCTAACGTGATGCATTTCTTTGGCTCAACCAATCAGCTCATGACTTCATAGATAGCCTGCCATGACCTGATAAACATGAGACAAATTTAAAACCTGAAAGTAACAGCCTGCAGAAGCTTGAAGAAACAAGGCCATCTTGAAGTATTCAAATTCATATGAAAAAAAAATCAAACTAATGTTTAAATTATTTAATCTGCACCATGAACTTGAGGGTTTTATTTGAAAGTATTACAAATAATCTTCACATTAGTACCTTAAGTACAGTAATATAATGGTTACTGTGATTTTCTACAGTAACATAATGGCTACTGCAGTAGAATGAATAGTACTGCATTTTCTACAGTGCATAGTGTTTACTGTGATTTTTTATGGTAATGTGTTGATTACTGTGATTTCTACAGTACCATCTCGATTACTGTTTTTAGGCCTAATACACAGTACTATACTTTAAAAATATCCAGAGTAATTAACTGTGTAGACACACAGTAATATACTGTGGATTTCACTGCTAGTTTTTACTGTGTAGTTTACTGCACAGATGTTCCAGCTCTCAGGGAACAAGCTGTAAATATCTGTTATAATTACTAAACAGGGAAAAGTCAATTCACAGGATGCCTGCGATCTGTATTTCTCCATGGTGGAGCTTTGTTCCTGTTGGACGTTTTCTTTCATTGTGTAAATCTCTTAATGATCTTGTTTACCCTTCAATGACAATGATTGCTTAGTTGGCAGAGAGCATAGCCATAAAAAGAAGCAGGAAATCTGTTACTGCTCACAGAATTCTTGTTTGCTCTCACTCTGTGTCTCAAACACACTCATGCTCGCACACACTCACAAAGTCACATAGAGTGGATTTACATTTTTCTGTCGTTACTCTACAGCAGATTAAGAGTTTAGTGGAGCAGGACTTTCTTGCAGTTACTGCCCCAGACTTCACTAAACAAACACGCCAAGGAAAGAATATCCACGCTCTGCCTCGGTTTCCTGGCTAAGATGTGACGTCAGTCTGGAGGGAAGAGGGGGGCCCACTGAGATTCCCTCACTATCTGCTGAGGATGTGAAAGGCTGAGGCTGCCTCCGCACCACCCCCTCATTTCCCCACAGTCAACAGGAAGACTGGAGGCCAAAGAGAGCTGCCACACTCTGCAGGAGAGGAAGGACGTAGAGGTCCAGCTGTACAGTCAGAACAAAGGAAAACTATCAAGGCAAAGGAATGAGCAAGAATCAGAAAGAAGTCAAGAAAATCCAGTCAGTCTATTTGCAGAACTTGGAAAAACTAAACCAAGGGATAAAGCCAGACAAGAAGAATTGGAAACCAAAGGAAGGAGACTTTGCTGTGCAAACAGCGATGGAGAAGCTGCGACAGCCTCCTATAGCTGGACAAGTAACCAAAAGCTCAGCACACAGAATCAGCAGAGATCTGACCTGCTCCATCTGCTTGGATCTTTTCAAGCAGCCGGTGTCTTTGCCCTGTGATCACACCTTCTGCCAGGGGTGCATTGAGGGTTACTGGTCCGGTCCCCGTGGCCACGCGCAGGGAGGCTCAGGCTCCTGCCCTCAGTGCAGGAAGGTGTACCCTGGGCAGAGTTATAGGCCCAACCGCATTGTTGCCAACATCGTGGAGAGCTACTGTCAGGGGCTGGAGGAGAGCGGGAGTGGAGCCTGTCTTCCAGATGTTGGGGTGGCAGAGAAGGCTCCCGCTCCGGTCCCACGCTGCAGCAGACACAGAGAAGAGCTGAAGCTTTACTGTGAGGAAGATCAGGAACTGGTGTGTTTGGTGTGTGGTCTCTCTCAGGAGCACAGAAATCACACCATGGTGTGTGTCCAGGAAGCCGAGCAGAAGTACAGGGTGAGTTAACTTTAAGATACATTTCTCGTTTTCTTTTTAAAAATGTATCTGTTAAAGGTAATTTCTGAGACAGTTAGTGATACACTAATGTGTGCATCATGATAATTAGTAAGTGTCTCATCTCTTTTACACTGGGAAAGTGTGATGACAACTTGCATTTGCTACATCCTCTCCAGACACTAGACAGTAGGTGAAAGTTCAGAGAAAAATAGATTTTCCTCTCTAAACATTTGTTTTGATAGTGTTTCAAAAAATACATTATGAACTTGCTAGTGTTTAAAGTGCTTGCTTCGGTTTGCTATTGTTTGTCACTAGTTGTTGTTGTGCTTTTGTTTTCTATATATGGGCATTTGGCTGAAAGGAAACACCAGTGCTAATAACTACTGTATTTTTTATGCGGGGATTTTGTCTGTGTCTATGTATTCATTTTGCCCCTACAACAACTAATAGAAGTTGAAGTGACGGTGAGTTTAAAGCGAGAAGCAAGTCAGCATGCAGTGATGTTGTTTCTTTGTCTGACCAGGCGTCTCTGAACAGCTCCATGGATTCCCTCAAAGCTGAGCTCAACACAGCACTGCAGTATGACAGGGAAGCTGAGGATGAAGTCAAGAAGCTTAAGGTGAGAGGAAACACTTCCAAAACAAGATTTTGGGGTATATACTGAATATCTTAATGCACATATTACAGTCACTAATGCATTTCCTGAAACATCATAAATGTTCAGTTTGACCCATTTAATGTCTTAAAATCAGATTTTATTCTTGCTTTATTCATTTATTTCTACAAAATATCTGATTTGAAAACAGTGCAACATAGCTTTGTACCTTATCACCTTTTGTTTGTTTAGTTTGAATATTAAAGTAAAATTATTATAAAAGCACTTGCATTACTTGCAAAGTTATATTAAAAGTGTCTAATTAGAGTGATGTGGCATGAGTTCGATGTTTTGACTACCTATATGCAAACACTGTAATGTAAAGGTAAGTGACTGCTCCCAGTGACAGCGTCCATCATCTTCCACCCACTTAGGAGCACACCGCTGACCTGAAGCAGCGCATTGAGGCCCAGTTCAGCGACCTGCACCAGTTCCTTTACCAGGAGGAGAAGCTACTGCAGGTGAAGCTGAAGACTGAGGAGCGGAGGGAACTGATCCGCCTGGACGAGCACAAGGCCCTGCTGTGTGTGGAGATCTCCCGTCTGCAGAGAGCCGTCCATGAGATAGAGGACAAACTGAAAGAGCAGGACTCGTTCACCCTGCTCCGGGTAAGCTTGTATGAACTTCATACACGATGGATGAATGCAGTCCATCTGGAAGTTATAAACAGCATGATGATGAGCCAGCGCTGGAGATCATTAAGTCGAGAAATGCTGAACTCTCGATTTCAAATTGATTTCTTTCCAAAACTATTTATACCACGTTGAAACCAGAAGAGCTAATAATTTGGGGTGAAAGTCAGTTTTATACATATACACATCTGTGCCAAAATTTTAAATAGGCAGTAACATCAACATTCAAGGGTTAACTGAGCAGGGTGTGACCGTTTTGGCTTAAGTTTGTACATCATTTTAAAGGCTGTTAACATGCTGATCATGTCAGTTTGCATGTGTTTCAAGAGTAAAGTTTGAAGAATTTCTAAAAATCTGTCACTACTTTCTAATGACAAAAGACTTTCACTCGCAGTGAGCACAGACAGGATGTAGGCCAGTGATCTCACTCGATCTGGAGGATAAGGAGTTTAGTTCAGGCACAGGGCCATACTCTTACCACGACTTTGGGACTTTCCCCAGGCCACAGGGAGATCCCACAGGGTGGGATAGCGTGAGCTCAGACATTGATGTAATGTGGAAAAAAGCTTTCTCTTCTTTCAGATACAACAAAACTAATCACCAGTCTCTGTTTCTCTTTCCTGTGTTTATTCCTGCATCTGATTTCAGAGCATCAAAGTTTTGCTCCAGAGGTGAGTGTGGGAAAAGTTGAACTAATTTTCTTTTTTTTTATCATGGATGAATTTTCTCTCTCTTTATTGTTTTGACTTTGTTTATGTTGGCAGGCCATCGCTGAAGTTTGAGAAGCCTGCTTTTACACCACCCAGTCTGTGCGAAGGTCGGTTTGCAGGGCCCCTGCAGTACAGAGTGTGGAAATCCATGAAAGGAAGTATTTACCCAGGTACTTTAATGACACTTTGGCCCCATCTTCCTACACAAATGTGAACTACAAGCACTGAATTACACAGAAACCAACATTGTCATCTACATTATACAAATAATTGTTTAAATCTTATGTCATTTGATGTTTTTCCTCTTTTAGTTCCAGCAGCCATCACATTTAACTCCAGCACAGCCAACCCTTGGCTGAGCTTGACTTCCTCTCTCACCTGTGTCCGCTACCAGACCTTTAACCACACCGTTCAGGACAACCCCTACAGGTTCAACGCTGCCCTGTCGCTGCTTGGGAGCCAGGGCTTCACCCACGGACGCCACTACTGGGAGATTGAAGTCTACAGCAGCACAGTCTGGACTGTGGGGGTGGCCCGCGAGTCGGTGCCCAGAAAGGGAGTCATCAAAGCCCTCCCAGCTAACGGCTTCTGGACTCTCTCCCTCTCTTATGGGATACAGTACATGGCTGGTACATCTCCTCCAACTGTGCTGTCTCTGGAGGAGCCACTGGCCAGGATCGGAGTGTACCTGGACTACAAGAGGGGCCTGGTGTCCTTTTACAATGCTGAGAGCATGACACACCTGTACACTTTTAGGGAGAACTTCACTGAGACACTGTACCCTTACTTCAACTTGGGCTTCCTGGATAAAGTGCATGAAAATGAGCCTCTCAAAGTTTTCTTACCAAAGATTTAGCTAACTGTGAAGACATACAACTGAAAAGGGAGATAAAGTGTCACATTTTTGGTAAAAAGTTACCAAAGTTACCAAACTAGCATGAAGTAAATATGCATTTAAAAAAAAACCCAAAACATTTATACTTTCAACTTCAGTGTACCGTTGATAATAGAATTATCTGTCAAATATAAATACATGTAGCTTAGGAGCATTTTTTGTAACACACTGCTCAGTTTGTAGACTGGATCTACAGCCGCACAATTCATGTCAGAGAAGCTGTGCTTCAGTGAAGAATGTGAAATGTCTGGTTAACTGGTGGTTGTGAGATGAACGTCATGTGCTATTTTAGTTAATTATGTTATCTTTCTTGTGCATACAATACATTCAATATAACAACTTAATCACTCAATACTGTGATTGGTTGATGTTGGAAAAAAATGTAAATATTGTAAATAATGGTGTCATATCATATGAATGATGTGTTTGGTGCATTTAGGGACATTGGGAAATATAAAACTTCTGATTGGAGTTGGTAGCAGAAAAGATAATAAGACATGAAAAAGCTACTTGGGTTTAAGAGTCTTTTTTATGTGCACAAATTTTTTAAACTTTGTATATCTATTTTGAACTTGCGGTGCTAGATGCACTGAATGTACCATTTATTTACCCTGGTGATCCAAAGGCTGATGCATGTGAAGAGGCACCCAATATCACACAGAGTTAAATGGGTAACATTTTAATAAAAGTACCTTGTGAAAATCGTTTTCTGTGTGATCCTTCAAGCATAAAAATAAATAGAACATCCCCGTTATTTGATTACAAACAGTAGAGGCTGAAGTGCTATTTGTCATCATTTAAGAGTAACTTAAACGATGACTTAAGGTACCCTGTGGAGTTTTTTTTTACCTCCAGTAGTAATATGGAGCAGTGTTTTGTATTGTACAAGTGCACACATTGGTTTCATGCTATTTCACTAATTGACAGTTGGTGGTGGTAACGCACAAAGACACATAGTAATGCACCAACAAAGGCAATGAAGAGGACTGTAAGTTAGCAGACATGGATGTAATGTAATGTAATGCATGATTTAAAAATATTCAAAATACAAATGTTTTATGAGGAAGGAAATGCATTCAACACGTTTGTCTGGTTTCAATGCATTTTGGTGAGTAACGCTGAATGTAAACATAACTTTGTTTGTTTCCAAGAAATCTCCACAGGGCCCATTCAATACCAGGTTGAAAAGTTTTTCTTCTGACCAGCATTACTGATGAGTGTAGTAAGAACTGTGCTCTGTTGTACCTGTAGCTACACCCCACAATGATGTCACGGTGCACTGACACACCCTGGAGTACACTTTACATCACTCTAGTAAGATAAAGTATATGGCTGGCGATTTTCGATATTTTTCTTATTATCAGCAAATCTCACGTGCAGAGCCAAACCGACAATGAACTGATTCTATTCACAAGTATCGTGTGTGTCTTCAAAGTCTGATATGTCTTATTTGTCTGTGCTGTAGACCTCAGTTGTTGTCTAAAAACTATTAAAAACATGCCAATAAGCTACACCATTGCACTGGGTGACGTGTTCCTTCGTCACAAAAACATTACATTACATTTACAGTACTCTCTACCGTAATCGTAACAACGGAGGTCTACAGCACAGAGGTACAAGATATATCAGGCTTTGCATACACACACAATTCATTGTTGGTTTGGCATTGTTGACAATAAGAAAAATATAAAAAATCACCAGGGATATCCTTTAAGGTCAGTATAGAATAAAACTTTACTGATTATCATGTCATCTGAGGTGTAAAGGCAACATACTGGATATATCAAAAAACGTGGTGGTAATTTCTTCCATTATCATTGTGTGCTGCTTTTGCAAGAGAATATGATGCACAGAAACACCAATCAGAAAAAAAGTGTTGCAAGAAGGACAATATTGTTGCTAAAAAACACAGTTTGGGGGAATGTTAGTGCACTACAACTGAAGTAAAGCAAGGGCAGGCCTCAAAAAATATTAAATAACAGACCAAGTCTGATTTGACAAACTGAGTTTTCAACAAATTAGATTTTTTCTGTCTTCCATACTCATAAACATTGTGCATTTGTCAAGAAATATAATACAACAAAGTGCATTACATTCATTATAAGTGATCGAACTTTCAACCTCAGACAGTAAAAAGTGACACAGTGGATGTCATGATTAAAAAAAACAATGCAAACTATATTCACAATATATACATTTTATATCTTCACACATTGCTATGACGTAATCAGCTTGTTACAGGCGGTACTCAAAATAATCAATTCAATCTAGTCCTTGCCTTTCATCCTATATAGCTACAAACTGAGGAAGGGTAAAGATGTAATTTCTCTGCATGGCTTCACTCTTTTCTAACAGATGTGAACGTAAAGTATGTGGGTTGGTGTTTGTGGTATCAATCCATGCATTCACTCCTCGTTGGAAATGGGTGTGACTGACCAAATGTTAGGGGTGAAGTCTCTATTTAGGTTTTGGGGTAAGTTTCAAGAGTCACTTGCTTGCATGTAATGTGTCCTGGAACTTTGTGCTTGTGTAGCGCACATGAAAACCTTTTTTACTGATGCTGTCATCCGAGTGAAATTTTAAAACTACGGCGTCCCCAGCTGAGTAAATCTCCTCTGGAGCCTGAGAAAAAAGAAAAAGATACAAACAAAATTGGAAGAATAGTTGTTTTCAAGCAGTGTTTACTACATAAGAGCAATATTTTTAGCCTTACCCCAGATCCACAATATCGCCCCAGCCTTGGAGACTTGATGTCAGCGCCGTCATACAGCTCCACGTAATCATACCCACAATCTGCCTCCTCCTCAATTTCAAACACTTGGAAGATGATCTCCACTCCGTAACCTTTCTCAGCAGACACTACCCACAGACAGTCGGAGCCTCCGGGGTAGTTGTTATCTCCAAACTGAGCATGAGAGTACAGATCTTTTGTCTTGACCTCGGCTTTAAGGCTTCCTCCGCATTCTGGGAATTCACAACCACAAAATTAGAGGGTCAAAAAGAGGAACTCGTAAAACTGAGGGAAGAATGTAGCTTTTTAAGCACAACAGAAAACAAACCCTGAGTTGTAATGACACATTTTTGGTGTTCTATTCTTTCACAAAAGTATTATTCTTTTTTGGGGGTAGAAAATAGCTTTATGGCTACTTTGCCCACCTGCTCTGTATGAAGCCTCAAAGCCTCTCTTTTGCACTGAGTTGTCAGAGAAAAAACGTAAGAACATTTTGTTGCCACTGGACATGACAGGAGAAGGCTTCTTGGTGCCACAGAAACGTCCCAGACTCGGGGCACGGGTGTCTCGTCCGTCGTAGATCTCCAGATGGTCGTAGGCACACTCCAGATGAGCCTCCATTTCGATCTCAGTGAAAACCTGAGAATCATTTACGGAGAAATTGAATGAGATATGAATCCAGAATGCAAAATTTTAACTGCTTGTCAGAGCTTTAATATTGGGTCACGACATACAAGCTTAATTCGATGGCCCGGGGTCGTGGACATAGACCAGGTGCAGGCCTTCTTGCTGGGGTATTTATCGGGCCAGTTGGGGCTGCTGATTGTGCCTGATACACTGTTCACCACATGATCGCAGCCCGCTGAAAGAAGTAAAATAAGTGCTTACAACAATACAATGAAAGCTGCATCACTGAGTGGTCACATCATTTCCTCTTCTTCAACACAAATCCCCTCTGGGGCCTTTTTCCTCTCGATAGACATTCATCAAGGAACGGCAAAATGAACGCTAACAAAAGCTTTCCACACTCAAAGATACATGGGATTTTCCATGTGTGAATTTAAAAGTAATTATTAAATAGGTAATAGGTAAATAGGACATCCTTTGGCCCATTGTTAGAGGGTAGGTTCACCAAAATTAGAAAGCAAAACACCCAAAAGTTTTTTATTTACTTCCTTTCTGGTGCCCAGCCCATATGGGCTTACAAGACATTAGACAATAATAACCAGAATGGCCACATGACAGATCATAATGTACAATTCCACAAATTCAGAAAGAAAGCATTTCGGTACATTTAGTTTACATGGAAGAAGTGTCCCGTTATAATGGATATAATGTTCTCTGTCTTAGCTGCCAAGCTTCTCCTATAAATCTTGCTAGAACAAAAAATCTCCATATTAAAAAGCCAACTCAACATATCAGCATCGGACACCTAAAACAAATCAGGGCTTTTCAATTGGATCTTTTCAAACAAACAGTTCCTCAAGTCATTGTACAAAGGGCAATAAAATACAAAATGAAATTCATCCTTGACAACATCAAGATCACAAAAAAGACATAAATGTCTCTCCTCCGGAATACCTTTATATCTGCCTACCTAGTACTAAGTACTAGTTCTTAACTGAGCACACAGGGACCTTTGCCTTCTCTGTACATTTAGCTTTATATATGGCTCTGTATGATAATCGTCTTTGATTTGAATGTAGTTTCTAAGCTTTGGCTTCTCGTGTGCTCAGTCTCAGTTAAATATCTTTTTGGTCAGTCTTTCCCCTGGCAACTACATAAGGCGGTTCCACAACTCCACCATTTCAACTCTATGCTTTACATTTCTGCTAGAAATGCTAAATTTCTAGCAATAATCCACCAACAAACTTCCATTCACCTCCGTTGTATTGAGATAGAAATCTCAGACTAGATACCACTAGAAAGAAGTGAGAATATGTTGGGGTTTTTTTGCAATGTGGATGAACTGACCTTTTAAATCAAACAGATGAGAGGACAACAGTGATGCATACTGTACCTTCCTTGCAGTCATGTTTATTATCGTGCAACATGAAGCCGCTGCGGCATTGACAGCTGTAGCTTCCAAAGGTGTTCACACATTCATGCTGGCAACCTCCGTTTTCTTTAGAGCACTCGTCTATATCTGTAGAGATGTTTAAAGAAATTAAACTCAAAATTCCTTTTCACAAACATGCGAATGTGATACAATAAGCTGCAGAAAACTTGCACATTTTTTTTAGGCCCAGCTGCAGTGAGGGTAAGCACAAAGGCTTTCTGTATTCTTCAAGGAGGAAGAATGTGGGAGTATTACATTCTGTGTTCAATTATATTCAAGTCTGAAGATCCACAGTTCTGGACCATATCGCAGCAAATCATTTCCTGGGTATGCCTTATGTTAGTATTTTTGAAAACACACCACCATGAATGAGTGTTTTTCAAATGCATCCATTCTGGAAGCTGTTTTAGAAAATAACAATTTTAAAAGTTTAAAAAAGGGCTGGTTCAGTGTGGATGAAAGGCCAAAATGAAGTGAAAAATGGAGCAACTGAGTGTGGTGCCATACTGTCAACCAATCAATAAATACAAAATAAAAAAGGGAGCTGTCTAATCACAAACTTTCACTGTTAATTGAAGCAGTAAATGAGAGGCTCCCATGTGGATTTGTAGAGGAGTTATCACCAATGTTTTAATTACAAAGGAGAAAGCCTGCAGGAAATATATTGGACAAGAAACATAATTAATTCTACGGCTATCTGTGGTCTGACTTTTCGAATCATTCTGCTAAATGGCAAATGTTCTGCAATGAAATATTCTTTGAAATATTAATTTGGAAAAAATGGCAACCATCAGATGAGGCAGTTAAAAAAAGGAATAATTGTGAATAGTGCAAAATGTGCAGGTGATTATGAATATGAATGTAAATATGTAAAAATCTAAGCCTCAAACAAGCTGCACTGCCCTCATTCTGGTGGCAGAAACTGAAGACAGTTGCCTGCATTGTTCTTCAGTGTTGGGTGATGGTATCAGATCTAAACATAAGTGTGCATTACGTAATACTTCTGAAATAGTCCCTTCCTCAATACATCATGACTTACCAGAAAAGAAATGAGCCTTGAAGCCCCTCTTGGAGACAGTGTTGTCAGACTTGAACTCAATCCTCATGTTGTTGTGCTGGGAAGTGATGACCTCAGGTTTCTCTGCTCCACAGAACTTCCCATGAAGCTTTGAGTCTGAGCTCAACCCACTGCGCACCTCCACATAATCATACTTACACACCTGATGGTAAACACTAGAAAATTTTACTCACTATCAAGGACAAAGAAGAACTGGCCAGTGAAACTGTCATGTCATCTGTAGGTTATCTGATAAAGCCTCTGCAGGTAACTTACATCGTTGCCTTCAGTCTCGAACACATCGAACACCAGGGTGATGCGGTACTGAATGGGTGCCACCAGCTGCCACACACAGTTTTTGTTGGGTGGGTATTCTTTGGGCCACCCAGGGGTGGTGAGGGAGCCATTCAGCTTGGTGATGAAGCCACCGCAGGCAGCTGCTGGTGGGAGAAAGCACAGATTTTAGTGGTACAGTAGAAGTGTGAGGGAAAAACACTTTACAAATTCAAAAATTACCAATTTGTGACTTTGTTAATTCTTAAACCTACTCATGACTCCTTTATATGCAGAAAAAGTAAGCTTTTTAATTTTCAGGCTATTAATTAATTAGTAAATGACAAGAAATAACTACTTAATAAACAAGTAATAACCAACTGCCATAAGAGGATATTGTGGTACTGGAATCACTCAGTAATGGTAAAAAATCAAACAAGTAAAATTTCAAAAAATCAGGGAATGCATCAAATTGCATGGAAGAGAAATGCAATTCCTGTTTATTCTGTCTTAATCAAATCAGTGACCTAACAGACTGTCAAAGACTCACAGTGATGTTACAGCAAGGAAGCACTGCTCTCTTGTGGTCAAAGAGTAAAATGCTACATCTCAACACTGGTGTGTTCCTTATAAACACGTGTACTAGTGGATTCATGCAACAGATAAAATACCATATATAACTTCCAGTTTTCATCTATCTATCTGATGACAAAAATACTTTTTGACTTTGTTTTCAAAGTTGATGCTTTCCAGCTGCTGCCCTCAGGCCTGTCTGACAGAAGTTTTTTTTGGTTGTAGACAGGAACTTAAATCAGCTACTCCTGAGCCTGTTGACCGGCCGGGTTCAGCCGCTGAATGGGCCTGAGGATGAATGTACTCAAGTGGGAACAAATGTCAACTACAGTTTGCGACCCTGCATGGCCTCCTCATTGGGTTCCAGTTCTCAGTGGGTCTTTCAGTTGCTTTTCTCACTTTATCCCAGAGAAGCAGTGTCCATGCACAGTGTTTTATATTATGTTTGTATTATTTCAGCCACCTTATGTGGAATAGATTATTAGATGAATGTAGAATGTGCTGAACTAGCATGCAGGCCTTTTGATGTTGTGGCAGTCTAATGGCAGATTTAAGATAGCGTGATGAGTCGTGCTCTACACTCACTCTCACAGCTGCGTCTGTCCGCTGCCAGCTCATATCCAGGGTCACAGGCACATCTGTAGCTGCCCAGCGTGTTCAGACATCGCTGCTCACAGTGACCGTTGTCAGGTCTGGAGCACTCGTCCATCTCTAGCAAATGAGAAATCACACAAATTTGTTTTATGTGCCAGACAAAAACATCACCTGCCACATGTGCAAACCAAAAGTCATTTTCACTGCTGGAAATGACCTTCTAACCTTTAAAGAAGTTGGCTGCAAACCCAGCTTTGTTGACCGATCCATCAGATACAAACTTCAGCCAGAGCTGGTTGGAGCTGCTTTTCATGTCGTCTGGTTTGTCATAGCCACAGAAACGGCCGAGCAGCGGGCTGCTCTCCGAACTGCCATCCCTCACTTCCACGTAGTCATAGGCGCAGCTGTCGTGTCTCTCAGTCTACAGTCAAAACAAGGACAGTGAAGTTTGCGAAGAGACTCTACAGCAGATCAGATGTTCTCTCTCTTGCCTTCCATTTTCTAAAAGAACAAGGCAAATCTACTCTACTGCTTTCTTTTTGAAATGGTAACAGTGTTTTACTTCTTACTTTACTTCTCTGGGTGAGCCTAACAAAATTTGTTTCTGCAGCAAGTATATTTTACAAATTAAATATGTTCATACCTCAGTAATCCACCTACATTCAACTTTAACCACCATTCATTGCTGTTTGTTTTCATCTTTCCATACAATGTAATTAATAGCAACAGAGGGGATTTTACCTCAAACGACTGAAATGAGAGGCCAACGTCGAAACCTTCTGCTACTGTGATTTTCCACACACACACTTTGTTGGACTGGTAGTCATCAGGATAATTGGGGGATTGGATCTGGCCGCTGTCCCGCTTCACCTCTCCCCCACAGATGGCTTCACAGGAGGTGAGAAGTGAGATTAATGGCAATTTGTTTAATCCAGAGACGGGCTTTCTGCACTTCTACCTTCAGCTTACCATGTGGAAACAAATGTAAAACTTATTGCAACAGCTGACGATTCAAATGAGAATGTAGCAAATGTAAAGTAAAATTATGACATTGTCTATGTTGTACCTTCGTAGACCGCTGAAAATCCTTTGCCCACCCAGCTGCTGCTGCTTCTGAATTCAATCCACAGTCGACTGTCAGTTGAGATGATCGGATCTGGAAGTATGTCTCCACAAAAACGGCCTGTTGTAGTACATGAGAAAATAATGACACCGTCTGTCAGTAAGTACTTCACAGTGCTCAGTACTGAGTATCACATCTGTTTGTCATACATGATGACAGGTTTTTGGATGATTCTCGTGGTTAAGTTAAAGTTAAAGACCTTTCAAAGGAGCTTTTCTCCAGTATCCATCTCGGACCTCCACATGGTCATACCAGCACAAATGACTCCTGAAGAGGTCCATGGAGGTAAAATTCAGAACAATCTAAGAGACAGATGGAGGGTGAGTGGTTACAAGAAACATCTGATATCAAGATTTAACAGCTAGCTAGATTCACGAGATTCACAAGAGTTGATCAAATAAACTTAATTAATCAAACACAAATGACAACAACACAGTGTTCTCCTCTTTTTGTTTGACATTTTTTAACTGACAAAGAGCTATCCATGTACTGATTTTTGACAATTCTATTTAAGTGACGGGAAACTTTAAGAGACTTTCAAACCAAGAAACTGTTTGATTGAAATGTCTTCATAATTGAGGTAACAGTGTTGTTTCTATGTAAAGCTGCTGAGTTACAGTTATATGATGATTGGACTATACTGATGATATAAATCTTAGGAAGATTCATTCACCCTCTGATTGATGTTAAAGCTGCACAACATGATAAATATCTACAGTATATCATGATAAATTGTCACATTGACCTTGATAATAATTTTCATCTGCACATCATATGTCCTTTCATATGACAGATATGTTTGTCACAATAATTGCAGAATTAATAACAATTTAAGAGATTCTGCGTTGGACCGATTGGACTGGTTGTTTAATTTCTCATTTTAATGACCATATATGGGATTAGGACAATTTATTTATTAAAAATGTATTATGAATGAGTAAATAAGAGCATTAATCAAATTAGTAACTTGACTGTCTGGTACTTATTGAATTAATGCATCCACTTATTTGTCATTGCTCACCTTCTCTCCAGGAGTGACAGAGATCCTCCACACACAGTGAGCGTATGCTGAGTAGCCGTTGGGGAAACCAGGGGAAGAGAAGTTTCCGGTACTCTCCTGCAGGCTGTCCCCACACTCTGTCATAACCACATGACATCAACACAATTATACTGTGATTAAGAGAAATAACATCACAATAACAAGTCCCAAACTGAAAAAACGGACAAGGTTTTGATTGTCACAAGTTATATCTAGTCAAAATCTGCAATGCCTAACTAAAATTAAAGTCTGATGTCATATTTTTGGATTTATTATAAGGCGATTATATTGTCTACACATCAAATGCATCTTACTTGTGCATTTGTAGAGTTTGCGGGCTTGCGAAATGTCCCCTTTGCTTAGCCTGGTCCTCTGTCCGATTGGTGGCCGGGCTCCATTGACATCATAACGTGGCAAGATTGTGTCTAAGAAGACGCCTCTGTGTCAGAAAAATCACAAACCTGAGCAATTCATTGCTTAGAGAACATCTAACGATCCAAAAATCAATAAGAGCACAAAAAGGCTGATGAGAAATAACATCTAACTGCATACATGTGCAGGAAAATTTGGTTCCCAAAAGTTCTCACAGAATGACAGATTCTTTCAGATCCGACTCCTGCTCAACACCTTGATACTTTATTGATTCTGATAATCTCTCGCTGGGTTTGGAGCTCACTCTTGCACAGTTCCCATGGTGATGCACCCGTGAATGACAGGCATGTGTAAACAGAGCGCTCTGAATGGGGCTTTTCGCCGGTGCCAGCCGGCTCAGTGGAGCCCGCTCCTGAATGCCAGAGAAAAAAGGCCACTCCAGCCCAAAGGCCTGGCAGTTCAAAAAGCCTGAACTGCCAGGCCTTTATTTAGCTTGGCATGCCTCCATGACCCAGACCAGCAAAGCGGTTATGGAGGTAAAAAACCAAAGCACAGAGAAAGGCAACAGGGCAACAACATGCACGAGACAGCAATGAAAAGGAGACTAGTGTGAGACCATTTCTGTGACAATAAAGGACCAAATCCCCCGAGGTTTCCTTTAGAGCTTGTTTAGCAGAGCCAAATAAAAGGACAAACACCAGGTCAGTGTGGCAGCAGGGCTGTTTATGTATTACACAAAGATGGATTGTACTAAGGATGTCTCAGAAGCAAGGTAGTCATGGTGGTGGTCTGGGTAAAGAAGCAGGTTGGTGCACACCAACCATGTCACTACAACATCAACAATGCTCAACAATTAGGCTCTTGAGAAAGGCATTTACCCAATAACCCAATAGCCCCAGTGGAGCTGTTTAATGACCTTTAATGGTACAGCTCTCAGGTAAGTGAATGCAGCTCTGTTAATGTGACCAAAAGTAAGCCAGAAAACTCAGGAAACTCACACCTGGGAAATAAAACTAACTTAAGAAAAGAAAATTGTGTAAAGCATTACAAAGCTTCACATGCCAACCTGGAAAATGTATTCCTTGCGTAATGCATGATGCTGCCAAAGTCGTATACCTCCCCAAGTGAGTCAACCTCACCCGGCTCCATCTTCAGGAAGTTATACTCCTGTCCTATTGATACACACACAGTCATTGGACTAAGTGCAAGAAGAAACATCTGGACGGTCAGTGAGCACAACACACATACATTCACACTTATTCATGTCTACCATGCATTTCACCAAGCCACACATGCAGTACCTTGTTGGATGTTGTCTCTGATGATGCTTACATGCTCGTCACGGTCCGGACGCGTGTGTTCATGCCAGAAGCCAATTACATGGCCGAGTTCATGTACCACAATGCCAAACTTGTCACAGTTCTTTCCTATAGAGATGGCCTGAGGGCCGCCACCTCTCCTCCCCACGTAGGAACAACACCTGCAAGGTGTGACACTGTTCAGGTCCACATTGTGGAGTACCTAAAACAAACACTGATTCTCTACGCAATGTGAAAAAGACTGTACCAGTGTGTGTGCAAGTTTTATTTCTCATTAATAAATCATCTATACTTCTCATTTTTCAAATGCAGGTATTATTATACGGTTTTGGATATGTACTGTAGGTCTTTAGCTGCTAAATGCTTCACTATGTTCACCAGCTAATCGCCCATTCAGTGCTGGGCAGGTAGCGTACAAGCAGTTTTTAGAGATTGTTTGCTAAAAATAGTTGCCTGCTGATGGAAATGATGCTGATGAGAGTAGTGAGAGTGAATCAAAACAGAAAGGTTGTGGGCCAAAAAACCAAAACAATGAGCTGAAAGACAATAAAATGCTGATAATTTGTGTGTTTTCATAACAACAAGTGACATCTTTCACATATACATGTCATTTGATCCCTTGTTTATTATAAAAATATTGATTATTGCTGCGTTTTTAAGCACAGATTGATATAAAAAGTCTGCCCTGCATTATCTCATGATTGTACTGTTACTTGGACAAAAATGAATGCAGACTTGATGTGTGTTGTGATGGATTAAACAGCTCACACAAGCTTATAGAGTCTGCTAATTGACTTTCACATCGTATGAAAATGAATGGAAAACCAATGGATCCCTAGAACAGCGTTTAATATATTTGATTTGTAGTAAAAAAAAAAATCTGGCCTCTTGTGTTCCTCTGTCTTATAGGCTGAAACATCATTTATTTACAAATCTTTTCATGAATCAATAAATATATAACCTGCAAACAAACAAAATAACTTTTTTAAAATTGGTTAATGAGCACCCAACTCACCCACAAGGTCTGTAGGTGAAAACAATGTAGCTTTCTTCAGTTGTCCTCTCAGTGAACGTTACACAAGTGTGCCGTTCCCAGTGACGCATTGCCTGACGGAAAATGGCTCGCTGACTGCCTGGAAGGAAACTCTGGATTAGAGTCTGACAGCCTCAGGATGCCAGAAGACATGGCAATGTCTTGCTGTTTATATGACACAAATTTCTTGTAAGAACAGATGAAAAATGGTTGTGTTTACTCATAACTCACCACTGAAATTCCCACTGATCATGTATGGTATGATGCCGTCCGGCCAAACTCGCTCAGGTCTGGAGGTAGCCGCCCTCCTCCAACGATGGAGTGTGTGTCTGTCTGCAGCTCTCTTACTTCTGACACTCTCATTGGAGGTGGAACTGTTAACTGTAACAAGTGCATCGGAAATCTTTTCACTTGGATCTCAAAAGAGTTCAAATAGCCTAAAAAGTCAGTCAGAATTATTTATATATGAGTAAAATAATTTCTCCTTTGATACCTGAGTCTGTTTGGTTGGTCTGGACGGTGTGTCGTGCACCTTCAGTGTTGTGGACCTCTTTAAACAAGAGAAGGTCATCTTCATCCAGGGCAATATCTCCCAAAAATGCAGCTGGGGAAGACAGAATACACACAGATAGACTGTTACTTTATAAAGCTGTATGTTAAAATGTTGAAACAATAAACTCTGCTATCAACACATTTGTACATACAAGACTGTAGTGTGGGTAACTTTTTCTATTAACTATGGTTCACATGAATACTTGTTTGTGAAATGGTTCGCTTGTAGTGAGAATTATTACCCACGTCTGCAGTTCCCCTCAACTATACTGAGCTTTATAGCTTCTTTCAGCTAACGTTTTTGGTTTTTCGACCCACAACTTTACTGTGTTGGGTCACTCTCACATACCTGCCCAGCACCAAATGGCAAGCAGACACAGTTAGCAGCCAGCTGGTGATCATAGTGGAGCATTTAGCAGCTAAAGAGACAGATATTTCCCTCAGGAGATGGTGGAGACCAAAACCGGAGATAAAAGGAGGGTGACTATTGGACTTCAAGTACATTGGCCAGGTCACCAGAAATGACTCTAAATGAATGATAATGCTGCTTGTATCTCTGTAAGATCATCATACCAACAATATGATGATAATAAGTCAGTGTTGTGTTTTCAGATTGTTTCTGCTGCTGCCAAACGGCCAAGTTATGACAGGTTGAAATGCTCCAAGAATGTGACATTTCTGAAAAAGAAGCTAAGTGGTTTGAAAGTAGAAAACCTAATCTGAAAATAGGAAACTAAATTTTGATAAAATATAATTCTAAAAATCATGTAGCCAATCACCAAACTCCTACTATTAGCTCACTAGCTTACACTCGCTAGCTAACTATATACAGTCAAATCAATTTTACTTATATAGCCCAATATCACAATTTTGCCTAAAGGGGCTCTACAGTCTGTACTACCCTACCATGTTGTTCGAACAGTGAGTGAAATGAATTGCTCCATACAACAATTTCTATAAATTTTTAAACTTTCAGTAAAACGTCGCCTGCAGACAGAAGCTAAAACTCACTGTAGGATTTACTGTGTCTTTAAGTGAATACCTCTGTCCTGAAAAGAGGCCCGAACAGGACTCCATGTGTCTGTTTGATCAGCAAACAGACACTGCACACAAACTGGTACTGCACACAAACTGGTACATATTGGAGGGCTGTCTGTCCAGCTACTGTGTCATTTTAAAGAATGAAGATGTGCACTGAATATTTTACAGGACTGTGATCACACTGTGCTGGACTGTGCGATGTTGCTGAAGAGCTACTTACAACAGCAACATACAAATCAGCATTTTGTGCCCACAATGGCGGCACTATTGTTATAGAAGCTTTTTTATGAATGGCCTATACAGTCGATGATGTCTGCACAGCATGTCCCCTTTCTTTACCAGGCTTCATTTTCAATTAAGTCCAAATTTATACAACTCTGTTTTACTATGGTAGCCTTGGTCAATAAACAGGGACACACTATTATCCACATGTATATTTAATTAATAGATACAGTGAAACTCTCAAATTCCCTTAAGCGCAGTGTTTCGGTGACATATTTCCTGCAACAACTTGCTCTTAAATGTTCAGCAACTGATTAACTTGGGGGTGAAGTCCTGTACATATAGAGCAAAGACCTTTATGTGCCTGATAAGGTGAAGTAGTGCATTATTTAACAGCTTTATAACATGGACTAAACATATTTCTCTACCTGTCTAATCATCAGGAGAAAACGTGAAGTTCTCTGAAATTAGTCTCTTGTGATCAACCAGCTGGATTGTAATTATCCACTGCACACTCTATTAATACAGTGTGTTTGTTTTGTGTGTGTGTGTGTGTGTGTGTGTGTGTGTGTGTGTGTGTGTGTGTGTGTGTGTGTGTGTTCAGCAGCATGGAGTTCCCAAACTTATGCTTCACCATTTCTACAGCAGCATAGAAAGCTAAAAGAGAGAAAAGGTGGATCTGTGCCACAGATGGAAGACATTAAAGTAACAATAACAATTCTTCAGAATTTTATAATCGTCATTGTCCTTCCGATCATTGTTATTACTCACATTTTTGAAACTGTTGTCACATGTGGTGTGATAAATAATGACTTGATGTGTTTATCAACAGTGTAGTGCAGAGAGTGAGAGATGGAAACTGGTGGTGTTGAGATTGAAAAACAGGCAGAGGTGGTGAGACAACCTCTGTTCTCAATATGGCAAATCAATCAGGATAAAAAATAGTTTATTTTTCAACCTCACTTTCTGAGGATTGGGAAAAAGAAGAGCAATCATCAGTAATCACAAGAAAGAAAACAAACAAGAAGGAAGGATGATTGTCTCATAGCTTAAAGTGGTGTGATGGTGCAGTGCGGTGTACCCAGTTTCATTTATTGTGGGTCACTGGGATTTAGAGAGTAAAAACACACTCTGATGACCACCTGTTGCAGCACTGAATCAAGTGACATTGAATCAACCACAATAGACACCTGCCAAGATGGCAGAAAGGCCTGCAATAATTCAAAAACACCCATAGTCTCTTAATATGTTTGACAAATATCTACCAGATTAAATTGATTTTCTGCACATGTTTTACAGATTTAATTCTTGTCATGGAAACTGAGCTCACATCCAGTATTAACTTTAGGAGGTTAAATAGAAACCAGCATGGTGAAATGTTTGTTGAAATACTATTTGTATGAAGAGGTATTTGATGAAGTGTGTCTACTTGAATGACACCCAGGCTTCATCCTGATGCCAATATTAGGATTTTCTGGCTCCAGTAACTGACAAATACATGACACTGAGTGGTGAACTCAAATCCAGGCTTCAAAACATCTTTTCTGACACATATAATGAACGTCACACACACACTAGATCCATGTTTTCTCCTGTATTTCTACCATACATCCTGCATAAGTCAAGCAGAACAGCTCACCAGAGTCTTTCCCATTAAATACCTCATTTAGCCGTGTGATGTAACAACCATTGAAAGCCTGAAAGTCTAAATGAAAAGACGTAGCGGGCCCTGTGTCGGCCTTTGAAGTGAATTCACTCATGCAAATGGTGACTGTAAATGACTGTCACCCCTGCGGTGTGCACCCCATGCCCCGAAGCCAGAGGGATTTCACCGGCGTCCAGCCGAGGACGGCTCTGGCACGGCCTCAATGACCTCTAGTCTCCAGGCAACTGCCTCGGAGAAGAGTGGTGTGTTTTGGAAGTTGCAGAAGTCACAAGTGAAAAGGGACCCCGACCAGCTGGAGGCCCCCCAATAACCAAAGTAATTGTTTGGCATATAAGATGACGGAGAAAAAAAAATGTTGCATTTTCTTGAACAGTCGAGAAGGCTCATTACAAAAGGCATGTCAGATTGATTTACACAATCAGAGACAGTCCGGCGGCTTCATGACAATAAATTCAGATTTAACTTTTAATTCATAATGCATGATATAAACATCATCATCAGTGTCCAGTGTATCTGCATATCTATTATCAATACAGTGTGTTTTGCTAATGTAAAGTAGATCATTTAAACATGTCAAACTTCTAAATGATGACTCATTAATTAATGTTACCAAATCTTAAAATATTTCTACTTTTAGGTTTGACAGCTGCTAAAAAGTTGTTAGTATTGAGGTGGAAGCCTCCCCATAAACTTCAGATTTCCCAGATGGATTCTCTCATTATTAGACATCATCTCTCTGGAACTCTCTATAGCTCTGACCAACGGTGCGAAGGGAGATACCTTGTCCAAGGTACTGGAGAAAGATAAATTAATCTAGCACAGATTGGGAAATAATGTTTGACTGAATACAAATGTTTATACCATCATCGCTATATGGTCTAATATGTTTTTTCTGTGGTATTTTATGGCACTTATAACTGATCTTTCTTTTGATTTTTCTTCTTTGCCTTACCCATGTGCAATCCAGGGTCGGGGAAGGGAAGAAGGGGAAACTTTAAAGACTGGAGGAGCAAAGAAGAGCCCTTGTCGGACAGTTAATGAATGTCATATTGTACATGGATTAACAAGAGTATCATGTTTCTATGTGTATATTAGAATAATATATGTCCAGTAGTTAGTAGATTTGCTGTTATATTCAATCTAACCTCTACTGAAAAACAATAAAAAATAATAATTTGATCACAAAAAAAAAAACATGTCAAACTTGACTCCCTTTAAAAATGCGTATGATCCCTTTAGCTTGAGATCAGTTGACTGAAGGTGATTTGTCCTTACCAAGGCCACAATATACTTTACAAGTAAAACAAGGTGAAACAGATTAGCTAACATATGGCAGGAAAAAAGCGAGTAAATACAAAAGATCCAAATATTTCCATCAAATACAGTAACATATGAAGAAAGTATAGGTTCGACTATGAAAGTATTAATGTACAGACACAGAGACTGTTCAGGTGCTCTCTGTAGTACATCATATCATCTGTCTATTAAGACTGGAGCTGCTCTATATTAATCTAAACTGCATGTATCAATGATAACTGTACTGTCTGCTGTGTCGAGGAATCACCTCACCAGCCTTTGAAAAGTGACTTCAGGTAAGTTATGTTCTTGATTTCAGCTGAACAAAAAAATTATTCATCTAATTACAATTAAATTTCATTGTTATTGTTTGGCTGTTTTGTATTATTGGTTTATACATTAGATAGTGGGTTGAAATGAGGTCATTTTAATATTTTAATCAAATGACATAACAATGACCTGCACCAATAAATTACAAGATTATGGAGCACTTACTTTTTTTTTTTTTTTTAGCTCTTTTGCATTTAAATATTGATATTTGCACATGTTTCATCCTTAATTGCCACAGCCCTCACATACAGGCTACATCATTGAGATCTGCATTTAACCTATATATCTGCCTAGTCCACTGTAATTAGTGCCTGAAGGTTTTATGAGTATTGACCAAAAGGCTTACACACATAGCAAGAAATGCAAAAGATGAACACATTCGCAGAGGAGATGAAATCCACTTTACCAGCTTTACAGGGATCCTTGTAGTCGATTGCATCAACGAGGTAGGTAAAATTTGTGTCCATAAACTCCCAATCAACTGCCAGAGAGACGCGCAGACCGCACAGCAGGAACAAAAATGTTGGAGCGACTGCCATTATTTTTTGGTAAAACATCTAAGCAGGAATACGAGTTAATGGGCGCTGGGAATTGTTAGGGGGAAGAGAAAAGAGCTCAAAAAGTTCCTCGACAGCGGCGGTGTGATTTTAGAAACACGGCGCTGTTTTCTCACGTCTCCATTCTGCTGCAGTGATTCGCTGACATACAGGACCGAGAGCAGAGCTCACACAGCTCACTGCAAAACACACACATCCATGCATCTGAAGTCAGAGAGGAACTTCACCTGCTGCACACATATGGCTTATGAACATTAATGTGATGTGTAAGCAGTTAAGCCTCATTTAATCTTTCGTTCTTTCTTTCTGTTTTTAAATGATATATTACTTTGTTTTGTTTTAGTGGATCATACAGGATTATTTTGGAGTCTAGATTAAAGATAAGTAGGATATTAAAAAGGAAATTTCTAGCTATAATCTGTACTTGCACACTTTGCACAGAAACAGTTAATTGACCTGATACACCACCTGCAGGCTGCAGGACCTGCACACACACACTTTCTATAGTGTGTGGAGACACAGAGCGAGCCTATATAACATTTTAAGAGGCAAAAAGGATGCACTTACTGAGGAACTGTCGAACATCCTCTTCAGCTGGTCATCCATTGATTTAAACCAAAATGTAAACTTATGCATATAGTTAAAAGTTAAAAAGTTTGTCTACTTCAATTGTCAATCAACAATCCTGTTTTCTGCTCTTCATCTCAGACACAGTGTCATTCAATGATGGCAAGAGAAGATTCAGCCTCCTCTATGAACTGCTTTTTATACTGGCACACACACAGAGGACTGCTGCCATGATTTTTTATTTTTTTTTTTAATGGGTGAAAGGCCAAACTGCTGTCACCAGTTTAGTTGGTTTGGTGTTATGCGGTCTCTCGTCTGCAGCAGCCACAGTTGCTTTGAGATCATCTCAGTTTTTTAACCATCTTCAAAGGCTGGTGGAAAATTCAAGTCTCAAAATGGCCCTTTTTTATTTAAGTCACACAGACGTTATGTGTGTTTTGCAACGACAGTGTCAATATAGCATCTCTGGGCTCACATTAGAAGCAAAAGCTGTTTTGAAGATACAATTTCATATGACCATCAGATTTTTTTTCCAACTCTTTAAATTCACAAATAAGCGCATTTCTCAAAATGCAAAACCATTTCCTGCTAATATGGGCTCAGATGTGTCATTCTCGGCCAACAATGTATTTTCTCTTCTAGTTTATAGGACTTGTTTACATAAGTTTGTATATTGGCACTGTTGGTGTGCTCTTTTAACATATTCCCACAGGCTTCTTGTGCTCTGGTTGCCTCTCATACACTTTTCAGTGTGTAAAATGGACTTTGACAGACAAGTCAATTCAACCTTCTTTGTTGTTTGACTTTTCCAATCAACAGAAATCACACAGGCTATCACCACTGTGTCTGTGAAGATTTGGTGAACTTGGGTAGTTCAGTACGAGTTAGTCATGTTGACACTATTCTATTCTACTCTTTAAACCATTGGCGGCGGCAGGGGTGGGCTTCCGGGGCTTAAGCCCCAAATGTTTTCAGCAAAGCCCCGAATCTTTTTTTTTTCCAATTCACTTTCTGTTATTAATGCATGGTATTCATTTGAAACTCATATCAATGCTACGGTGGAACCAATGTCTTTTTATGATTGTGGTTGGAGGGATTTCCTGACGGAGCATAAGTTGAAGAGCGCCAGCTCTGCCCTGCACCTGCAACTTATCACCAACTTATGTAATAAGCTTCTCCATTCATAGATATAACAAACCTTCTCAAAAAGAAAAGCCTCTTCAGATGGAGTCATTTCATCAGGTTTGCATCAACAAGACAGTTGGAGGGGGCATGGTGGGAGTGGCATGAGCCGCAATTTGTGTCAAAACCCCTACTCCTCCTTTGAGCCATAACTCAGTAACACACAGACAGCATACTTATATTGCTATATTTAGTATGACTTACATGTTACAATGTTCTGCTTAGAATTAATAGAAAAAAGACGCTCCCTCAAACACCACAACTTACCTGACAATCATCACATTTTTAAAGATCCCCTCCAGACATGTATTGAGAGTGTGTCTAATATGTTTTTTCCACAATAAAAGAATAATTACCACTTTAAAATCCTTAAAAGGCATCTACTCCTTCTCCCTAATCAAAAATTTCAGAATCAATGAATATGCAAATATTTTTAATTTCAAAAGTTTAAGTGTTGGACATGATGTCTCCTACTTCAATGAAAAGTCAGTTCTCAGTGTTTGTGCACTGGAGGTTTCAAGTTTCCAAATCACATTTGTGTGTAAATTGAATATTGGACCATGATTGGCTCCAAACTAGGTGTGATGTCACAAATGATGCTCATAGTCCTGCCCCTTGACAATCTGATTTTCAATGAGCACAAACTTTCCACTTTCAGCAGATAAATATGAAAACAGCCTTCAAGTGTCAAACATCATTCTGCACAGAGAAGCTCAAACATCCAACTGTAGGAACAAGAAGAAAAAAAATATTACTGAGTGGAGGGCGACTTTAAGTTTTCTTCAGTTTCAAAGTCATCCAGTGATAGTTGTGTCTACATCTATGGCTGCACTGCAAACAGGAACTACTAATAGCTAATTCAGTATACTTTAAGTGGTGACAATTTGCCAAAATGTAAACAAATACAGACTAAAATCAGGGTAGCCCAAAACTAACTCAATGGCAATGTTATTATTCTTTTTTACATCCCCTAAAGCATTCTGGGAACTGTAGTTTCAAACCTGAGAGCATGATTGTCCCCCAAATCAAAGTAACATAAAAAATAATAACAGGAGTGACAAAATCCATAAATATCAACTTTTTCATGTTGTACTATGAATATTTTTATGACATCACTAATGCTCTAATATTTCTGAAACACTCTCCTCTTTCCATTCATATACTGAGACTATTATTAGTGACCTGGAGCAGATTGGCTTGTTGACTTGTTTAAAGTTAGCTAATGGTGTTTAAATGGGTTGAATGAGGCTTCTGTCATAATCACATAAAGCATGAAAATAGGAGAGCTTTCATGAAAACATGTAAACATGATGATAAATGCTTAAAATATTTCAGCAGCTGTTTCAATTTTGTTGTATTGACTGATCTAAACTTAAGCTGGGTTGTGAATTGTTTTCATTTCAGTTTAAACTATATTATTTTTTGAATGTTTCATCTTCTTATAAACATCTATTTTTACATTAATATGAGTTAGATATTTCTTAAATTGTCTTATTAATGGTGAAGGATAAGGTTAGAGGATGTTGTATTACTATACAGATGGAAAGCCCCCTGAGGCAAATTTGTGAATTGCATATAAATATGAATAAAACTGACTTGATTTGCTGTGCCACAGATGAACCAGAAGGGATAGAAAAAAGACATCAGCTTCTGGAAACAGACCTGCAGCTAGGAACAGGAAATTGAGAGGATGAAGCCTCAGTCCAGCAGCAGCAGCATAGCTACCAGTCCAAGTCCCAGTCCAGCAGCAGCCTAGTTATCCAGATAGTGACAGATTAGGACAGATAACATGGAGGCTTCAGGAGTGGGTGAGTTTTGTTTAAAATGCTAGATTTTTTCAGTTAATTACGTGTTTCCGATTGTTCTGCTACGTTAACGGTGGCATAATAAGTTTTGACTGGCAACTGTTGGAGGCAAGAGGGAGTTTTTATGTCTATTAAAGTTAAAACAGCATCTAACAATAGTGTTTGAGGTTACTGTTTATCGTCCCTTTTTACCAGAATGAGATTGTGGTCAGTTAAGAAAGCAACAGAAGAGCAGGGAGAGAAAATGAGGCAGACAGCAAGTGGAGCAAGAGAAACAGGTGACATACAGCAATTGAATAGTCAAAGTGTAAAGGAGGCTAGTTCATATTAAGAGAGCTGGTAAACATTTTATTCATTTTTTATATTTTATGTCTTTTTTTCTTTAACCTGTCTATGAAAAAAAGAAGGATGTTGTGTATACTAACTCTTTGTAAGAGTTTGGCAGCGTCAATCAATATCAATCTGATGGACTGGGTGTGATAGTGTATTCAGATGTGATAATTTCCTCATGCACTGTTGATAGGGTCTTAAGAAAATAATTGCTAAATAATTTACTTTGTCTGGTTTGGTATGTTAAAGTTTTGTGATCATAACATGAAAATACATTTGAATAACTGATTCACTAATAGTGATACCAGTGTGTATTAGTAGACTTACCTGACTGGTTCAGAGATGTTTGTGTATTTGGAATATCATGTGTCAGTGGTATTATTTTTATTTCATTTTGTCTTTATGTCAGTTGGACCTTATTTGGCTTTAATGGTCAATGTATCAAAAGTTACATTTCACAGTGTGTATAAAATTATTTTGCCTCTTGGAAGATTAAACTTCTCACATTTTAATGTGCGCCACATTTGTGATACTTTGTGAGACTCATCCACAGGGTTCTGGGCTAAACCCTGGATCTCTTCTGACCCTTGAACCGCCCCGCCTTTAAACAGAAAATCCAAGAATGTCTGTAATACAGTGAATCAGCTTGGCAACATATATAATCTGACAAAAAAACCAAAACAAAACACATATTCTGCCCCTCTTTATATACATACAAACATTAATTGGAGGAGCAGCAGATCAAAGCTGATCAGTGATGAGCCACAAGTGTGGAAAAACATGGGAGTAGACCAAGAGCACCTGTGGAAAGGTGAGGAATAAAAAATACTGTACACACAGGCAGGAAAACCAGAGACATTGTGACAGAGGCGGGAGAGCAGAAGAGCTGTGAATATGAAATGCTTAAGAAAAAACTGAAGGTGTCTGTGATCTATGCTTAACTGAAACTTTTGTTACAGTGATGAATTGTCAGAGTTTCTTCACACGATATGACAAAAAATTGGAGAAACAAAGGAACACAAAATTTAATAGTGTAGTGTGACATTTCGAAAAACAGATCAAAATATATCGTTCGCTTTCTTGCTGAGAGTTAGATGAGAAGATTGATAAGCTAAGTATGAAGCCAAAGCTAGCAGCCGTTTAGCTTAGTATAAAGACTGGGAGCAGGGGGAAACAATTAGCCTGTTGTATCTCGTTTATTTAATCTGTACACAAAATGAAATTCAATGCATTATGGGGAGTTATGTGCTGGAAGCTTTTCTTGGGTGGGAGCAGTGACTTCCTGGTGTATTGTTGTCACTGAAAGGTTGCCAGACCATGCAGTCACTGCTCCAAGTTAAGAAATTGTTCCATTATGTAACTACTCGTGATGTGTTCAATAATAACATTAGCTTTTAGAAACATTAGCCAGGCTAGCTGTTTCCCCCTGCTTCCAGTCTTTGTGCTAAGCTAAGCTAATCGCCCCCACCCCTCCTGTAAAATAAGGAATTGGAAACTAAAAGACTGTTCCGTATTGAACGCGCTTTGTTCTGTATTATTGAAAATCAATTCAGTGCAAGTATACGGGGAAGAAATATTACAGGTTAGACTATTAAGACAGTGCGACTTGTATGAGATAGAAGTTATCATGTTAAGTTTCGTTACTTAAACGGAGAAAGCGCTTCTCATTCCTCGTGAGTGATCGTTGCTACGATACGACGCTAAGCCAATCGGTGCCGTTTGCGTCAAACCAATATGGCGCCCCGTTTCCGTGACGACGGCAAGCGCATGGTAAACACGTCAGGCACCCTCCACTTCAAAGTTGAGTATGTTATGGTAAACTTCAAATCTAAAGCTGCAGATAACCAATAAGGTGGTGAAAATGGCACTAAACGAGCTAACGTCAGGGTGGCAATTCATGCATAGAGTAACCAGCTGCAGGCAGGAGCCCCAAAGGACACAGATAAACAGAGTAAAACGCGAATAAGGGATGATAGACAGGAGAACATGGCCGTTGTGTGGACTATTTTGGAAAATTAGACAAGGTAAGCACGAATTTGTTTCTAAATGTGTCAGCATATTATGTAATTCTATTGCTCCGCTGGAACAAAAAGATCTGAATAAATATTTGCGTAGATGATTGCAAAACAAATTATTTGGATGGCGGACCAATGAGTCCCACAGTTAAATATGTGGGCATTTGCTCATGTTGTGTTGAGTTTCTAAAAAAAATTGTTGTTTGACTTGCAGGACTGAAAGCCTCACAGCTGTGTGGGAATTTCAAAACCAGCGCGGACCAGGCGAGTGTGCGCATTTAGGGCAAAATCTGTCTGCATGGCAGGGACACGTTTTATTGCTGTCATTTCATTTGCTTATTATTCGCTGACGTGACTTCTCACTGTTGAGCAAGAATTGGTCTGATAAATGGTTGAAGCCACTGCAGTTTCCTTGATGTGATTATGTATGTTATTAAGTATGTGGGTATTTCTATGCTATATCTTTAGATAAGTCTACTACTGAGGGGTAATGCAGGTGTAAGACCTGTTGTTTTGGACAAAATGAGCATTATACAGTAATCGAATATTTGTTATAGGTCCACAGTAGTCGGAGCTCCTCAGTCTAAGTTCATGTATAGTCCTCCCCTTCAGAGTGGTATCAATCTTCTTATCTAACTCGTCAAAAAGCAAATTTCAGCGCTTTTTTCCCCAACTGCTGAACTATTATTATTATTATAATTATTATCATCACTATTATCATTACTCTAATTATTATTCCTGTTTCATGGGACAAATTTGGATAACGAAAAAAGAGTTCATGTGAGGCCAGCGTGTTAAGCAGTGACATGAATTTAGCTGTTCAATGGTCTCAGTGACAATTTTGAAAACCTTTTCAGACCTGGTTTCTTCTTTTTGTTACACTTCCTTGGTTCTTACAGATGACAGCTTTCCTATCTTTCTTGAAAGCTCCTTTTTCCTGTCATCAAGAAGATTTGTGGCTACAGTATTCAGTCCTGAGTTAATGTAAATTATTTCTGAATGTGAGACCCCTTATCCCCCTCCATTTCTCAGGTCAGCCTAATAAAAAAAGGCAAAGTATGGATTCAGGTGTCTTATTCAACCTAGAACTAGCACATAATTTCGCAATACTTCAGTTTTTCAACACACCTATGTGTGACATTAGAAGGTAACCTTGTATCAACTGTTCCAGCAAGAATTAAGTTACTTACAGTAAGAAGAGACACATGTCATTATTGAAGTTTTCCTCAAGGTATAAAGTTCTTAGTTTTAAATGCAGATAAACTGAATGAATTGCATGTTCAAGTAGAGTGAATTGCATGGTACATGTGTTTACCACTAAGTGGCACTGATGGATAGGTTGTAGAAATGAGCAAACCTGCAAGAGAAGTGACATAAAAAACAAGAAGTATGTGAGAAGAAATGTCTGATGAACACTTTGTTTTTATTCAGACAAACAGATGACAAAAAACATAGTAAATCATAACACTAACACATGTGTTTTGTTAAGTTGCGTGAACTCATGACACCGTGAGCTCAAATGATTGACTGTGGCGAGAGAGAGTGAGCCGAAGATTCAGTCCCCCCAGCTTCACTCCTCCTCTGCCAGCACACATCTGCTGCTGAGGAGATGGGACGCTGATCCAGAGACTAGCACTTCATGCCTTGGAATCCGGTCTTCACAGCATGGCTGGCTGCAACAGAGGACTGTGAGAGGGAAGCTGGAAGAAGACCCCAAACTGGGGAGTATTTATATTTACTTTATCTTCGGCTGAGCTGATGCTTTCTCTTCAATTTGGAGTGATGTCCCAGCGCTGGTGCAGGCAGGTCCTGCTCGGTGTGGAAGTGGGCATGCTGGTGGCGGTCCTGGTGGCCGGCAGTGCAGGACAGACCCATGACAGGAGGGAGGCAGGGTCATCCTGCTACGGAGGATTTGACCTCTATTTTGTTTTGGACAAGTGAGTGCTTCTTTTTCTTGATCACAGAAGATGAGAACACTGGTGAAAACAACATTCAAGATGTTCTTCAGATGCATTGACTGGCTACTACTTGCATGAAAAATGTGTGCTACTGTAACTAGCAAGTTTTAGCTTTAAGTATTTATGTTTGACTTTAAGTTTTAGTCCATCTAGTGTTTATCTTGTGTAAAATCAAAACAGGGTAGGTTTGAGGCTCATTCAAGACAACATTAATCTTTTTTAAGTGATAAAAAAAAGTAAGGCTCAGGTTCTGTCAGCATAGCTGGCAGATGTGGATGTGCTTATTTTGAAAAGTCACATGTCCAGCTCTTTCTGCTTAAGGTGGCATCTTAGAGAGGCAGAGGTTAGAAAAAACAGGGCAGTAAAACACTCATTTAGTCAAAAAAATTCTTTTGATTTCTTGTGGTGCAGGATGTGGTGTGAATGTTTCAAAATATTTTACAATTTCATGACTTTCCAATTTTTGAAAGTGGATGATAAACCTACAAATAGCATTTGACCCGCAACAACCAAGGGCTGTGAAAAAAAGTGGAATGCCCCTTTAAAGATAGAGATGCTTTTTAAAATGTGATCTGATCAAGGATTGCATCATTACAACGTAACATAGGGCTGCAATTAACACTTATTTCATTATCTATTAATCTGCCGATTATTTCCTTGATTAATGGATCTGTGGTTTGGTCCATAAAATGTCAGCAGATAGTGAAAAATGGCAACAATGCTTCCTAGACTAGTCTTCAAATGTCTTGTTATATCAGACCAACAGTGCAAATCCCAATGTTACGATGATATAAAAGGAGAAAAAGGAGCAAATCTTTACATTTGAGAAGGTGGGACCAGATAATGATTGGTATTTTTGCTTGAAAATGACTTAAACAATGAATCTATTATCAAAACACTTGCCATTTAATTTTCTGTCGATCGACTAATTGATTAGTTGACTAATCGTTTAAGCTCTAGTTGCGATACTGTGCCATTCTATCTAACATAGGAGCAGATTTCCAGACACTTGAATGTCCCGTGAGAGTTGACATTAGGGTTATATTACACCGCCCATTAAACTGTCATGGAGCTTTAGCTAATAAACCGCTGATCATAAAAACTGTCACGAAGGGAACAAGAAGCTCCTGAACAGGTCAAGTGTTGTGTCAGCGTGTTGTTGTTTTGTAGGTCAGATGATAACCATGTTGTCCTATTCTCTTAAAGATCCATGTATACATTAATAAAAAAAATACTTGCTATATTAGTTGCTTTTTTGCAATCAACATTTTTAATATGAACAACTCGAAAGTTGTGAGGAAGTGTGTTTACACAATGATTTCTTCACTTGCAGAGTGCTTATGCATTCGCTTGGTTGATAAAGTGCATGGCAGGGATTCCTGCGATCAAACTGCAGCCACGCTTCACTGACAGGAGCAGCCCAGATTTAGTCCCAACTTCAGCTCTCTGCGCTTCAGTCCGTAGAACCCTTTCTCCATTAGAGCCAGATGTTCCAAAGATCCCAAGTTTTTGGCTTTCTCCGCGCTGGTACTCACATCACAGGATAAATGAAAACATAAGGGAAGGAGAAGAAGAGAGAAGCAGTGCAACGTGAGAAGAAGCTGCAGAGGTTATGCATTATTTGCCACAAAATTCTCTTTAATTACCGACTTTCACTAATCTGCTTTCTTCTGCTGATCCCTTTGTTGCATCTGCACCTGTTGCAAAGATCAGGAGCTGGCATAAAGTTGAACTCTTCCAAAAAACGACGTGGCACTTTGGTTTTCGTTTGGCATTTATAAAAACTGGCAGTGAAGCCATGTGAAAAAAAAGTGGAAATATTAACCAAAAGCACTCAGAGGGAAAACACAAAGGCTAAAACTCTCCAGCCCATGTGATGTTTCACCATGATAGATACATACATAGATACATAGATATGCAGACAGTTAATAGCACATAGACAACAGCAAAACAAATATGCAAAACAATGCAGCTACAGCAAAATGAGTCATTAGATTTTGGTTTCTGAAGATTTCCAACAAAAGCACAAAGAACCAGTTACCAAATTGGTTACAGAAAATCTTATTTTAGAACACTTTTGTACATTGTTTATAACCCTGGGCACTGATTTACTGTTGGCTAAAATGTGCAGTACTTTTGATAAGCCTCAAAAACCTCTTGATTTTCTTTGTCTTAACATCATAGCAAACAAAATATTTTTGGGTTTGTTTGGACAAAACAAACAATTGGAGGAATAAAGTGGGATCTGGGAAACTTGTAACAGTTATTTGTCTCTGTTTTCTGACATTTTATACACCAAACTGTTGATCATTTAATCAACAAAGAATTTGGCATATTCATCGATAAGGAGAGTAATCATTCGTTGCAGCCCTATATTACATTGTAATGTAAATGCGGTGCTAGAATGATGTAATCCACATGGAGTACTACTACACAGCCTGTGAAAACAGTTGTATCATCCTCCGCATCTGCATCAGTTTTGACCATTAATTCCAAATCTGTTTCGTGCAAGTCCCCCAGCTGTTTGGAGAAGAAACACTAAACGGTGCAGACTAGATGCAAAGTGCAACTCATGTCAAGTTTCGATTAGGTTCTTTGTCTCCAAAGGAACCATGAAATTAGAGCATAAATTGTTGGTATGGTAATTAAAAAGAAATTAGAAACTTAAGGGCATGCTGCTACACATATACGTTCAAGCAAACAGCATGATGGTGAATTATTATCTCGTGAATCTTGTTCTCAGATCTGGCAGTGTGCAACATCACTGGAATGAGATCTATTACTTTGTTGACCACCTGGCTCACAAGTTTATCAGGTATGTCCACACAGAAACAGTTGTGATTTACAGTAAGTAAAGAGGAAAAAAACTAAACACAATAGTCATCTCTGTCCTTTTTTCTCATTCCCAGCCCTCAGCTGCGGATGTCTTTCATTGTGTTTTCAACAGAGGGGAGGACTCTCATGGCACTAACAGAAGACAGGTGGCACACTCAAACGTCTTGGTGATCTACTTTGTATTTCTGTTTCGTGCCGTTTCATTCCATTTCAATCAATATCCATTTCTGTTTACGGTTCTGTTAATGATCAGAGAGCAGATTCGGGCCGGACTGGAGGAGCTACGCATGGTGCAGCCAGGCGGAGACACCTTCATGCACAGAGGATTTCAAAGAGTAAGTCATCTGTTAAATCAATGGGAAACTGATCCTGCTTAACCAACAGTGTGGCATCCAGCTCTTTAAATGAGACCCATTTAAATTTATAGCCACTGACGCCTCAAAACTTCTCTCTCAGGCCAGCGAGCAAATATACTACGGGACTGGAGATGGTGAGTAGAACATTTTTTCCTTTCTAACACTTAATCATTCCCTTTATTTGTGAAGTCATTTTTTTTTTATCCATTCATCAGAGCTTAACTCAATCGTATGGCAGAATCATCACATTAAGAAAGAAACAACAACAAAAACATAGCTACTCTTTTCATCGCATGAAGATTATGTCCAATTTTTTTGCAAAATGGTCCACGTTGATTTTATTTTGAGGAATACAATCCAAAAATAAGAAAAGAAAGAAATAAATCACAGGAGGAGAATGATTTTGTTTCAGTATTTTTTCCCAATCTGGCTCTTTCAGGTTACCGCACAGCCAGTGTCATCATTGGTCTGACGGATGGTGAACTGAGAGAAAATCAGTTTGACCTGGCACAAAGAGAGGTGAGATGGATGTGTGTTTTTTTCCCCGTCACAGTTTCTTTCCGTTACTTGCCAAAAAATGGAACATTAAGGAAATTTAAATGGTAAATCCGGCATCACATATGACGGGAAACTGCTGCTGCGCTGCTCTCTATGGGTTAAAATTTCTGAGCTTGTGCTCAAGGCCACGTCACACTGTGATGTCACAGCAGGTGTTTTCCAGCAGCTGTCAATGGCTACGTTTACATGAATCCTAATATTCCACTAATAATCAGAATAATAGCCCAATCAGAATAAAAATACCTCATGTAACCACCTCAATCAGAAAAGACTGGTCTGATCAGAAGGAAATGAGAGGGGTGGTGTAAACCTTTCATAATCCCTTCAGTTGGAAAATATTAGCACCTAATAACCATGTAAATACTTAATCCAATTGTTTCTCTCTGGTTGGAATAAATATATTGTTTCTGCGCATGTTTGCCTCACATGGGGGTAACAGAGTGAGAGAGAGAGTGTGTGAGAGAGTATATGCAGTATATCTGTGAACGTTGAGGCTATTTGTCAGTGAATAAATGCTACAACTCCTCAAGACCCAAGCCAAGTTCCCGTGTCCTGTTTGCCACCTGCTGGTGAAAGTGAAGGGGGTTAGCCCCAAAGTTGGTGACAATGGGTTAGCCTAACCTGACCAGTTCATTGTAGTGAAAATCCCAGCCACTCCTAAACCGAGAGCGGAGAAATATATGGCTGCTGAGTCTCTCCACAGTTTTGCTCACACTAACTCTAACCACCACACACACACACACACACACACACACACAGCTGTTCTGCTTAAATTTGTTGGCTCTCGTAAACACCAGAACTTATTAGATCACATCCTATTTAAACATTTCACTGGAAATCTTCAATTGGAATGATTTCAATCAGAACAAAACAAAGTGTGCATGTAACCGATGCTAGTGGCATAACGCTAGCAGTGACATCACTGATTGAGGCGTGGCCACTATAGGACAAGCTTTTACGTTTCAGCCCGTAAAGAACAGTGAGACTGCAGTTTTAGTGCTCTAGCGGAGATTTATCCTTTAAGTTTGTTTTGTTTGTTTGTTTGTTTGTTCTGTTTTAAATCAGGCCAGCAGAGCGCGCCAGTTGGGCGCCACTGTTTACTGTGTGGGAGTAAAAGATTTCAATGAAACTCAGGTAAATAAATACATTAATCAACCAATAAATCAGTGAACTAATGTATAAATGAATTAATTGATCATTCAAACAATCAGTTAATCATTCAGTCACATTTTTTGGAAGCTTTCAACAATAGCTGACAGTAAGGACCACGTCTTCCCCGTGAATGATGGATTTCAAGCGCTGCAAGGTGTCATTGACTCGGTATGGAAGACTGAAGCTTTTCATTTCAATGTCACAAAAACATGAATATTCTTAATATCATATAATTTAATCTACTTTTTGTTCATCTTTTAATTTTAATATTCCCCATTTCAGATCTTGAAGAGGTCATGCATTGAGATTCTGGCTGTAGAGCCCTCCAGCATCTGTGAGGGAGGTAAGTTTAAACTGTGTTTTTATTACATCATATTTAAGTTAGATATAATATTGCAACTCAAACTAACTAACTAACATACAGCCATATTATTCCTGTCAGACTACACCGATGACTTGACCTGAGCTTCTTTAAAAATCTACCGTACATTAGTGCACCGCAAGAAAAAATTAAATGGTCAATTTAATTCCACTTCAGAATCCTTCCAGGTGGTCGTCAGAGGAAATGGTTTCCTTCATTCTCGAGACGTACAGAAAGTTCTCTGCAGCTTCCGCATCAACGACACAGTTACTTTGAGTAAGTACTTGCTCCAAAGGGTTTCATTTGCAAACTTTTGTTCTGTGGTTTTCCAGGCCGACACTGACACACTAGAATGAAAAAAATAACTTTTTTAAGGATATATGTTTAGGGGTTTTTTGCTTTTAGGCTGCACTAATCAATATTTTATATTACATACTTTTACAGTGTATTATTAACAGTGGGTCTGATGTGTGACGTGAAAGGTGTCACTCGTAGTGATGAACCCACTGAGACATTTTACTCTGCAGTTGGCCTCAGCTCTATGGAGCATTGTAGCTTCTCTCAGCTCATTGATTTGGTTTTATGGCTCTTACTGATGCAACGCTACCTGCAGCAGTGAATTGTGTAAGCTGGTGAGCATTGTAGAGTATTTAGCAGCTAAAGAGCCAGATGTCTTTCACAGAAGTTGGTGGAGATCATACCAGAGCAAAAGGAGAAGGAATGTCGGACCTTACATTCATCAGGTGTCATGACTTCAAATAAATGCTAATGAGAAAGAAAGAAAGAAAATAATAAAATATTAATGCAGCTTTAAGTATCTGACAATTCCTTGAGTGCATTGCACAATGTACTGAATTGGGTGACGAACCAAATTTGTTACGAGTTGATCGTAATGTGAAAAGTGAAACATGAATCATACTGAAGGGTGATGTACTTAAACCAATAATTTAACATTTTAGGAAATATGCTTATTTGCTTTCTTGCTAGGAGTTAGATGAGAAGATTGAGACTTTTAGCTTAGCTTAGCTTAGTTTAGCTTAAAATAAGCCTGGAAACAGCTAGCCTGGCTCTGTCTAAAGGTAACAAAATCCTCCTACAAGCACCTTTAAAGCTCAGTAAATATTACGATATATCCAATTTGTTTAATCCATACCCTTAAATCAAAGTGTAAAAACAACAATGAGCTGTTTTCCGGAGATTATGTATCAGACTATTGCTTGGACTGGACCAGTTGCCACGCAGGACACCAGCGGAGACTTCAGGAGGTTCTTCCTGTTAAAGTCCTTATGCTAAGCTAAGCTAATCGGCTGCTAGCTCTCAGCAAGAAAGTGAATAAGCACATTTTCCAAAATGTTAAGCTTTTCCTTTACAGAGCGAATGGCATGACTGAAGACACATGTTTTTATTAGAGGATAACATGTTGCTGTTTTGGCGGTTAATAAAAGACAAACGTCATCTTGTCGTAAATATTATATTACATAATTGTTAAGACAGGACATTTTAGATACAAAGTGTGTACAGTAGGCAGGCTAATTTTGTGATTCTCCTTCGAAGAATGTTTGTATATGTGCGTAAATAAGTTGAGCAAAGAACTTATCATAAGTCCTAATATCGTGAAGTGATAGTAAGAAGATAACATCATTGAAGATGTGTGAATCCAAATAAACATTACATCAATCCGTCCAACTATTAATAGGCAGAATATAAAAGCAGCAGTTTTGGGATTCCAGTCAGCAGCCAAATACATCATCGTGCCAAGTTTATTTTGGCCTTTCGGACGGGGACGGGTGGGGGAGCGGAGCTCTTTGTGGCTCACAATGATTTAAATCCCTGTCCTCCCTAAAAACCATCAGCACTATCTTCCTCTGCTTTGAATCAGCTGGTATAACGCTCAACGCTTCTCAGATGTCTAAAGGGGAATGTGGATCTCATCAGGGACGAGCACCATCTCTGCACAAACTAGACACTCACTCAGCCAGGGTAAATAAACCACAACCCTCCTTCATTTGCCTCATTTTCCATAAGGAGAGGAAGTCCAGGAATTTAATAACAAAAAGAATATTTTCAGGCTTGAATCTCCTGAAGTTTCATGTCTGGTAGAGAAAAAGTATGATGAACTTTTCCTTTGCTTCACTTTTTAATTTTTCTTTGACCATTTGCTGTACACAAAGGATGACTTATCTTGTGATTACCTCACTGTATATAGTCTCAAATCACATTATCACATTACATCATGATACAAATCTTCATACTGATTCTCATTCTACAGTGAAAAGACCTTTGGTGGTGAGAGATACCTACCTTTTGTGCCCAGCTCCTGTTTTGGAAAAACAAGGAACGTAAGTGATTATATTGGTTTTTCTTGCTTGATTTTTTTTGTTGTTGTGTGCAACATACTTAAAACTAAAATAAATGTTCAGTACCACAGATCAACACTGAACAACTCAAATTAGGTTAGATTCACCAGCAAAGAACACCAACTTGTCATCAGCAAATGTAAATGTGTGTGATTGTTGTTGAGAAATAAAAACAGAAACGTCTCCCTTAGATGGAGTTACTTTTTTGTAGATGTTCAAACTTTCCATGCTGAGCATTTCTAGGACTTTTTAATCCATTTTAAGATTCAAAGTTAATTCAAAACATACAAAACAACAATGTCAACTGCTCGATTTTGTCAACATGGACAAAAAATCCTAGAGTTATGGAACGTTTTAGCCTCTACAGTTCAAGGGAATTGCGTAGACTTAATGAGCTAATGAGGACCATGTTATATGGTCAAAAACTCCAGAATAGCTACTAAATGCACCTTTAGATAAGATTGTTTTTGTCAACTGCTGTTTCAAAGGTCAAACATGAACTTGAATAATTACTGTTGACAACTTACCTACTACTATGGCAAGTCAAAATGTCTGCCATGTAAAAGGTCTATAAATCTGATTATTTTGGCAAAGATAAAAAAAACAAAAGCTCTCATGTGAACACAACCATCAAGATATAGATTCACAAGATTTATTCAGAAAGCAAAAAGACATGTAATGTAGAAGGTGGACAGATTTTAGACATAGAAGAAAAGGAGAAACTGTCGCTGCTCATCAGGCAAAATGCAAAATATGGTTTATTGTTTATTGTTCCCTTGAATTCACTGTCAACATATCAGGAGAGCTTTAGTCTTCAGTTTGTGTGTAAAAACCGTAGCAGTTGGAGCAAAGTGTAAACTGCATTTTTTATCTAATGAGAAACATTTGTGGAAATTGTTCCTGTTGTTTCAAATTCTACCCGTTGGTAAAAATGAATCAATTCAATTTTTTTCTGCTTCCACTGTGGAGCATGATGGAAAGGTTGGGATCCACCAGACAGTTGTATAATGCAAGACAAATCCGGTTAAGGTATTCAACCACATTTAACCAGGATCCTTGCATTCTTACCATGAAAGATTTTAGTTCCTATAAAAAGCAACAGATACGAGCATTACATTTGCAGAGTTAGAGGAGTGCTGAATGTACTAGCTGAGGCTCTAACTGTCAGGAAACTGTCATTACTCTCATTTACTCTCTTTCCATTTCTACAGGGCTGCCACTCTCCACGTCAGCATGAATAATGGCCTGAGTTTCATATCAAGCTCTGTCACAATTACTGCAGTCACTTGTGTAAGTATGTCATGTGAAACATAAGGGGACTAAAAAGCTGAACTCACACATGGGAGGGAAGTGTTGTACCAACTTCATTTTGGATTTCTCTGGATACAATCACAGTATATACTTGTTGGGAGTAGAATTAATACCAGTTGTTTTGTAGCTTGTCTTGATTTATTTCTCTCTGATGTCACTATTCAACACTTATCAAATGTTTTTTTTGTTCTTCTTGGCATCTGCTGTTCTTTTCGGTTTATCTTTGAAGAAAGTCAAGCCACTTGTCACACATGAGTCCTCTGCTTCCTTTTGCTGTATTTCATTAGCAGCTTTTACACAAAAAAGATCCATAATATCCTCTGCACATATCCCTAAACATGTGTCAATGTATTTATCCTTATAGATAATCATCTAAAACACCTAACATACAGTATAAAAAGATTCCTATTTAACCTGAATAACCTTTGAGTTCTTTTGTCCATTTCACTATAGACATTTGTGATCATGACTAACAGCGGTTGTGTCCCATATTTATTTTTCTTTCAAGTCTGATGGGACCTTTGTGGCCATCGCTCTGCTCATTCTGCTGCTCCTGCTCACCATCGCTCTGCTGTGGTGGTTCTGGCCTCTCTGCTGCACTGTGGTATGACCGCCATCTCCATCCTCTCCAAGTGAAGAACATGCAGTTGCAAATAAAGGCTTGAACACTTAGAAAGATGAACTATATCATGGATAGTTATGTTTATGGTCATATTATACATGTTCCTGTTCTTTGATTTTGTACATGAATAATGGACAGTGTTTTGCAAACATGCATAAAACAGATTTAGAGTGACAAACTTTGTTATTTCATTTAAAGAAGAAAAAAAACACAGATTTTATGTTACGACACATTAAACATCCTTTGAGGTTTACAGTCTTTTTTTGTTTGCAGGTCATCCATGAGCCACCTCCTCCAGTAATAGATGATATCTCTGTAAGTGGTTTTATTTGTTCTTTATCTTGTAATCATAAAATGTTGTAAAATTCTTGGATCTCAGTAATTTCTCTAAAATAAAGATGAACTATTTTGCCTAAACAACAAATAAACACATGACATGCACACAAAGAAACAATACAGCTTTTAGAATAGCAGCTCAATGACTGAGATTAATTAATATTTTTTTTATTATTATTTGGTTTGTATGGTACAATTATTATATGTTACATATATGACACCACTGTTCAACCCTGGTTTTCTGATGTATAGAATATTAATGGAGTTGTGTGAGGTTGTGGTCACCATTTTTTGCTTTACTCTTGTGAACATGAATGCTGACTGAAAAGGTTTCCTTCTTCTTTAGGATGATGAAGACGGTTTTCCCAAGAAGAGGTGGCCCACAGTGGACGCCTCATACTACGGAGGCCGAGGAGTTGGAGGCATCAAGAGAATGGAGGTAGAGAAAATGGCAAGCCAGATAGCAAAGGCAGAGCCACAGAATCTGTTGAATACATATAAAACAGTACCCACAACAAGTGACTGTGTGTGGAAATTTGATCACAGTTAAGGTGTGACACCTGACTGTGAGCAGCAACAAAGTGAATCATTGCTTTTAAACATTATTTGTATTTATCGGGAAAATTATTCATCATATATATACCAATAAAATTTGTTCAAAGATAATAACTTTGTTAGAAATCTTTATAAAATCATTTCTTTGAACAGTGTATCCTTAACATCAATACAGTTTGGATCTTAGAAGCTTACAACTTGTCTTTACTGTATTACTGTTGCACAGCTACTAAAATAGAAAAAGATCCAGATAAGACATTATTTCAGACATTCTCAAAAATTTTTTTTGCCACATCCTGCTTCTTTCAATAGTGAATGTGAAATCTTTTAAATATTAAAATCTGTACTGTTTGCCAACTTCGGGCTCACAGACAAAAGACATGGCTTGTGTGGAAATGTTGAAAGACGGGAGTGAGATCAAACAAGTACAGCAGGAACACAAAAGGGAAGCAGGAAGCAACTCATCCCTTAAAAGAGATGAGTATGCAAGTCCATGCTAGAGGAAACTGAGTCGGTTTGTTGTGTTGAGTAGTTTGGAGCCAGTGAGGCCATCTGGCCAGCAAACTGCAACGACGACAGATCTACCAAATGCTTAGTAGAAGAAAAGAGCAGGACTGTTTTAAGGCACGGAGATCCGGGATGTGTACTGTACACCGAGTGTGTGTGTGATTCTCCGCGGTTTGAAGGTACCTCTCATGTTTTAAAGAAGGAAAAGGTAAGAAAGCAGTGATGAGAAAAGTTAAGGCAGCCTGACATCTGAGCTGGGTAGTAAGAGCCTGATGATAGAAATGACACCAAGATGTCCACAGGTCAAGATGAACCAGATGACACATCTGTTAAGGATGATGAAAGTGAAGGAGACAGAAGTCACTCTCGCAGTGTGAAATACTTTAGTAGCGCAGTCTCAGGAGTCTGTGCTGTTGACTTGACTTGAAGCTGAGCCCACTTCCAAACGCAGCTATGGAAAATATGCACAGCTTCATTTAAGTGTTTTCTCTGCCAAGTTAAAGCCTTCACAGCTTGTCTGTGGCAGCTGCAAAGGAGTAAATTTGAGTAATGAACTTTCAAGGTTGCTTTGTACCGGTTTCACTCCTGATTTGTTGGATCGTTCTTGACATTTGCTTTAGCTTTTTTTTTAAGTGGCTCTTTAAGCCACTTAAGTCTAAGCATCAATGTGATTGTTTTGTCAAAATAACTGTGAAAAAAACAATCTTTTCCTTTGACAATGCAGACTACTTGTGGCTGTGGGTCTCTTGCTGAATTTTTGAGGTTTTATGCTATAAAACAAGTTCAAAATAAATGTCTCTTCTCTCAGGTTTAGCAAAAATACCACATTTGAAGCTTTGGAGCGTGTTATGACGCAGTTAAATTTTGTGGCGAGGGAGACAACTTCTGTTTTCTTCTGGATCTCAAGGACTGGGCTTGATTAAATTCTATGTAGACAGACATGATATAAACATCTGGATAGGCGACGAAAGAGCCACGTTTTATATGCAAAAGATGGATGTAGCAAGTCGAGGCATGGATTAACCGTACCAAAACAGTTAAGGTGATGTAATTTAATGCAGATGTTGAGGCACTGGTCCAAAAATGGTTTCTCTTGGGTCTGATTTTATCAGCGCAAATCAGATGCTTCATTAGCCAAGATCACAACATTAGTGCATGTTGGCACAATAAAATAGTTGTTAACTCTAGATAACAATTGAGGATTGTAAAAAATCTATAGAAAATATAACCAGATATCATATTCTAAGTATTATGTCATGTTGCCTATAAAAACAGCCAGTTTTGGACCGTTTCACTTTTAATTACGGTCTCGTTTTTGTCACTGATCAGTGCTGACAGCTTCTGTTTCTTTTAAGGTCCGTTGGGGAGATAAAGGTTCTACTGAAGAAGGAGCGAAACTGGAAAAAGCTAAAAACGCTCGAGTTGTGATGCCTGCCCAGGAGTTTGATCTGCCTCCATCACGGCCGTACTACCACATGCACAAATCCATGCGCCCTCAGAAGTGGTACTCTCCCATCAAGGTGCTTAAGTTATCATACATTAACTTATACTGTCTCATATTCAATTGTCAGTCAGTCTTTTGCTTATTCTTATTATTTATATCATCACATTAATTTAAATATATTACTGCTGTCAAAAGAACGGTATCAGTCAAAAGTTTGGGCATACCTTTCCGTTCCCTTGAATGAGAAAGTGTGTCCAAACTTCTGAAGGGTAAAGAAATAATGTTAACATATGTTATAAACAGTATGACGTTTATTCCAGAGGCTCTAAAATCATTTTTGACATCATAGGCCTCTTCCTCGTAATGGCTTCTCGTCACAATAATCTATTTTTTCCTTTTTCAGTGTTTCTGGGAATAATGTGTTACCAGGAAATAGTTAATAAAATTGGTTTCCTAACCTATTAGTCAGCTGAATGGATGGTAATAAGTACCAGACATGAACTGAGCTAACCCCTGAATATGGAATCTGTTGAGTGGGTCTTATTACTAACAAATTACATTCTTTGTTTATCTGTCTTTCTACCATACAAAGCTTCCTATGCAGGAATCAAAGAGAGACATCTGGAGCAAAAAAATGGAGCAGATACAGTCTGGCAGAGTCACAAATAAACAGACAGACAAACTCTTTCTCATTATTGCAGCTATTTGATAGAACTTAACTCAGTCTTTTAAAGGATTGTTTTTGCTGATCTACTGGCCAATGCACACAAGTTATGTTAACTTTCTAGTTTTTATCAGAGATCATTAGTATAACATGCTAGTTTTTATTTGTAACGCCATCTGTGATCATCTCTCTATAGGGAAAACTGGATGCGCTGTGTGTATTCCTGAGAAAAGGCTACGACAGAGTGTCTGTGATGCGACCTCATCCTGGAGACAAGGTGAGGCATGTTGACAAGCCAGAGATAACAGAATAATGGAAAATCAAGGCTACTGCTTCCTCTATGGAGTAATGAAAAACAGCATGCTGCTCTTTACAGCTGTAAGATAAGCACGCATGCATTCAAAACAAAGCAGTTAATAAGATTGTGAACCAGCTATGTCACTCTTTGGCAGGCAGACCTTAAAGAATTTGCCAGACTTTAAATTCATGACCTCTGGAAATAAGGGATAAGGGAAGTTTGGAGCGAAAGCTCAGGATGAAAGAACAAAGTAGGGACCATACTGAAATCTTATCTGCATGATAGATTGACTCTAATCCATGGAAAAAAAACCGTCAGAGCTTCATCAAATCATAAGAATAGTGAATAGGGGACTCTCAAGGGGCACAAGGAGTAGACAAAGGTAAATACAACTGCAGTATTGTCTGGAGGAATGCTCTTGTCTGTAGAAGTCATTAAAGAGTAGATGCTGCTTGCTTCCTCCAACTCCCAGCGTCAGCACGGCTCGACTGGCAGGAATGCTGTTTTCTTCCATGACACTCAGTAACAGAGGAATTTCCTCTTTCCATCTGTAGAAAGCCGTACCCCTCCGAACCTGCCAATCGCTGTGGTGCAGTAGTTTTTGGAATTTTCAGAGCAGGAATACGCTGCAGTTTCTTGTCTTTACAGAGCTTTTCTATACATGTTTCATCGCTCAGTTATATTCATAAACAAAACAAGCCTCTACAATGACCCGTGATTGCTTTAATTTGTGCTAAACCGTCTTTTTCCGCAGGGCAAGTGCATCAACTTCACCCGAAGTACATCCTACCCAGCTCCTCGCTATCCCATCTACAACCATCCCTCCACGCCCGTCTACACTTTGCCCCACAGCTACCACCGTCGTCCGTCAGAGGACCTCTTTCATCTGCCCCCGTCTCCAACTTCAACTCTCCCCCCTCTGCCGTCCACTCCTCCGCCTTCCACCAGCACCCTTCCCATGTACACCCCACCTCCAAACAGAGCCCTGCCGCCGACCAACATGAGCCCTGTCTCTGCACCCCCTTCTCCAACCGGCTCGCTACCGCCTCCACCTCAGGGTCCACCTCCCTGTAGAGCTCCTCCTCCGTCACGGCCTCCTCCACGCCCCAGTCACGAGAACTACTAATGATGATAAGGAGTTGAGGAGTAGGATCCGAACTCAGGATGGAAACCTGAAGACTCTTTCACTGAGCCTGTGTTTAATTACAGAATAAGCGTTTAAGTGACTGTATAACGTTTCCTCTTGAGGCTGCAGCTGGTGATTCAACACCTGAACAGTGAAACACTTTCAACAATTAAGTCTATTTTCCTCAATAAGTGGCTAGCGCATGACGTGCCATGAACTGACTTTTTTTTTCAAGTCTAGAAGGTGAATATTTAGTATAGCAAGCACAGCTTTGGCTATTAAATGCTATTGGAGCAATGCAATTTATTCACAAAAACAATAATCATTTTAAGAATTTAATCAGCAGGAAATCCGGTGGCTCAGCAACTGCGTCATGTGTTTTATACATGCAAGTTTATTTGTTAAATACTGTCTTGGAAAATGTATATTTTGTGAATGAATATTCATTAAATCACAAAAATATATGTATATATCCATCATATTGCATTAGATGTCTGATTTTCATGGACAATGACGGTTTTTGGTGTATTTTTTCAAGGGAATAACAAGAAGGGGAATTGAGATTTATATATTAATGCTGACATACTGACCTAGCAGACTGGCTGCTATTTTAAGATAATTTAAAAAAAAACTGAATATAATAGAGTTAACATTATTCTTATGAGGTTGAGCATTTCTGTTGAAAATGATAAACATGGAAATAAATATTAAAGTTAGGAATTCAAGAAGCACAACTTTAATGTGTAAAACTGTCAGCGAGAAACTCTTAAAACACATAACAGTTACATCTTTGGCAGTGAGTGACACTGGCTGTCAGACACTATTTGAGGTTTGTAGCAGTGATAAAAGTGACCTCTGGAAAATCCTTTTAGCTGCCAGAATGATTTCTTCGAGTCCTATGATCAAATTTATGCATACTATTAAATTGCTTTTCTCTTTTTTTACTTTAGTCATGATTCCTCAGCGTCTGAAGTTTTAGCAGAGCTATGATGGACGTACTGAACGCACATAAGATACTAAGCTTGTGTGTCCAGATTGATGTTTAGTAGCCATGACAGACTTTAACTTACAGCTACAACTTTAAAGATCCTACACACCTGCACAGACTGTGGTTGATTGACATCTTCCTAGCTTTCCTGGTAGGGCGGGACAACCTAAAAAGATTAATGGCTGTGTCTGAAATCACTCCCTTGTTAACTCATTCACAACCCTTTAAGAGACAATCAGTAGTTCCTCTACAGGGAGCTGAAAATTCAGACTTTGGACACTCAGGAATACTCATCATCGTTTTTATGTGTCTAAGCCTAGTTCACTGACAGGCGTAGTGTGGTCTGACTGCAATTTTCACTTTGCATGTACATTGCGAGCCTTTTTCATTGAAGATATTTTGACTTGTCACAATAGGAAGGTGTTAATAATAAAATGAATGCTTCATTTTCAGGGTCAAGGTGTTGTTCATGCTGCACACTGACACACTGTCATGACTTACTGGGATGCTTCATTAGAACAGAGCTATTGTTGTTCATTATTAGTAACTCCTGTGCTTTTCCTACTATGACAGGTCAACATGTCTGCTGTGAATTTTAAAGGGCACTATATAGTGCATATATTTTATACTCAGAATCCAGACATTCAAATGACAGTAAATATAGTACACCATATGGTAAATAGGGATTGATTTCAGAGCCCAGGACCTTTATTACTACATAAAGTTTGGCGACATCGTATAATTCCCAGCGTGTCTCCACCCATCTTCAACCTGAGCAAGAATAATTGAAAACACCTGTGTGGGTGTGCAGTGCCTTTAACTTTAAAACAACTTTTGAGATTGGTCCTTACAATGAACATACAGTCCTTCTATGTGAGAGCAATAGAAACACTCTAAATATGTTTCTTTTAGTTTTTCCCAAAGTGACCCAGAATGTACAAAAAAAGGGGAAACATTTCTTTTTATTTTTGTGCAGCTGGTACAAATTACTGCATTCTTCACATTCAGTAACATTCATTGAAATAATCTGTTGTGTTCTCCTGTGTTAGGTAACATAGGGACATAATATAATGTGATTGTGAATGTTTTTTCTCCATAAACAGATTGCGCAAAGCCTAAAGAATACACGCTCTCTGCTCTCTAAAGCTTACTTAAAGGATTAATTACCCATTTATTAATGACTGATAAAGTCTTATGAATGACAAATAGATTTGTGGGTCAGACATTTTGGAGACTAATTACGAAAAAGCATAGCTGCTTTTATGCAGTTAAACTTTCCACTATCACTTTAGAGAAGAATGCGCTGAGTTGTGAGATGAAGTTTATAATAACTGCCTTGTTTGTATAATTATTTGCAAGTGATCAGCAACAGTCTATAAGCACTTGGCTGCGCTGTCCTCCTTTCCTGGCCAGCACTGCAACCCTAATGTGCATATAGAATGAAGAAAAAAAAAAATTATTTACTTAATTTATAACAGTTTGGGTTAGATGCGTACAGACTCTCAATAAACTTGACTTTCAGAGATTGGGATTATGCAACAAGCCAAGGAGCAGTCTTATTCCACTCAGATCTACTAAAATAAATCCCAATATATCTTTTCCATGTGCTTTCCTTTCTTTTCAATTCTTTCTTCACTTGGAAATGCTTTCACAGACGCATGCAGTCCTGTGGACAGTGAGCTCATGAAGGCGTGTCTGAGAAAGGTGCCAGAAGCAGAGGCAATTGGATTAGAGGCAGACAACTGCAGCAATAAAAGCAAAATCCAACTATGATGCCATGCAGATCTGGAAGAGTTATTTACACAGCTTCACACTTTGCCAAGTCCACCAGCAAGCGCTGAAAAGATTGTTGAGGATAATAAAATGTTAATTATGTCTTCCTATGTATGGTTGAGACTGTTGGAAGAGAATAGAGGTAAAGAAGGAACAAGTTAAGCCCAATGGGGAAACCTAAAGGTATTTCCTGTCTATTCTTAGACTTTTCTTTTGGCTGTTTCCAGCATTATGGGGGCAGAGAGTTTACCTTTTTTTAAACAGTATTAGATTCTCATTTACTAAAAAACAACAATGCAACCATCTCACAATCGCCAGCAGTGTTTATAAAGTGTACATGCATTTTTCACCTTTAATGTATGGAGAAAAATGTAAAAATATGTTTTACACCGTCCTCATCTTGGCCAGCAGCACGGTCTACCTCGGCTGCACAAACAATGGTAATCACTGACGTCACTCAGACAACCATCTCCAGACATATGCAAGTTTATGTAGCTCTGACACACAGCCTTAACCTCATATATAAATCCTGACGCGTGATGAAATCAGCTCACAACCTGGCTCACTCTCTACTTTTTTCCATGTGCTTTCCTTGTCCCCGGTTCAGGAAAATTACTCTCGTACTAAATCCAGGCTCACATGACATTCTCACTGATAGTGTTGAATAAAAACAAGTGTCTCATCTTTCACACAGGCTCAACTTACCTTTTTCTTCCTGAAACAGAGTTTTAAGCTCTAACTCGTGTTTTTGTGCTGGTTTATTGGGGGCTCATCCTGACAGGAAAAGCACCCATGAAACAGCAGACACTGTGTTTATGGTGTTTTTGGATCAAACTCATTTAAAAAAAAATGTGTTTTCCATTTTATCTCTACATTTTGTTTAGTCTGTATAATCTGGTACTGATAAAAAAGGAAGATAAACCAGTAACATTCCTGAGAAGAATACACCTTTAGCCTTTGTATGCTGGTTCAAATTTCTCTGAATTGTACTTTATAGACATGATTGTGACACAGTCTATCAACACAGCAGAGAACTCCAGCATGCCACGGACACTGCTTTTTGAAACAAAACTTCTTGACCTCTTCAAAACCCTGCTGTATTGTAGTTATTTTCTTCTGCAAAAATTCTTAAAAGTCACTAAGATTTGAACAAGCATTTGACATCTTGTCCCATCTCAGGTAGAGCCGTGAAAGCCTGGATCTCCTAATATGAAACAAGCTGGTAATGAGGCATGCAGGACCTCTGCCAGTGACATGAAACTGGTATATAGCTTAACATTTACATGGTGTTGATAGAAGTATGGCTCTTCTACCACCTAATTATTGCCTTTATAAGCCAACTCAAAGCAGACAGAGACAAAAAAGTGGAAAAAAAGAGAAAGATTACTTGAAAAAACCATTAACCAGATTCAAACCCTGGATGGTAAATGTACATGGTCTTTGAATAACCAGGATGCCATTATATTCAAAACCTTTAATAAAATACATAGTTAACTTCTTTCATATACAACCTTTCCTAATGTCCAGTATTAATAGCCAGATAATATAAATGAAAGATATTATGCATAAACAAGATAGAGTTAGCAAAGGCAGCATGGTTTACAAAAAGTCCTTATCTGTGCCAGGTTACAAAGCAAAATCAAGGAAATCAACTCATAAGCATCATTTAAGATCATACAACTTTAAAGTAAACTGTAGAGATGCTGACTTGTCTATGATCAGTGAATTTGAACCACAGACAGATGATATGTTTCATTTGCAGTACCAAGAAACTAGAGACAAACAACATCAACAGGTAAAAAAGACTCATTTGAAGACAACTCTAGCCCTATAACACTGGTGCAATTTGTGGAAAAATTGAAGCAGCAACCTGTGAACAATTATCAAGCCCTAAAGCAGGTGAACTGAGCTTGAAATCATTAAAGGGGACATATTATGCTCATTACCAGCTCTTTATTTATACTCTGGGACTTCACTAGAGTAGCTTTTCATGATTCACAGTTCAAACAACTCCTTATTTATCTTATACTGGCCCTTTATGCAGTTCCTCAGTTCAGCTTCTGTGTCTTAACAGGCAGTCTTAGCTCCCGCCTCCCAGTGAGCCCACTCTGTTCTGATTGGCCAGCTTTCCGGAAGCCTACCGAGGGGAAGCCGATTCAGAGTTGTTAAGTTACTACTGATGAAAACTAATCATTTCCTGCTTTTGCTGCTTCATATTCAAAGCTTTTAAATGACTAAATAACAGGAGAGTTTTATTACGAAGACTTTATAGGAAATTAAACGTGTTCCTCACCGAATTAGCGGAGCTTTGTTAGTGTCAAAATTCTTCAATAAAAACAGTTCTACACAACATACAGACATATTTGGAGGTATTTGTCCGGTGAATCAGTTAGAAATAATGCAGGGAGGAATAGTAGAAGCAGAAACAGCCACAGTGATGATGATGAAGTGCTGCAGATGACAAGCACACCTCCAACAGGTAAACTTTGCAGTGCTGTGTTATGGAAAAACACTCATAGCGTGCCAGCTTAACACGAATCATGGCTTGGCGTGACTACCCCCAAAACAATGGAAAAATAATATTAGCAAAGTGGAGCAGTGAACTCATGTACTGTGCGTGGAGCAGATGACCATATATAGAAATCCATCACGAGCCGACATTGGCTCAGGCTAAAAGCAGAAAAAAAACGTTGGAAACTGAGCGTTCAGGGCAGTCTGAAGCCTGTGCTTTTTGCTCACAGGGATTACTTCTACCTAGGTTTACCCTACTATATATACAGATATGTATATATGACTAAAAATAAGGTAAAGCATAATAGGTCCCCTTTAAAGTCCTTCATAATCCGTACAGCACTTGAGTGACCAGCCATTTGGGATTTTTTGTTTTGCCTGTCTTTTCTGAAAATATTCATATAACTACATTTCTGTAACTGTTAATATAAAAGAAACAACTGCATAAATATTTATTTTTCTCCTTCAACTGTGTGAAAAATGTTTTACATGATTACATTTAAATTCTGTGTATTTCTTTGGACTGCATCTCAGCGCATGTTTAGTATCTTTTGCAACAATGATACTGAATCTGCAACCATTTTGGAAAACTACACCTCAGATATTAAAGGCACAACCTGTAATCTAAATATAAATGAAAAGTTAAACCACTCATTTAAACATTTAAAACATAGAATTGGAAGCTGCAAACACTGTCAATTTCACTGACAGGTTTGTTAAAGCACTAATGCAGCTATTAATGTTCACTGATGCCATAATGTTTGTAAAGATTTGAGTAAAACAGGCCCATATTTTCAATTATGGGCCCATTAAATGAAAAACATGCTAAATGCTTTTTATTAATTATTTGAAGAAATAGCAAGTTATATAAGTCAAAAAATTACAGCTTTCAACAAAACCCTTTTTGATATCCTTAATTGAGTTTTTATCAGTCAGATTCTGAGTCCAGGACCAATCCTTCACGGTCACCTTAAGGACCTCACGGCCCACGTTCAGACTGTTTGTAAAGTGCTGAAATGGCGCACCATTGTGCTCAGTCTGAAAGCAAATCAGATGACTGAGGTAGAAAACAAGTACATAAGTGATAAAAGGATAATTTAGTCATTTTAATACTGCAGTAATGATGTCAGGAGTGAAACTACATTAGAAGTTTGTGTAACACTGTGACTTAACTATACTTTGGCTCCTTCTTAAGCTGCAAAAACAAAAAGCTGACTCTGACTTGGCATTTTTAAAAGAAATGCACACTTTATAATCAAGGTTTCCCCTGAGAGCATCTTGGCTGAAAAGGCGCAGCAGTAAATGGGTCCTCCAGAGCTCTTCCCCCTATGGTCCAGGAGTGCAGAGGCCCCACTGCTACTGAACCCACAGCAGCCTGCTGACCGATCCTGGAGACGACCCGGTGCACTGCCACCGGCTGCTGGAGCAGAGGCCTCTCCGTGTGCAGAGGAGGGGCACGAGTGCTAAGAGACTGAGAAGCAGAAAGAGATGATCCTGACACCAGGTGACTCTGTCTGCTGCTTTGGATCTGCGGTGTACCACACTTAAATATGTGAGCGTTAGTAGGGGCAGCTTTGGTGGTTTCCTGCTTTTTTCCAAATGGTGCCTGCAGGAATACATCAGATGCCTCAGTAGGTTTATGAGACGGAGAAAAAGAGGAGCTGCTGAATGCCATCTTGCTTTCTTTCCCTGGTGTTTTAAAAGGGGCCAGCTGGAAGACATCAAAGGTGACGGGACTGTCTGAGGGCTGGAACTGAGATACTTGGTCAACAGGTATGGAATGCAGGCTGGTGGAAGGAGCTGGTATTTTATGGTGTTGGATGTTGCTCTCATCAGATGGCAACGTGTGTTTAGTATAGACACATGCAGCGGTCCTCTGCTGCATCATCCCTTGCTTCTCCTCAGTGAACTGCACAGAAGCCACAGTCCCAGTGGCTTGCAGTCTATTACTGTTGAGCTCCCTCTGCAGGTCTGTATGTGAAGGAGATGGGAGAAAGGTCAGATATGAAGATAAATGCTTTAGTGGTTTGCTGACCTTTTCAAAAAAGTTTCCTTTCTGAATTTCTTGCGTATGCTATAAAATATTTATTTTTTTTTATCACTGATGTTAAACATCATAGAAAGGAATGTTTCAAAATCAAAAGGATCAAAATCCAATGACAGAAACTGGTCAAAAATCTTGTTGGGTATTGGTGACAAAGTTCTACTGAAGTGGCAACGGTGCAACAAACTTTGCAAGTCTGACGTGATGTTTACTGTATTTTTAAGGCAGTTATCAATATTTCAGAATTTAAAAAGATCCAATAAAGATAAAGTATGTAAGCAGATTTGTTAAACTTTTTTTTTTTTTTTTTTTTTTTTTTTACATAAACACATGAGACGCATTTCTTATAAACACCCCTTAAATTTGGTTATTAAAATCGAGGATATGTACTGAGTGGAGCATTTTACAATTGAAAAGTAAACTTGTCAGTGCCCTCTGGTGGACAAAATTACCTCAAACATACTGACATTTCTAGTTACTTCTAAAGCCAATACATATATATCTGCATTAAACTAATGTCGTCTGACAATGTTGTCGGGTTCTGGTGTGAAACTAGTTACACTTCCAGCAAATTACTGACTGATACATTTCTAACTCTGGACTCTACTATCTTTAGGAAAGTTAACAAAAAAAAAAAAGGTGTAGCCTTTTGGAAGACAGAATCATGAAAAACGTAAAAAAAAAAAGATGGATTGAGATTTTAATGCAGCGTGAAGCCGATGCTTGGTCTTACCTGAGTAGAATTAACCTGCTATCCAAGCAAAATAAAACTTTGATTAGTGCATTACACAATTAAACCTACCTTCGTGCATTATGCTATATATTAACAAATCATTTACTGGATAATTTAAGCCTTAACTCTCCCACCCAAAGCACTTCATGCAGATAGACAATCAATATAACAGTTTAAAGATCCCCTTCAGAAATATTTGAAGACATATAAAAATACTCTGTTTTAGGTAATATTTTGTCTGTTGTTTTATCAATAAAAAAAGTAAAACTTGTAAAAAGATTCTAAAAAAACAAAACACTTGTATTCTTTTTCAATCAATGAAAAATCCAGAATCTATGAATATGCAAATATTTTAATTTAAAAAATTTAACTGCTGGACACAAGATGCACTGAAAAGTTCATTCTCAGTGTATTGGAGCACTGGAGGCTTCAAGTTTCCACATCACACTTGTGTAAGTTGCCTAACTTTGACCCCGACTGGCTCTAAAAACTAGTTGTGATGTCACAAAATCACACCCGTAGGTACGCACCTTAAACTGACATTTAAGGTGAGCACAGACAAACTTTCCCCTTTCAGCAGATGATTTTGAAGGCAGCCTTCTATCTCAAACTCTGCACACACATTATTCTGCACAGTGACGCTCAAACATTCAAGTAAAATAAAAATAAAACACATTTTTGAGTAGAGGGGGACTTTAAATATCTGGTTATGTAGGTATAATTAACCCATGTTTGGAACAACAATTAACAGAAGACAAACTTACAATTAAAACTCAACACATTGACATTCACATTTGTATTTTATTTGCCATCCCTTTATAATTCTTTAATTATCTCACAAAAATAGAAGGAGCACACGATACCACAGCTCTGACGCAGGTTTGGGCCATAAAGACAAGAAGAGGCTTCTCAAAACACGCAATAGTTTCAGATAACTGACAGCTTCCATTTTTGGCAAAACACAGAGAAAATGAGGGGCTTCTGTTTCACATCAAAGGACTAATCTCACTACCTGCTGGGCTTTTACCGATTACAACAGCACGCTGGCGGCTACAGGGAGAAGCTTGGTAGTTGCATAGGTTCAAACAGTAACTGCAGATGACCGAGCTGTTCAGTGGAAGGATTGTGAAGAGGATGATTTAAAAAAAGGCCTTCAATTGCACATACAGTACCTCCAGATATGCCCAAGAGACTGTTGATATGAAAACAGCTTCATCAGTAATGTTTTTTGAAGACTTATTTGAACCAAAACGATATATTTAATTTTTTTTTTTTTTTTTTTAAATCAGGTTTTTGCACGAGTTCTACTCAAAATACTCTGTCTTTCAATTTTGGGAGTAAATTACTAAAACTGATATAGCACAGACACCGTTTTTCAAGATGTTTAAAAGCCAATTATCATGAAACTTCTTGACTTTTTTAACATCAAAGACCAGTGCTCAAAGCTGCATTTTTCTCAGATTCTGGATTTTAAGATTCAGCATTGTGAGGTGATCAAAGGTAACCAAACGGTGTTTTACTGTTAAAATAATTAAAGCAATCTATCATTCCTGAATATTTAAAGTTATCTCTTAAATTTTATCCCACTTCCAGAACGGAGTATTTTAAGTAGATCTCACTAAAAACATAGTGTACTACATGATCAATGCTATTCAGAATCTATTTCTAATGTGCCAAAATGGGAAAAAAGGAGGTGGAGGTCGTCTTCCCACTGTAATCATGCATGGAAAGCAAAATGACTTTGTTTGATCCTATAGAATCATTTCTATTGTGATTGTAGCAGATTATTTCAAACCCTGGACATGCTACTGTAATAAGCATAGCACTGCTGCAGCAGCAGTGTTGTATCTGAACTGTAAGACTAGTAGAGTAAACCTTCTCGCACTTCACAGAGCCCCTCACACATTACATATCGGACAAATTCTCTAGCGGTTCTGCTGTTGGACAGTTTATTGTAGTATGGAGAGGACATTGAGGCTGGGGGGCAGTAAGCCAATATGTATCCAACTCAGAGAGAGAGCGAAGTAGCTCTTACTACCTGAGAGAATTTAGGGGGGCCTGTGCTTTCACAAGAGTTTTTAATGACAACGTCACCGTCGCCATGTTTGCAGCAAACAACAACACAAGTAGGCTACTGTAAAACACATCCAACAATTCCGACTCCACACACACATACATACTTATCATAACACTGTATACCAACACACATGAACATAACATTCAACAACACTGCCATGCTTTTTGATATGAATTCTGTGATCACTAAAACCGGTAAAGCGAAACAAAGCTTTACAAAGCAAAAATTTCAGAAAAAGTTCCTAGTTTTGCAGTGACTATGAAATGAAACGGGACTAAAATGATCCAACAGGTTAAGGTCCCACTTTCCAGAAAACTGTCGACTGTTTTGAATAAAAATATAATCCTTCATCAGTCCATGTAAACACACGCAACACTTTCTTTTCACAGAGGAAGAGGAGGTGGAATAAGACATTGGATTCAGCCTAATCTCCAGGTTGAACAAAGACTAGGATTATCATCTATACATTTGAATGTACTGACAATTATTAAGTAGATATAACCAAGGAGGGGGGGGACCTTTCTCAACACACAATTCCACAAAGAGGAATGAAATATTTATATATTCTTCATTATTATTCAGTGATTATGGTGTTAAGAATCATAGATATTTTTATTATAGTAGACTAATATTTATTTCTTACATTCATTCTCTAACACTCTATTCATATTAACATTTATTAACAGGAGAACAATGTCTATATATATATACACATATATACACACACACACATATATATGTATATATATGTATAGACATTCACAAATAAAGCAATATGTTTTCCACAAGTAAAGCTTTATGACAATGACTTCATATATACACAGGAAGAATAACCAATTCTATGGTCTGGATTAGAGCCTGCAGGGATCGCAGATATCTATTTACATAAATGAGGAGTAAACAGATGACAGGAATGTAGGAAGGATTGCACAATGCGGGGTGAATGTTTGTGTTAATTTTAAAAAGGAAAAAAAAAGTGTGAGCTAGTTAAAATAATTTTTTAAATGCCATATTAGAATGTTCATGCCAAAAAATTTACCTGAATAGTCATGTTTGGTCTCTATATAATAGCTACTGTATTTCTATTATTTTTGCTAGTAGTGTATAACTTTTATTATTCAAATTAATTTCATGATTTCATGCATTTTCTATTGATATGGCACACTGCTATAAACACTGCTAGATGACCCTGATTTGTCATTTAACTCCAAAACAACCTATTGCTTGCCTCAAGGATAAAATTAAAAAATAAGCTGATAAAAACAGCAAAAGAAGAACAACAGGTCCTGATTTTAAAAGTACAGTTTCGCTCTCCTTGGCTGAATGGTTTGGATATAATTCATTTTGTTATTTTGTAGCAGTTAAGAGTTTAGCAGATACACTTTCAGACCTCCACCAGTAAGCAGTTTGCTTCACAGATTATTTCATGGCACTTTCACTGTTTAATCTGCTCAGGGAAACTTTTAGTATCCAACTCTTCTCTTGTTCACAATAACTTCATACGGTGCTTGTGCTGCACAGAGAGCAGCAGAAGCAGAAAGAGAAGTAGGAGGTGCGGTTATGGCTGTTTTGTTTTCTCAATTTGATGTCATTTTTCTAATCTATAGCAGCTTTAAACTGTTAAGGATATTCCCTGACAGAGGTAACATTTATGCTACTGTGCAAAATCAGGCTACGTGACAAAGTTTCAAAGAAGTTTCCCTTTTATAGAAGAAATAAACTAAATGGTCATTTAGTCTTTTGATGGTTTTACTGTAAAAATGTGCAAATAAATCTGGGGAGGAGAATTTGAAAAAGGCAAACGACGACAAATTCACTTGTGCACAATAATAACTACGACCACTTATAACTATGCCTATTGTACATTACAACAATGATCTTCTATTGTTTGCTATTAGACATAATGCAATATTGTTCAAACAAACTGGATAGCGATATTATATCCTGATTGACAGATTGAAAGATGATAATCTTTAGAAAGGATGATGTTAGTGGAGGATGTTAACCGATGGACGATACATGACGTGTAGAGGTTACAACAAAGAGAAAATGTGAGCGAGAGGGTGAGAGATGAGAGGTGAATAGAAGCCAGATAATGCGATGGATACGGCGAGAGAGGGCGGGAATGAGGAAGCGCTGAAAGGCGAAGGACGTTTCTACTGTAGGAGCTAGAATGAAGATGACAGCCAAGGGGTGCAGGAAGCTAGCTATGACAACAGTGTTGATTGCTGTTATGCTATGCCAGTCTATAATCCAGTGTTACAGCTTCTACGAGGGGGAGGGGGGGTGGGGGGTCGCCTACAAGTCGATGAGCTGGTCCACCAGCAGCAGGGAGCGGGCCAAGCTGGGCAGGCTGGATTCAGAGCCGCCACTGTTACTGCGCGAGTGGCCACCTGAAACTGGCCGGAGAGACAGGGGGAGGGGGAAGGCGGGGGGGGACGAGACGACAGAAAGGCAGACAGAAGGAGGAGAAGCAGAGGAGCAGGAGTCACAACAAGCACACATAGCAGTCAAGGAGGGGAAGGGGGGGGTGAGAGGTCGAGAACGAAAGAGAGAGGAGAGAAAGAGAGGGCAGAGTTTACCCATTTACCTCTACTGGTTTTCAACATTCTTAACTGAGACTCTGAGCGATGTAAAAAAATAGTGCAGGCACCTGATCCTGTTATCAGTAAGTTTGACTATTGTTAATTATTTAGCAAATTAGCATGCAAGTGTAACAAACCCAATAAACAGCCAATTCCTGGATGTGTCTATAAATCCTACAAGAACCAACCTGATCCATCTGTGAGACCTCACGGAGACTGCAGAGGCTTACCTTGGGAATTCTTTCGTCCTGTAACGGGAATAGGATCAAACTCATCCTCTTCTGTGCCTGCCTCCGCGCTGGCTTGTTGGGGCTCGAAGTCTGAGATGAGGAGAGACGAGTCTGCAGAGAATAAAAGAAATGTGGGTAGATGATGTGAGAGTATGAGAGGGAAAAGATAAGAAAAAAGGAGCTTTGTGGCCAATTAAAAGGATAACTATCTAAAAAACTGACTAGCAACGTTTTTTCCTCACCGTGATCAAAATTTTCATAAAATTAGCAGTTACTGCAAAAACACATCCGCTGCTCTCCAGTGGCACAAAGGCTGCTTGATAAGGAATTATGAAGCGGGGAGATCAGCAGTAATTAGGATCATACAGCTAGTGTGCAGACAGTTAGGCTCCGATTCAGAGTTGGCACTGTCAAATGGCTTCAATCACCAGCCAAGAGCCAACAACTGAACCACAGCTGTGGAGCTCTTGATATGAGACGCTGAATACAGTTTTTAGAGATTGTTTCACTCAAGAGAAGCACCTAACTATTTTTTAAATGATGTGAAACTGATAAAAGTAATGTAATGATGAATGTAATTCATCAAGGCTCAATGGTGGCATTTTGGAAGTGCTCTGCCCTCTAGTGTTGAAAAATAGCTTAATGTTTCAAATGAACTTAACCTTAATTAACTTTAAATGTTTTCCTGGTCTTAAAGGGTGCAGAACTGTTAAAGCTGGAGTTTGTAATTTTCAGCTACACAAAAACGTATAACTTAGAAATAAGATAATGTATAAAACAAACAAAATTCTGGTTTAAATAAGACAATATGTGATCAAAGCATTAAAAAGCATTTGTGAATTCTTGTGGAAACCTACCTGCTTTAGGCTGTGCACAGTCTCCAGACAACAGACTGAAATCATCCAAAGCGGAGGCAGCGGAGGTGGGGGCAGAGGACACAGAGGAGGTGGCGCTGCTCCCTGCTGGAGGGGCGGACGGACCGGAGATCAGAGAGCAGCCCAGGAGAGAGTCGTCTGCAGTGAGAGGGTCTGGATCAGGTCGGAAGAAGGCAAAGGCAGACAAGGAAGAAGAGGTAGAAGTCAGACAAACGATAATATTTCTTATTAGCTCTTAGAGACTTTCCCTAAAGCTACTGCTAGCTTCTAGTCGTCTTGATGTAGCCTTTTCAAGACATGTAATGTATTAATATATTTGTTAATAAGTATAACTCCTCCTGTGGGGATCCATAAGTGGATAATAAATGATAACATAATAAAATACATTTGAAATAATATAAAATATTCATATGAAAAGATACAATTACTGACTAAAATGTCCTTAAGTCTGCTTATATGCTCATTATAGTCCATTATAAACCATTTATTCAATGTTTGTATATTGCTTATAATGTTAAATAGGGGGATTTAAAGTAAAGTGTTACCACAAACACATTTTGAAACACACTGCTTGCAAAGGAACACACACACACATACTTTTTGCAGACTCTTCCACAGAGCCACCAAAGGGATCAGACAAAGACAACAGGTCAGGAAGCATGAGTGAGGATGTGTCTGGAGATTTGAGTCCTTCAATCAGCTTCTCTAAAGGCCAATGAAGAATTAAAGGAAAAGAAAGGACACATACTTAAGCAAAGTACAATAACAACATCAGCTGTAGGAAAAAATGTAAAGGGCTGGAAGAAAAATATAGTGCCGGTGTGTTTCTAAAAGAGAGTTGAATAGAGGATAAAAGACCATGATGAAAAGAAAACCTTTGCATCAAATTAAAAATGTACAAAGGTCAAATGGTGGTTCAAAATTGTGGCTCTAAGTCCATAATTTGTTGAGAAACTCTCTATCAAAGAATTTATTGACAAGAGAAATTCCCACAACAGGGGCGCCCTGAGGCTCGGGGGTTAAGAAGCTGACCATGTACTGCAGCATCCCTATTTAAAATGTGTTTCTAGTGTAAAGTGGGTTTCTTTTTGCTCTCTCTCCCTCATTTCTTGTAATCTCCCTCTACTGACACTATAAAAGTATAAAATGCCCCTCAAAAATAATGATTTTAAAAAGAAAAAAAATCCTGCAACAACAGAAGAGAAAAGTTGGATCTCATTCTTCTTTAACTTAAATACTTAGATTGAAATGTTATTTGGTTTAAAGTCAGACTGGCAGCTGATCACATACAAATGTTTAGGTCATGTACTTCCATGTTATGATTTATTTTCATTATTTTTTACTGTGGATAAATTAGGACAATAAACACATACATTTTCAGGTATTAAAGACATAACGATTTCTGAAATAACATGTTTCATAATTGGCAAATTTATCTGTATAGATAATTGAGTTCACATTTCATTGTTATGTATGAAGACAGTACATATGACAGTATATATTTTACCACAACTAAAATAAAGACCACACAAAGGTGTGTTTGTGTGTTCAGCATGGGCCACAGAGATGTTTACCTGGTGCATCTGACAGTTCGAGGGTACGGAAAGGATCTGGGACAACCAACAGTGAGTCTCCTGAATCCACATCAAGAATTGCTGATGGTCTTTCAACTGGGAAACAGAAACAATGTGATACAGCAAAGATTTATAATCTGTATTATGAAGTCTAAAACTGCATTTTGGGACAGATGGTTCAAATTTGTTTAGGTCAGTTACAAACATTAAGTATATTTGTGATATCACTAACAACTATGAGCACTTTAAATCCAGTCATTATAACAATATCCAGTTTATTCACGTCATTATTAAGACAGCAATCAATCCTCAAACTTTTCTTTCTTATTAAAGGCAGCACATAAACTATCAGGGGCATCATTTGCCAGCTATAGCAGCAGTCCTGCCAGAGCACTTTATAAAAACCATCATTTAAATGTTGGCATTTACTTTGTTCTGACCAAACCCTTTATTTTATTTATGTGATGCACATGGGCAGTTCTTTCGTCTGAAAACTACTTAAAGCTCTCAGAGTAATGGATCAGGTGCATTAAGGGGTTTACTTATTGGTTTGACATTTCATTAGATTCCTTCAGACTCATACAGTTTAATGCACTATGTGGCATCGGAACACCAGAGAGGAATTAATGTGGGGAACAACTTATATGTAAACTATATTTTATTATTTTCATTGTGAACCCACAAACACCATACAAGACAAAATTGTAAATATATTGACAATAACACCTCCACCAACTCCCCAATCCCATCAGCCCAGGCAACAACGTCTACAACAACACCATTACAAATAACATGCCCAGTCAAAGCTCTGTGACAAAAACAGATACCAGTGCCATGCAAGATGAAAAATCACCCTAATGCAATACAAAGCTAAAAAAAGTCTTTAGGTAGTAGCCCCAAAAGGAAACTATACTACAAAAGAAAATGAGAGGGAATAATGATAATAATAATAAATACAGTAAATCTCAGTCTGAGCTACTTGCAAAAGAAATTAATCAATTTTTATATCTGCTTTGCCTCGATGTAAACAAACTTGCATGTCTGACAGCTGATAGGAATGATGTTGAGACTTAACCACTTGAACCCTAAACTTATTGGGATAATCAATTAATTGTACTGTTTAACAATCTCTGTGTTCCAGTCCCTCATTGCATACTTACAGAAGAATTTTGGTATTAAAGGTGCAGTGTGTAGAATTTAGTGGCTCTAAATCCTACACACTGCACCTTCAAGATGGATTAGATGCGTTGTATTTGGTGTTTATTAAAATCTTGGAATGAATAAAGTTATGTGGGGTCACCCTGTGTTTCTAAGACTGCATGACTTTGTAATGATGCAACTATAGGGTCTGTGGAGTTTCATGGGTCCAGGTGCATGAAGAATACAAGAAAAACTGAAGCTGTAGACAATCTAAGGGGTAAAATGTGACATACCGGTTTCTTGCAGTGAATTTTCTACAGTTGAGGCCTGCAAGCCTGGTATCAACTCTTCACAAGACGCTGTCACAGTTTCTGAAGGTTTATCTGGTAAAAAGAAAATCGCAGTTATTTACTGTTTACATGACATATTTAAAATACTACACGCACACAATCTTTACCGTTAGGCTTTTTGTCGTCAGTTTTGAATTCCTCTGCAGTGAGGTTGGAGAAGTTGTCGTCATCAAATGGGTTCCATGTAGGCTGTGTAGGGGTGTTGGTGGCACAGCCAGAGGCAGGAACAGTTGGTCCAGCTTTGCTTTGGTCCTGGACTGCATCACCAACACCAGCCTGAACAGGTTGGATGATGGTTGATTCAGATGTAAGAGATCTAGTGGAGAAAAAAAAACCCACACAAAATATTATGTTAAGACAAACAGGAAAGTAACTGAATCTGTCATGAACATCAAGACATGTTATATTTTAGGTAGTAAACATGCTAATTACTGGTTGAGGGCAGCGTCTCCATTTGCTCCTTGCGCCTGCTGTGAGGAGTCACCTGCTGGAGCTCCAGCGACGCTGCTTGCTGTGGCGTCGCTCGGGATGCGTTTGTGGCCTTGTTCCTCAGTTGTCTTTGGAGAAGCAGGTGGAGTCTGATCCAAAGAGACATGGTGTCATAAGGACATCAAAAGAACAAGATCAACAACATAGAAACAAATAATCTGGCTGTCTCATAAAAAGACTCGCAGTAAAATGTGTTTAAAAGTTGGTCTCAGCAGAGCCAAATTGATGGGTTTTCATCAGTATGGCTCAAATCAAATATTTTGGAGAAAGCAAAAAGAAGAACAGAATGAAGAAACAGAAAAGGAGCAAAGTGATTTACAATATATTTAGAATGTAAACAACAACAATGGTAAAATATGTTATACCAGATTATGAACAAATCAAAGGGATAACAAATAAATAATTCTGTCAGCTTCCAATTAATGTCAATGTTCGGGCACTCTTTGAAGCTTGATGATGGGCAGCAGGCCACTTACCGTCTCGGCTGCTTTCTGGTTGATCTCAGTGGAGCCAGGCTGAGCCTGAGCGGCTGACGGCTGAGTGATCTGCTGCTGCTCAGATACAGGCAGCTGACCGGAGGCTGGTTTGCTGGGTGAAGGCTGGGCCGCTGGCTGCTGAGCCTGGCCAGCCTGCTGAGCCTGGCCAGCCTGCTGAGCCTGGCCAGCCTGCTGAGCCTGGCCAGCCTGCTGAGCCTGGCCGGCCTGCTTGCGTCGAGCTGGGCGTTGAGGTGGGGCCGGGCTGGATGGAGTCTGTGCTGCCTGCTGGGAGGCAGCGCTGGTCACAGAGGGAGGTGTGGTCTGTTGCTGAACTGTTGGCTGTGCTTGTGGTTGGACGTCAGCCTTGGTCACCGGGGATACTGCTGTCGCTGCTGTAGTCTCTGCTCCTGTGGCTGGTGCAGGCTGCGTGGCCGAAGACAGACAAAAGCACCACTGTCAATTAAAAGGTTACATTTGCAAACCATCGTCGAATGACAAAATAACCGAGTCCTCGAGGTCAAAAAAGCAATTGTGGATTTACATATGTGCAAGGCTGGTACTAATAATTATTTGCATTATGAATCAATCTATTAAGTTTTGCAATTAACTGATTAATCATTTATATAATAGGTCAGAAAATAGTGAAAAATGACCCTAAAAATTTTCCAGAGCTCGAAATTGCTTGTTTTGTCGGACCAACAGTCTAAAACAAAAAGCAGCAAATACTTACTTTTACAAAGCTGAAATCACTTTTTTTTTTAAAATGACTTAAGTGATCAAAAAACCATTGCTCATTAATTTTCTCTCAGTCTACTAACTGATTTACCATCTAATTGTTTCAGCACTAGTTTGACAACATATGTACGTCTACCCAGACAGGCATTAGACTTTATCGCTGACATTTGCTTTCTCCTTTCCTTCCTTAGTTTTTGCACATTTGTATATTGAAAAAAAGATGCAGGGTGTTTATCAAGTTGCACCTCTTTTGTCTTCTCCGTGTAATTTATCTGTACATACCTGCTTCTGTGCAGCCGCAGCCTGACTGGGATTTTGTGACTGGATGAGTGGCAGAGCTGAAGTCTGCGCCTTCTGCGACTGGAGAGCTGCAGCTGGCTGAGAGAGGTTTAAGCTGACTCCTGAGGGACGTCAGAAAGAACAGACTACATGTTAATCAAGAGCATGGATACTTCTTTTAAACAAGTATTTATACAGACGTATGTTTCAGATTATGTTCATCTTAAACAAAATGTAATAAAGAGGACAAAATGCTGAGAAATGGTTTAAAACTGGTACAAAAACTGACTTTAACTGAAGCAGCATTTCAGAGTAGCAGTCTGGAGTAAATCATTTCATAATCACTTTGGGCCTGTGGTTAGATTGCTTTAATTTGCATGAATCTTAACCTGCATACTTGATCTCTTCCTGTTGAGAATTGCAGAATTCAATGTGTGCACAAAGGATTAGAGGGATTCCTGTACTTATGCACATCTTTATTCAATAGCTTGGTTTCTTTTTCTTAGGACGGATAGAAGAATAATGACGGAGCACTGTACGTACCCACGGGCTGAGCTGTACCACCAGGGAGATTAGCTCGCTTGCGAGGGGTGAGAGCAGCAGGCTGGATGGGTAGGATGCCAGCAGCAGGCTGGGTATGGGCTGCTTTGGGCCTCTGGCGAGGGGTGATGGAGGTTTCAGTGGTGGGAATTGGATCTGTCAGTCTGACAACAAAGGGAGGATGTTAGCCTACTTGTTAATCATGGCAAACAGTGTCTACATAATTATTTAATGAATATGAGAATACTAATAACTTCAACAAATGTAGTGTTACTCTGGATTTAATGTAATGTAAGCAGGTCATGCTTACCTCGGTTTAGCTTGGCTCTTCTTTGCTGCGGCAGCCTCACTGGCTTTGATTGGCTCAGGAAGTTTAGAAGGAATTGGAGAATTCTGGATTATGGAAAAATGCAACATCTTTAAAGACATCTACAATAAATCTTCATGAGACAGCACTATAAAAACTTAATTAAAACTAAAACTTAAGTCTTAGATCTGGCAGTTTTATTGATAAATATCATCATTGCTAATAATCACTTTCTACTGTATTCATCTGATGAATTAGTGCAGATTTTCCTCTCACACTGTGACAACTGAGATGTCTGTTTATGTGGGTCAGGCACAGAATCAAGAGCAGATTCCATCAAATAAGACAAAAACAAAATCAATTGCTGATGAGAGAAAGCAAAGCAAATCCAAAAATTTCAGCTGACCCTCGTGCAGCAACAGACTGACCTTCACATTCTGAACAGGGCAAGTCCGCTGAGCTAGTTTAAAAGCAAAGAAGGACACCTGGTAGATATCTGGTCTTTTGTCTGGGTCTGGTTCAAGCATGTACCCTGAAAAAACAGAAAAAAAAGAGAGTGAGAATCAAAAAGTGTAGCATTAAAAAAGAAGACGTTCATGTGTAAACCACTGGTGCATGCCTTTGTGAAAACAAAATTTGATGTTGTTGTCGCAAACATGAATTAATGTTTAAGGACTAACGAATGAGGCAGTGAAGATCATAAGAGTAGCGGGAGTTATCTGGAATGGTGAAACTGCCATCACAGATGGCCACCTGGCTTTCACCAAAGGGCAGAGTGAAGAAGCACAACTTGTACAGCAAACAGCCCAGCGCCTGGAGAAGACAATCATATGCATGCCCCGTCGCACCGAACACAAAGAGAGAAGAGCAGAGAAGAAAAGAGAAATCAAAATACCAGTAAGTCACATTAACACCAGCTTTGATTTGAGTTTAAAACTGTGGATTTTACAAAATTTTACACACAGTACGTGTTGCTTGAAGCGCTGTGTTACAGTTACTCACCCAGATATCTGCTTTTGTGGTGATAATCTTGTTGTTGTAGAGGTTCACCATCTCAGGGGCACGATATGATAAAGTAGTGTACCTGTAAGAAGACAGGAATAAATGAGTAAGAAAGAAAGAAGGCCTACACAGTAGTATGTCCTCATAAATGTGAATAAATGCTCAAGAAAGTAGTGATTTCAGCATTATCAAATTTAATTTTGCATCAAGAAAAACGTCCTTTGCACACACAGAAATATTTCTAACAGTGCTATGCAAAGCTCCACAGTTGATAAACTTGGAAAATTCAATAAAGCTGCTCATGAATGAAAAACTGCTGACAGTTTCTGTGCCCTTTTACCTAAAAAGAAATGCTAATGCATTAAAGCTGCAAATATTGCCAAAGCAGATGAAAAGAGGCACAAACTTTTTGATCTCTTCCTCCACGGCCGCCACTCCCTCAGTCTGTGGGCTCTGGAACTTGTTAGTGGCGCTGCCAAAATCACACAGAACATAATGACCCTTGTCGTGCAGGAGGATGTTCTCCACCTGTAGAAACACAAGAGATGAGACTCACACAGACGCCTTTTAATTGAGAACAACACTGTGTTATACATGAAAGGAACCAATCTAGACCTTAAGTGTAGGCAGGTTGTGCTGTAATTGACCCTCTCTAAATCAAACAATGTAGCTTCTTGCCCCCTGCAAGATGTACACTTGAGATAATGAATACGAAAACCAATGTGCAGCCACCTTCACATTATGAAATGCAGATTTAAATCAGAGTCAAAACCGGCATGCTCCTGTCATTATATTCCAGCACACTCCACTTTCAGTTTTTATGAAAATCAAGAAATCTGCACTGCAATAAAAAGCTACATTTCCATATGGATCAAAACTACTTAGTGACAGTAACTTAAAATTAATGCGACAACCACACTGCAGTTGACTGGTCCCTGCAAAAACGGAAAGGTATTTGAAGTATTTTGACAACTGACAGTCTCCTCTCCAATCTCCTTAGTCAGTCCATAATTAAAACAGCTTGAACTCACACAAACATATCAATCATATTCCTTCAAAGATGTCACGTCACAGCATGGTGATCTAGACCCTGTATTAACACGGGATTGGCTGACTGTCCTCACCTACGTACTGCAGAGCCGAGCATCACACAGAACAGCAAGTGGCAAAATGTGTCACCTTAAGATCTCTGTGGACGATGGGCGACTTGCGCTGGTGCAGGCGAGAAACGGCATCACAGGTGTCACAGAAGATCTGTAGCACCTCAGCCTCAGTGAAGCCAGTCTGCAACCTTTGATTCATCAAATTGACCACCTGGCCTCCTGCAAAATAATATTCAATATACAGCAGCACATTTAAACAACAGGAGAAATGAACCTCACTGGTATTTGACTGTTATTGTGTCTGTTCTTCTATTACAACACTTATACTCTGTTATAAGCAAAGATCTTTTCTATTATGACAGAAAACAAAACCACATAGTTCATCCTTTACGCTTAGTTTGCATATTCTAAAAAATCTAATGCAAGCCTTTTTTGTTAGTTAGTGCTGAATAATTTTTCCAAAAAAAGAATTGTACCTCTGTCTCTGCTCATGACTGGAGCATGTACATTTAGTTATATCAAATTATATTTTAACCAGAAAACACAATTTCCATGAAACTCACATCTATACCGTGTTACATACTGTATATGTGTACAATAATTGCTCAGACTTATTGTGTAATAATTGTTTGTTTTGTTTTCATAATGACATAATGACATAGTCTGAAACTGATACCAAAACTCTTTCAGTAATTACAGCATGTTATTGCCACACCCGTTTCCCTTCCAGCACTCACCCTTGCAGTAGTCCATGAGTATGAGAACCTCCCATACGTCCCTTGATCCCATGGCTGTGATACTGGAGTCCAGATAACCAACAATATTCTTGTGACCGACAAGGTCTTTCTGCAAGACCACAGACACACATTCAAGAGCATGAACACACAACCGTGTATAAAGTTTGTGCCAAAACAGACAACTACACTGCTGCAGAGCCGTCCCATATTATGTGACTAGTGTTAGAGAGTAGAAGTCTTTTATGATGACTTTTATGATGCCACAGAAGTTAAAAAATGTGTCACACAAAGAGGAGATTGGGTAGGAAGGAGATATCTCAACATTTTTAGAATTTGAATGCCACAATCTATTCATACAATGCCTGCAGTGTGTCAACGTCCAATCAGTGTGTTCTGAGATGCAGTGTGAGGACATTGCCTGCAGAGGGTGCTGCAAATAGAGCTGAAATCAGAAATCTATTAGATAATGAAAAAATGTCAAGTGCTGCAGCTGAGGTGAAGCACTGTCTGTCTATGTGTGTGTGTGCATGTGTGTGTGTAAGAGAGGGAGAGAGAGAGAGAGAGAGAGAGAGAGAGAGAGAGAGGGAGAGAAAGAGTAAGACTGAGAGGTAAAGAAAACATCGAAGAAGAATGACAACTGACACTATCTTTGAACTAGTTAGTAAAATTAGGCCCTGTGTTGTTACAGTGTACTGTATATAATTTGTTGGATGTTTATACAATCAGCCACTTTTTAGTAAATGGAACATCCATCGCTTCCTTTCTGAGCGTATCTTCAGACAGAAATGAATGTGTTCAAACCCTGATCTGGAGTCCATCATACATTTGTCAAAGGCCAACTATTTCAAACTATTTTTTGCCAACACCAACATTTAATGCTTAGGAAATAGCATCTCATCAATAACCAGATAGTCTTTTAAGAATTTGTGTTCATACCCCCTACAACTCATTTTACAATCCAGCTCAGGCGAGGAGAGCAGGACGTGCAAGACAATACTATGAAAACAAAAACAAAGCACACCACGAACCAGATGAATAAATACAGTACAAACAACGCTGCTGCAGGCTGTGTGAGGACTGAATTCAGCGCTTGTTCTTAGTTACTCTGGACAGAATAAAACGTCTTTCATCTGTGGATTTCTTGGAAATTTGCTGCTACAATTATATATTCAAAAAGACATTTGAATTGTTGTTGCCTTAATACGTGGTTTTGACCCCCATAGAGAAAAAAGAGTTCAGTGTGAGAACAAGCAGAGACATGTTTAATCTGATAAACTCACCATTATTTGAATCTCGCATTTGCACACCTGCAGGTCATGCTCATTGTTGACATACATCCTCTTCAGGGCACAACGCACTCCTTGGTTTGTTCGCACAAGGAACACAATTGCAAAACCACCTACAGGATTGAGACAGAGAACAAATAAACCATTATCAGACTTATCACCAAAATCTTGAGTAAACAGATGGGCAAAAAGCTAGACAGAACACGCTTCTTGACATGAACCATATTATTGTTACCATATTTAACTCCAATTAGTACAAGATTTAGGTTCAAATCTCACATTTACACCATTTTAACAAGATTTCTTAGGACATCAAGCTTTTGGAAATTCAGCTGCCATGCTTATTACTTTAAAAAGCTGTTTTTTGTGTCCATGTAGCTTTGCATCAATACGGGTGATCAAGACCAACACCAAATGGTGCAGCCTTATCGTGTTATGTATTAGTCATGTCATTGCTGCAGGGTTTACGTAGAGGCCTACATTGAGGCCTAACCATCTGGTATAGCTCAGACCACAAATTCACTTTGCAGAGTTTAGTTGTGACAGACTCATCAATTTCAGCCAGACATTGCGGCTTCTACTGCATCCTCAACTTGACGCGTGTGCTACGGTGTTGCATGGCACTGTAGTACTATAAATCTGCAAGTCACCTGTGAACATTTGAGGGTTTGCATCCACTTCTGATGCAGATATTAAAGTGTGGGGAGGACATATTTTGACCAAATGCAAAACCAAATCTTCCTACATTATTTACTGACTGAACACCGGCGTTGAAAACCTTGACTTGCTGCCAGACTGACACACTGATTTAATGACGAATAGTGTAAGGTGAGGATGATTACAAAAGTCTGTTGTCGAATGTACAATGAACAGTCTTTCTCTATAAAGGAGTCATTAAGAATATATTACTGGACCATATATCACTACAATTGTTTACAATATTTCTTAAGTTGTATTAGAATGCATGCAATCTGAACAAAACTATTAGGTGCTGATGGCTCACAGGATGTTTACAGAAAATGCTATTCTTATTTAAGACCCTAGAAATAGAACTAGAAATAGATATTACCAAAAATACAATACTGTATTGCCAGATTTAAAACAAGTAAAGGCTTAACCTGCAGCTACAGGCCTCTACTCCAGCACGAGTAATTTCCAGTCTTAGAAATTTCCTACGTCTGGTTTCTATAAAGGAATCACAAAATACAATATCTACTGTACACTAGCCCTACATTCATTCACTTCAAAGGGATCTAATAACTGTCAGACACCCAGTAGGTATCCATCTCCTTGAATCACTCCTCTGAATCATAAAAGAGCTACCAGGAAACTGTTGTGCTAGTCAAGAGAAGAGCTGAGAGAAAGCAGTAGGCCTCTCTTTTGCATTTATATATCCAGGATACATAGATGCAAAGCTCCATCATTACTGTGGGAATGGTATATGGTTATATCCCTGTACAGCCATGTGACTCATGCACTCGGGCACACATGACACTCTCCTATCAACAACATGCATGAAGAATAAAACGAGGGAAAATAAACAAAACAAATGACACCATCTGGTCTGTGCAACCCCCTCTCACCTTCAGCAATTATCTCCTCCACAGTGACTTGATGCCGCCCGACTGTGAAGGCTCGTCCAATGAAATTTCCGCCTGCATGACTGGATCCAGAGCTGCCACCTCCTCCTCCAGAACCGGGCCCAGAGCTGACCAACTCCCGACGTGAATCAAAGAACTTCCTCATGTTGTCGATATGACAGGACGAGTGTTTGTGGCTTCAAGATTCAAGACAGACACACAGATGAGCTTCTCGTTTCCTTTGCACTGGATTTTTTTGCACTTTATAGACAATGCGGGTCAGATTGAAGACCTAAAGAATCCGAGGAAAAGTCTATTTGCAGCCTCAAAACATGCAGTGATGCCTTTGTCACTTATGATGATGATGTTGAGACAACCCAGATTTTTGGTGGCAAATTTCCCATTTGCTTGCCAACACAAGCCAGTTGGTTATAGCTAGAGCGGTTGCGACTAGCTGTTATGTAAGTGAATTAGACCACCCAGGAGGCTATAGCATCCCCGGATAAAGTATTTCTTTAGCTATCCATCCAGCTGTTCATGGTCGGCTGCTGCTGCTGCTGATAACATTAGGTCCTTCTCCATCTCGTCCAGCCATTACTAAGCTAGCTAAGTGCTAGCTACTTACGCGCTATGACATTTCGTGTAAGGTTATCCAGGTTATCCTCTGAAGATAATGTCTCCGAGTGCGATGTGTCCGACGTGTAACTTGTGAGATAGCGTTGCCCGACAAATTTATCCATCCTCAGTCAAGTGGAGCGTCCGTTTGACGCCACATAGCTGCCAGTCGAGCTATTTAATTGTTCCAATTTACAACAAAACTGTGATTTTAGTTAGCTAACGCATTAGCGCGAATCAGCCTTTCGTCAACACACAAACAACAACCGCAGAGGCGACAGGGAAACGAAGCCTTCCTCTGCTGCAACTGTAGCTGCAAATGTGAAGCTACACAATTTGACATCTACCAAAAAAGACAGAGGTTTCTACCCAGCAGCCGAATCTCTGCAACCACAGCAATCTCTGGCTGCCAGCGATATCGCAACATCCGAGGAGCTGTTGCTGTTGATGATGGCGCGGGAGGAATTATGGGTAATGTAGTTCAGCGCGCAGCTGCAGCTTCCCCTCCCTCCCCTCCTATGCTCCCCTCGCGTATGTTCCATAGTCATATGCCGCGTTCAGGTTACGCCTCTCAGCCCGGATATGAGCAGTGAGAGGAAAAAGTGTTCCCACTCCCCCCCCCCCCCCCAGTTTTAATTCAGAGTCGGATATATCAGGCATTTCTGAGAACGATTATGTCTCGAAAAGAACTACAAAAGTCCGGTGGAAAAACGTCTGCGAAGCCACCATCGCTGGCAGTTACATTGAAATAAAAGTCAAAACGGACTCTTCAGTTGATTCATCTAAATTAAAAAAGAGATTTGTTTTGTATTTAATTTGACTTGTTTCACTACAAATATGTAAATTTCAGTGTCTATAGGGTTAGATTTTAAAAAATGTCCCGTTCTACTAACAGTACGTGAATGCACCCCCATGCGCGTTCTCGACCGTGCACGCGGAAGAAGGACACCGTTTAGGAAAAAAGAAAAAAAAGAGCACACAGTGGGTGGGACTTGAGAGCAGCTGTTTGTTATAAGGGTGGGTGTAGGGTTGTACAGTCTGTACAGAGTACATTGTCTTCACGACAGGTAAGTAAGGTGTTGATGTCCAGTTTGCGGATTGTCATATTTCGAGATGTTCTGCTGTTTTTTAGTTGGCGCAGTGTGAAAGGCAGTTGGTGCGACGTCTGCAGGGTGTGTCCGCTCTAACTTCACGCCAACTTAACTGTTAACTGCTCTGCTTCCTGAATCACTTTTTGGCGTTTGCTTTACGTTTATCTCATCAATTAAGCTATCCTTGAACATTAGGTTGGTATTTAACTGATTTGGGCAACACATTTAGGTGCAATGATAACCTTTGTGATCTTATATTGATATCAAGTCTCCTTGTAACGTACATTAATACTTGTTACTACTATTTGAACTTCTACTACTACTCAACTCCTATTGCTCAATTTCCATAGAAGCCAAGCATTTGCTTTCATGGAAAGAAGTTCATTATGTATTTGAAAATTAAGACCTGTAAGTTTGACAGGTTTATGTAAATGACACTGAAACACAATGTACACATTAACACATTTAAGTGTTAATGTGTCTGAATACACTGTGCTGCTGCTTTGGTTCATACCTGAAGCTATTTACCTGAGGAATAACATGCTACTATTTCATTTGTCCAGAAAGGGATTTCATTGTATTTACTCAATTTTTGCTTGAGCAGAAGTATCCACTTCATCTTTATTGACAGTCTATAATCCATACACAGAGTATGACATGTGATGTAAATACAGGGCAGGAATCACCTGCCCTGTATTTACATCACAAACCACTCAAGTGTTTCTGTTGACCTACACATAGAGTCCAGGACACTATGTTTGATTAGTTAATGTCCCCACTGACGACCTCCAGGACAGGAGTGCTGTGTTTGTCTGATTTGTAATACAAACTTTCATTGTGCTTGAATGTAAATAGAGGGAATCTCGGCTGTGTAAGGTAGACATACCCTTTATGTAGCATTATAGCTTGTAAATTTAATTGCTCTTCTCAATATCTTTTTAATTAAATGGAGTTTGACAGATATATGATGACTGTGTCAGCGGGTAAGTTGATCCACACAGGCAGGAAAACAGGAAGATTTGAAACCCCAAGCACTTGTTCTCAGTGGAGTAATTACAGGTGTGTCCCAACAAACAAGACACCATCTTAATGAGAGTAGCCCCCTTGATGCCAGCGTAGACATAGGACACAGGAGAGCCCATGAGCAAACGTGTGTGACGGAAACCCTCTCTGAGAAGATGAAGTGCATACAAAATTGATCAGAGGCTAATGAGGGTCACTTGCTGAGACAAAAAAAAACTGAGACAGTTTACTGCCCCTAAACCTGATGCTGCTGCTCCTTTCTTCATCTGTGTTATAAATGCAAAGGTCCTTGTGCATTTTTACATACATAACTAGCAGTGTTTATTTGTTCTTTTACAGCTTTCTTCACCTCCAGTTTGGAAACCCATACTCTCCTACAATGGCAGCGGTAAGTCTCAACATATGTCATGTACTCAACATTTACATTTATTTGCATCATTAGTAGGAAGCTGGTCTCTATTGTTGTGCTTGGTTTTGAATCGGACTGGATAGAAATGACCTATTATAATTTGTCATTTCTTATTAGAATTATATTGTAATGAGATGGTGCTGTTGTGATACACATTTGCTTTTGCAATCAGGGATAAAAGTTAAGTCTTATGTCTGTCCTTTTAAATACAAAACAGACACAAAATGTGCTATAATTGTTTTGAGTTTACGCTTCCTGTCAATGTTACTCATAACAATACTTTGCAGTCTAAAGCAGTTGTCAGAAGTTAAGCAGTTTATTTATTTAATGTGATTTTATTTTAAGTCATAATGCATTATACAGATAGTATCAAAAATCTTTGTGGTCATTGAGATTTTGATTTCAACTCAAATTCGCCAACCTTAGAGGGAGAAATTATTCTCATAATAGTTTTTTTTTTAAAGTCTGCAGTAAATATCTCAAAAAGAGACATTTAACTCTAACTTTTTCTAATATTTTGAAATGATAAAATGCACCTGCTATTGACAAATGAATAGATAAATGTGCTGTGTAGCGTACTTGCCTTGAACTTTTGAATAATCAGTGTTATTTAGTATTTACACATCCCCTCTGTTTTAAGACATAAAAATACTTTGAATAATAATTTGTCTCATATGGTTTTCTGACAAAAACAAAATTCTTACAAATTCTTTAAAAGCACATTTACTCCTTCATCACTGGAAAAGTCTGAATCTATGAATATGCAAGTATGTTTAATTTCAAAAGATTGTCACAAGATGTCTCCTACTTCACTGAAAAGGCCACTCAGTGAGTTTGTCCTGGAAGTTTCAAATTTCAACATCATTCAAATTTCAACGTCATAATTTTTTAATTTGCATACTGAGTCATGATTATCATACTTGTTCATGCATGTCTTTAATTCAAATTTGAGGTGAGCACGGAGAAACTTTCCCTCTTTAGCAGATATGTGTGAAAACAGATCTCTAAATTCTGCACATGCATCACTCTGCACAGTGACGCTCAAACATCCAAGTGTTGTTACAATAAGCAAAACACATTTGTTAGTGAAGTGGTCATTAGTGTCTACTATTTTATTTCTGTTTAACAGATACATGGTTCTAATTTTGTCATTTAAAATAATCTATAACCAGATCGGAAACCGTGGTGCAGTGACTGAGGCGGCTGGTTTTGACGCAGAAGCGGATGTCCAGAGGCTGAGAGGAGCCATGAAGGGAGCTGGTGAGTAATCCAGCCGCTGTTCTCCAGAAACCATCATTAGCCAAATATATGTTTGACCGTGTCGTCAAAACTCGGTCTCCATGGAAAAAAAATGTAATTATTCTCTTCTTCTGTCTCTCTCCTCCTCTCCAGGAAAGTTTGAAAACTAAATTGCTCAGTCCATTCATTCTGCTGAGTGTGTCCTTGTACTTTGCCTCATCTTTACATATTGTGTTGTTAAGCTTTCACTCAAGGTGATATGGATAGATAGATATGGCAAGAGAAATTAATCTTGCCTTTGCTGATAGTGCAAAAGTAGTAAACTAATCTCATGAGTTACACCGTTCTTACACCATGTTAGCAGGTATGTAAGAGGTACATCCTGACAAACATTCAAGAGTCTGTAACAATCACAGTTTTCTCTCTATCTGCAAATTTATAGTGTGGAATGTTGATGCTGTTAGGGTTTGCTACCATAATCGTCTTCCCCTGACTCTAGTTTGAGCTCTATTGCAAACACATGGTTTCCATGTCAATACTAACAAACAATTTCAGATCATCTCCATGGTTGCAGTGCTAAACATTCAGACTGAACCCTTGTTCTTGTCTGAATAGAAATACATGATCCTTACAATGTTAGACATTTAAGATTAATATCAGTTTTAGGTGAAGAGATTCAATATTATAATATTTTCTTGCAGGCACTGATGAGGCAGCTGTCATCGATGTACTATCACACCGTACAATTGCCCAGAGGCAGCGCATCAAAGAGGCCTACAAACAAGCAGTGGGCAAGGTGAGAGCTTTTGACTGAGCTGTACTCTTAGGCAGCAAATGAAGTTTTTCTTTTGCGAATGAAAAAGTGATTTCATCCTAAATAAAGATGCATAAAGCAAAGAAATGACTGCTGCTGTACTAGAAGAATTGAAAAAAGCAGTTTTGATGGAATCTGTTGGCAGCAGCAGCAGCAGTGGATGTGTCATCTCTTAACCTCTTACTCCAGTTACACCATCATTTTTTTCACTTTAGGTGGGGTTTTACTTTGTTAACAAAACACTGATAATATGTAAGTTAACCATTAACTGTAAAGCAGAAATGAATACCCGCCTGTAAACAAACTGGGACAGAGGGGGACTTGTAATCTGTAGGAAGCAGGAATGTTCCCTTCTATAAAAAAACAAAATAATCGAACCCACTTAACCCACAGAAGTTTGCTGCCCACTGACTGCTTCTTTGTTTCATTATTATATGGATCAATATATTAACTAAAAGGGAAGTCTGGGATGTTTATTGTATTGACATAATGAGATACTGACCAGCACACTATGCAGTGCCTGATACAAGGTCAATAAATCAATTACCTGAAAGTTTCCAGTGAGGAAGGTACAGAAAAGTCAAAGCTTGTGTGTGAAATCCTTACAGGCAGAAAGAGTGAGTCATGTTGCACAAGGCGACGCCCACATGTGGTCACAAGGCAAGTTGTTCACAAGCCAGAAACCACACCCTCTAGTGGAGACAGCGGTCCTGCTCCTGGAATGTGTGAAGTTGTGTGTCATGTCCACGTTGGCAGCACAAGACCTAAACATAAAGCCATTATTAACTGGTTTTAATGTGAAATATAATCACCTTGCATTAAAGATGCCGATCTTGATGAAGTTATTGAAGCACTGTGGATGACTGTTGGTTTTCATGTTCCCATCCCCCTGCAGGATCTTGCAGATGATCTGTCCTCGGAGCTGAGTGGGAACTTCAGGAGCGTCGTTCTTGGTCTGCTGATGCTGGCCCCTGTCTACGATGCTCATGAGCTGAGAAGCGCAATAAAGGTCAGAGCTTCTCATTTACTTGCTCTGTCCTTAAAGGAAAAGTTTGGTGATATTCTGTATTTTTCCAATTCTTAACAAATCCCATGAAAAGACCAAAACCAACAATGAAGCAAAGCCTAAGCCTGAAATAGCTTATTCCTCTGTGCCATAGATCTCCATATGTTGTCCTAAAGTTGTTAAAAACACATCAGTGAGCCACACTGTTGCACTGGGTGACGTCATTATGATGAACACGAGCACTGTACTTTATTTTCAGTCAATCCCACATACTGCTGCTGTGCTGTAAGTACTCATCAGAGCACCAAATCTGTGGCAGAAAATGGTCTCCAGCAAATGCACTGTTAACTTGTGATTGGGTTAAATTTACTATAAACTACAGTGCCTAGCTGTTTTAAATTATTTAGCCTTTTCTTAAAAATGACTTTTTTCATGACATGTCTTCAGTAGGAATGAATGAGCTTGGGGCTGACAGCCTCAGACAGGGTAGGGAAATTGGAAAGTATTTAGAGCCGAACTGTTGGTTTTGATCTTTTTGTGGGAATTTTTGACAAAAACAAAAAACATATTATACAGTAAACCTATCCTTTAAGTTACTTTTCCTTAAATCCGTAAACTTATCCCACTTTCCTTGTATCTTCATATTTTGTTTTAACATGTCCATATATATTGACTGATCACAGGGGGCTGGAACAGAGGAGGCTTGCCTCATCGATATTCTCGCTTCAAGGTCAAACGCTGAAATAAATACCATCAATGCTTTCTACAAGAAAGGTATTGTAAGTGTGTCACTTCCATGAATAGAATTTCTGACATCAGGTCATGCTACTATATAGGTTGTGTATGATATCTGATAGTATGCATCAGTGACTAAGCCCCTGTTCTTTGTTTTTTTTGTTTTTTTCAAGATGCAATGACATCCATTATTAGAAAACGGTGCATGGCATAAATTATTTATAACAGCCATTCTTGCTGTGTATGTGGAAGTTTATTGTTTGCTTATTTGTTCTTCTGTTGTTACAATGATGGCAATCAGCAAATGCTTTTTACATGGTTTTGTCTTTCAACTCGCACAAATTAACTGTTAAGATGTATTGCTTACATGCATATGATTTGTGCCTATTATACCAGCATAATTGGTGAAGTTAACACAATGTAACATTAGTGTAACTGTTACTACTTATATTGCATTCAATTGTAAATATTTGCTTGCCAAACATAATTCATAACCCTCCTATCGGTCATAGGCTACTTTCGGGGACAAATTTCGGACTAAAGATGTGTATATATATATATAATGATTATGGATTAATAATAGGTCACTGTGTTTTGTTGTTTTTTGTGGCTAAAAATCAGTCAATTCAGCAATAACTGAAATAACTCCATCCTTAATTTTTTTTTTATTCTTTATCATCTCATTTATGGCAGAACATGGTAAGAGCCTGGAAGACGATGTGTGTGGAGACACATCTGGAATGTTTCAGAGAGTTTTGGTCTCTTTACTCACGGTGAGCAAACATTGACGTACAACTACTCTGGCCCAGTGCAATACAACTACCTTAGATTATTTTAATGATAGATTCTCACAGATCATATAAAACTGTATTGTTGAAAATGAAAATTTAATTCAACTAAAGAATATAATTCAAATAGTAGAGTGTACATATTCAGTCTCTTATTTCTTAGTGGAAAAATGTCAACACTTTATGAGATCAATTTTCTCATGTCTGTTGGACTTGCAAGAACACTTGTAAAATGTCAATAGGAAGTATTTGCACGTACTGTACATAATTTGTTTAGGGAAGAGGAACCAGTAGTCATTTTGTCATAAAAACACTTTTTTTCTGTTGACATAATGCAATCATTAACTTGTTTTCTCTTAATCTGCTGTGTCTACTGTGTTTCAGGCTGGACGGGATGAAAGCGACAATGTGGACGAGGCCCAGGCTATGCAAGACGCCAAGGCAAGGGTTCAGGTCTTAAGATGAAAGTATTTGTTTAAGTTTTGACTTCCAGTATAATTTTTTTTAAAAATGTTTGTCGTTGCAGGAAATCTATGAGGCTGGCGAGGCTCGATGGGGCACAGATGAGGTTAAATTCCTCACTGTGCTTTGTGTGAGGAACAGAAAGCATCTGTTACGAGGTATTATTACAACATATCCGCAAACATCATCACTTAATGTCCTTGTGTTTATTAGTGTTGTGTGTCATGTGAATGTACTTCCTTTTACTCCTTTAAATAGGGAGTAAATGAGCTTCATTCATGAAGTGTGTAGTGTCATGAAACAAAAAAACTCATAGTTAGATTGATTTCTTTTTACTACAGTGGCACAACAGGACATTATTATCCACCTCCACATTAATCATATTATGTCCTCATTCAGTGTTCGATGAGTATCAGAAGATTTCTGGAAGAGACATTGAGGACAGCATTAAGCGGGAGATGTCTGGTTGTCTGGAGGACGTCTTCCTGGCCATAGGTTTGTCTCCTCTGTTACTTGTTGCTAATTTATAGAGATTCAGCCTTGTTAATGGAATCTGCAAACAAAAAAAGACATTTTAGTACTTACTGCCAGTTTACCAAGTGGTCTGTGGGTAGTTTTGTGCAGAAACACACTGCATTGACTGCTTTTTACCAAAATGGTCACCAAAGTTGAAAAGATGAGGAACTCTTAAGCCTTAGGAGACGCATATTTTCAGTTTTGTACATTTGGCCATTAAAAATCTTGTATTGTGGTCCAAAATAATAAGAAAAATTCAGTTGATTACAATTATCTACATTTAATGCTAATGTTGTGAAACTGGTGCCCATCTTTTGTTGAAACTGTCATAGAGGTGTGTTAATTCAACTCTGCAGTTGTTGGTGGTGTATTCTGTTATCTATATTCTGTCAAAAGAGCCTGTCTCCGGACATGTACATTCTGTGCATTATACAGTTGAATGTAGAGTAAACTTTATTGTCTCCGAGGGGAAGTTTGTCTTTGGCACAGTGTTACAGTCCGTTGCTTCACATAAAAAAACGTGAGAAATGATTGACACAATGCTACACAGCTGCTTCACATAAAAACATTCTAAAAACATAAGAGACATTTGACTATACATCTGACATTGACAATATAAGAGCTTAAAAAGAAACTGTAAGAATTAAAGTGCATAAGTGCTAAAGTGCTTGTGTATTTATTGCACATTGCTCTTTTGCACTAAGATTTAGCATTAAGAGTTCAGCACCTTGATGGAGGCTGGAACAAACGACAGCTTCAAGCGGTTTGATTTGCACTTTGGCACATGGAGCATTCTTCCTGATGGCAGAGGTTCGTATTCAGAGAAGAGGGGATCTGCAATTATTTTGTTGCTTGTTTCATGACTGCCTGCTTGTATAGGCTCTATATGGGCTCATATTCTTTCTTCCCTATCACCTTCATAGCCATTCAGTGCATGGTGGCAAGCCTGCTTTTCAGTTGCACTGTTAGGTTGCCAAACCCTGCTGTAATTCCATATCTAATTATGCTCTCTAGGATTGCCCGTTCAGCATGATCGGACTGCTCACTCCATACAGCCTCAATCACCTTAGAAAGTAAAGTCTCTGCTGCAGTCTATTGCACAGGTTATCGGTGTGTGTTTTCCAGCTAAGAAGGTTGTCTATGCGGACAAGTAGGTATTTATACAAGGACACCTGAATGATTATCTTGTTTTTGATGACCAGTGACTCTTGGTCAGTCACTTGCCTCAGGTCAAGGACCATCTCCTGTGTTTTTGTAACATTTAGAAGGAGATGGTTGGTGTCACACCAATTGATGAAGGAGTGTATCTCATTGTGGTACACAGAAGTGTCCATGTCCTTGTGAAGAAGGCTCAAAATCACAGTATCATCAGCGAGTTTTATAATATAATTATTACAGTGTACTTTCCTGCAGTCATTAGTGTACAATGTAAAATGTGTAGGTGATACCACACAACCATGTGGGACCCCTGTATTGCTGTGTTTGGTCTCTAACAGTGTCCCATTGACCTTCACTTGCTGTGTCCTGTTAGTTAAAAAAGAATAAAATCTAATCAGGGTAGTTTTAACACTCATGTCCTTCAGCTTCTCTAAAAGCAGGTAGGGTTGCACAGCATTAAACGCTGAACTAAAATCAATGAATAAAATTTGAGTGTAGTGTTTTATGTTCTCAAGGTGCTTAGAGATAATTAGCGAAATGCTGAGGATGGCGTCTTCAGTGCTGTGCTTATGCTTACAGGCAAATTGACATGTATATAACATTGGCTCGACTTCCTTCTTGACCAGGGACACTACAAATTTCTCAAAACATTTCATTAAAATCAAGGAGAAAGCTACAATCATGATATACTGTGGCACAGGACTTTTTAGGACCTGGTTTTATGAGTGACTTCTTCCACAAAGCTGGGATAGTGTGAGTGTCTAAGTACACCATGCTGATGTCAATTCCACACAGCTTTTGAGCTAAAAAGCTGGCAGTCCGTCTGGGCCTGTGGACTTATTAGTGCACACCCTACTGAAAGGACGGTGGAGAGTAGATAGGTCCACTTCTAGCCAGCAGGTGGCGTCAGTGTCTGGCAGAGACTGCAACATATTGTCACACATGAGAGAAGTTTTGTGAATTCAGACCTCAAGTAAAAGTCCTTCAGCTCATTTGATTTTTGTTGTTCATCCAAGGTGATAATTTGTTTTTTTGCAGGGTTCATATTGGTAACTGATTTCATTGTGTCCTAAAGTTTTCTAGTGTTTGAAGTTTGCCTGTGTTGCTTCCTTGCATTTGTAAGGAGTTGTTTAAGTTCTCTTTGAACTACTGACAGTCCTGCCCTGTCTTCATTTCTAAAGGCTTGCTTTTTCCTATTTATGCAGTCTTTAATTTCTTTTGTAATATAGAGTTTATTGTTAGGATAGATGACAACATCCTTCTTGGCTACCACAATGTTGACACAGAATTGAATATAACCCACTATGGTAACAAAACCTCATCAAGCTCTAGTGCATGGAATAAGGACCAATCTGTGCACATAAAACACCCCCTCCGTGTCTCAATTTAATCATCTGTCCACACATTAACAGTCTTATGTTCAGGTTTGCTTGACTTGAAAACCAATTTATATCAGGGAATTAGGTATATCGAATTGTGGTCTGAGATGGAAAGAAGGGGCTTTGACTTAGCAGAATACACACTCTTAATGTTGCCATAGTATCTATCAAAAGATCTTGCATCATATTTATGTTTTAAAAGCATTGCTTCTAATGCATAGCCTCTAATGTGCTGGGATTTGCTTTTGCTTTACAGTGAAATGCTTGAGGAACAAGCCAGCGTTCTTTGCAGAACGATTATACAAATCAATGAAGGTAAATATTTCATGCTTGTAGCTTGGAGCTACTGTACTGTAATGTGTAGCCACTACACTTTCTTCTTTTTCTGATGCTAAATTTGTCATAGTATTAAGTAAATGCACAGTATGTCCTTCTGCTGTCTGTTTCTGTGTCCATGTGACTTGTCATCTGCATTTGGAGATCAAGGCACCAACCACAGATATAAACAATTTGTTTTAATTTGGTTCATTGGTTACAAATATACATAATTACAGTAGATACATCAGCTATAAGAAAAGCAGACTGATTTAATTATTCTCTCTGAGGCAAAGTCTAGTGCAGTATAAACACACTTTCTCTCTCTTGTCAGGGGCTGGGAACCACAGACAGTGTCCTCATCAGAATTATGGTTTCCAGGGCTGAGATTGACATGCTGGACATCAAGGCGCAGTTCCTGAAGATGTATGGCAAGACTCTCTACTCCTTCATCAAGGTGAGGCACTAAAAACCAGGGGCGGGGAAATACTGTAGTCAGCAAAAGCTTTGCAATACATCAGCCAGGATTTAATCATAATGGCAGTTTTAACTTGATGTAATGCCTTAATGCTGTTTTGAACTTTGACTTTTTTTTTACTGCATATGTTTCATTTGATTAGCTAAAGTCCAATCTGTATGAGTAATATTATCTGTTTTTTCAAAAGTCTGAATCTGAAAATATCTCAGTGTTATCAGTTTGGCTTCATGGTCCTTTGAAGTCTCACAGATTTTTTTTCCATTTGCGCAGGGAGACACATCTGGTGACTACCGCAAAATCCTGCTGGAGCTGTGCGGAGGAGAATAACAGAAAGATCAGATGAATATCCACCTCTTGATTCTGCAAACCATGTTATTATCTTTCCTCTTTTGATGACTATATTGTCCTGCATTGTACCTTTTTTTTCTTCCATGGCCTTAACATTTCACTGATTGACCCTAGTGTCTTGTTTTACTGTCTGTAATGCCAATTAAACCAAAGACCAACGACCTTTTACACATGTCTGTGTTTTTGTTATTGATCTTGTATTAAGGATGAATTAGTGGTATTAGTTAGAGAGAGATATATGCTTCTCACATCTCTAAGAACGTAAAAGATGAATGTTATTGGCCTCCGGGCTCCAGTCTTGTTATAGCGCAATATTTTCATCACTGTCCACTCAGTGAAGTCCATTTGTTTAATTGGTAGCTATTCCTCATTTGTTGAGTCAGCCCTGCATCGTTTGACTCAATTACATTAACGGGATGCAAGCTTGATTTGGGAGGCAGTAAAGTGTACTCTAATCAAATTGAGGAGGATGTCCCATAGCTTGTACAAACCTACAGCTCCATCTCAGAGCTGCCTGGGAAATAAGTGATTGTACCCCAGGTGACCACTGGGTGGACCAAGATAACTCTCCGTAAACTTTATCTGAAGCAGCTGGAAGTCTATCAGCATCCTTTATATTCAAGAATAGTACAGCACTCAATGTCATGTTTTTCATTGATCTGCAAAATATGACTCTTCTGCAATCCTGTTTCCCGGTAAAACTCTTGTAATGTAGAATATATAGCAAGTTTTTCCATTGTCTGTGTATAACATAAGCCTGACTCGTCGCTATTGAACCTGACAAGTGCTATATACAGACTTAGCTACAGAGCTGGTTCAGGCTTTACAGCAAAACACTCCCTCGGGCCATCCACTCATTTTGTGTGGCGCAAACAGGAAGAAGAAACAACATCATTAAACACTTATCAGGTCGTATTAGACAACCGGCTCAATGCATCTGTTTATGTCTTTCTCTGAGGGGCAGCCACCCTCTGTGGCCATCTGGTGAAAACCCCATTTAGTCATTTAAGAGTGTTCAGAGGTTTTCAAGGCAGCTGTGAAGATGATCAGGACCCCAGATAGGCTGAGGCATTGTCTCAGTGGCACATTAGTCGTTATTTGAGATTATAATAGGAGAAAAGTATTAGTATCATTCAAATGAAAATGCTTTCAAACTGTTTTTATTGTGTTCAGGATAAATCCTTTTCATGAGCACCTTCATTTATTTGAACTCAAGTCCATTCATTAGAGGATTTGTTTTTTCATTGTGTACCATAAAACATGATACAATGAAAATAAACACATTTAAAAAGAATATTTCAGCAGAACTAACCAAACGTGCAACCACCCGCAAAGATACAATTTCTCTAACAACTATTCTTAATGATAATGGGAAGAAAGGGTCACAGCCAAGTTTATTTTATAAGTCTGTACACTCACTTTTGATTTAAAAGTAACAAGTTGTTCTCTGGCATCTACAGCAAGTTGTTGAGACGTGCAGGAAGTCCTTGATAAATGTTGGAAAGCTGAAGGTGATGTATTAAACAAGGCTGTGTGAGACAGCACATAAGAGAGATGACACTATAACTCAAGCAATGTCCTTAACATGAGGTCATACAGGGAGACAGTTTGTCATGGATATGAACTTTGTGTTTATATCCATTTATGAATATGCCTCAATAACCCTGAATGGATTTCTAACCACACAATACTGCAAATATCACCATGGCAACAGAAATAACATGCTTGGCCTAAAAACCAACAGTAGGCAACATGTCTGAATGCATATTGTACGCTCAAGCCTCTGACTGCTGACGTACAGTATGTACCTAGGTGGTGACTTTGAAATAAGCTGATACATAACAGAAGATCATTAACAAGAAAACAAAGAATATGTGAAGACTACAACCAAGGCAGAGTAATGCAACTTTCGCTTCAACCTTAGACCAGCTACAGTGTTGATGGTTGAAATATTGAAATGTGAAACAGAATTAGCAAAATTAAAATAGTTAACAGCCTGTACAACTCAGGCAACTGAAATGGAATAGACTGACCTCTTTTGTTTTGTTTTTACAATAGTATATCCAGGAGTCAGCATTACGGACAAAGTTAAAACGTGACAATTATGGAAATATTCAAAATCACAGGGTAAAAAGTTCACCAAGTATTTTTCCCCCTCTGTCACATTGATTTTTTTCCCTGTGTTTTTCTTTTTACTGTTAAAACACAATACTATTATTTTTGTGAAATGCTCAAGGAGACACCTCTCCAAAATGTGTCAGCAAGATGTTTTAATAAAGGAACTCTGACATGATTATATGGAGAGAGAAAAAGTTGAAATACTGAATTGTCCCACAGCTTTGCTATGCTGGATCAAATCAGTTTTTTATTTGGATAATTTAATAACTAAAATGATCAGACACTGTGTGCAACAACTTGTACAACTGCACTTAACACAAGACAGTGTGTAAACATAATCAGTCCAACCTTTAAATTTATGAAAATTGATTAAAATATAAATACACATTTCACTGTTCAAATGTTGCTCTGCCTTATTGCTGATGTTATAAATTGTCTTTTCTAATAGCAAATCATGCCAGTTGTTCTGCCCCTACAGGTGTAGTTTAGTGTGTTAAAATTGTTTATCCTGTGTAATAGCACCACCCTGTGGCGGAGCTACACAATCCCAAGAGCTAAGTGACTAGCACAAAGGCATTCAGACAGCCCTCACACCAGCTTAATCCTCCTGATATTAAAAACACACTAAATCATAATTGAAGAAGAATTTGACAACACAAACGAAATGAATATGGTCGCTCTGTAAGATCACAGGCATCTCATTCATTGTCCAGCTCAAAGGCTAACTTAGCAGTTGCCATGGCGAGAGCAAAAGCTGAAGCAGCACAATCTAGAGCAACGCATCCTAAAATGAAAATTGAACTAACGGTTGAGCAGGCACGCATTCAGGCCACTCTTGATGCATTAAATGATGAAAAAGATAAAGATGCTGCCATAGCAGAGGCAAATACGTCGCAGGCTGGTTTATTAAAACTGGAGATAGAATTACGCAAGGCCTCCAGTCCGGCCCTGCAAAATAAACTGACAGACTTCATTTGCACAGGGACAAAGGCTCACACAGACCCAGTTTTAACCTCTTCATGCAAGCTTCAACAGACAGAAAGAATAAGTGGGAGAGGCCTGTGAAGGCACCTGTATATATTCACCTGTATATGTTCATGCCCCGTCAGCATGTATCCAACTGGCTGCAGAGAGGAGTCTAAGAAAATGTACACGATACTGGATGAGCAGAGCAACCACCCCCTTTTTTAAAATACTTTGACACCAGGGAAGAGGCCATCACTGTTTTTGGGTGAGCGCAGAAGATGCTTCCAGCTTCTAACCTCAGGTTGCACAAAATTGCACCAAATTTACCTGCATTCATTGAGGCATTCCCACCTGAAGACTGCTCCAAGGATATCAATGACTTAGATCTCTTTGATGATGACTTGCCCATCCGACATAGCCTTGGGTTGTCCTGGAATATGCACAAAGACACCTTCATGTTCCAGATTGTAGATGACCAGAAGCCCTTTACATGCAGAGGGGTGTTGTCAACAGTAAATAGTCTCTATAACCCCCTAGGGTTCCTCACACCCATCTCTGTTCATGGAAGGCTGATACTCAGAGAGCTCACCACACAAGCAGAGGATTGGGACTTGAGACCCCCCAAAGACAGGTGGAGGGAGTCTCTCCAAGACCTACGGGAACTTCAGGTACTGCTCCCTCACACATCTTTCTCCACCAAAGGGACACAAAGAAGAGAACTCTGTGTTTTCACAGACGTGTCGGTGAAAGTGATAGCAGCTGTAGCCTACATTAAGGTGATGAGCCACGAAGAACAAACTGAAATTGGCTTTGTCTTTGGAAAGGTGAAGATGGCCCCCCAGCCGGGCCTAACCATCCAAAGACTGGAACTGTGTGTGGCTGTACTTAGAGTGGAGCTCGCTGAGCTGATAGTCACAGAGATGGATGTGACATTTGACAGCATTGTGTTCTACACGGACAGCAAGGTTGTACTAGGACACCTCCTCAACCAGTCAGGGAGATTCTATGTCTACGTGCATAACACAGTTCAGTGTATCCGTTTATCATCACATCCTAGCCAGTGGAAGTACATCCATTCCAACCTGAAATCAGCCAACACTAAATCAAGAGACGGCGTCACCAGCCCTCCTACGCAGCATAACTCAGCTCACAGGACCATGTTGAAGTGATTGAGGCTATGAGTGCCAACAGCTTCATTAAGACCTTTAGAAGGTTCGTCGCAGTCAAGACCCCCACAAAACATATACAAGCTGACTGTGGCATGAACTTTGTTGGCACCTCCCAAGAGCTGGAGATGGACGATACAAGTCTGAGCTTCAGTAATGTGGAGAAGGACCTGAACACACAGAGGTGCACCTTGGTGTTTAATCCACCCCCATCCCACATGGACGGTGCATTGGCATGTATGATCGGCATCGCCCTTCATTGTCTGGACTGCACTCTGTTTGAACAGAAAAATCCCATCTGACATATGAAGTTTTGATAATATTTATGGCTGAGGTAGCAGCAGTCATGAATTCAAGACCTCTTATCCCAGTGTCATCGGATCGAGAATTGCCTTTCATCCTTACCCCAGCAATTCTCCTGACCCTCAAAAGAGGCTACAGCTCCTCTCCCTCCAGGCAACTTTGAGGAAGTAAATCTCTTCAAAGAGGAGTGGAAACAAGTTTAAAGCCTGGCTGACACCTTTTGGAACAGGTGGAGGCGTGAATACCTTAAAACATTGCAGCTTCGCCACAGGTGGCAATGGAAAAGGTCAAGCCTTCAAGAAGGGGACATTGTTCTCTCGAAAGGCAATCAGGCAAGAAGAAATGAATTGGTATGGTGCCCCAGCTGTCCATAAGATGACAGGATAGAAGGGGGGAGTAGAGGGAGATGATTGCAAGACCTTCAGCCATCATAGGACCTTGCAAAAATCATGAATAGAATTTACATGTATTTTAAGAAATTAACATAAAAACATCCCTCTCATTTCTCACATTAAGTTGTTTCAATCATGAATCAAGGTCAAAATCTTGACTCAGGCAAACCACTGTGTTTTGCAAACTTGCTGCTACATGCACGTCATTGAAAAGCAGGCCTTAACCTTCACTACGAATGCCAGGAGCAACAAAAACAATTGATGAGCGACGGGACAACAAGTAGAGGATGATAAGCAACATCAAAAATGTAGAACAATGTGAGTTTTTTCTTGGTAAGAGGTCAGCCTGAGTGCTCTTGTGAGTGCTGGCATCTACGCAAAGCTCTATGATGTCCAAGTGGTGTTGACAAGTATATGTCATGCTTGGATTTGATGCTTAAAGTTGATTTTCAGTGTTAATTCTTATTATATTATATATTCATATATATTATATATTAAATATATTCATATAAAACTGAACTAAACTTCACCAAACTATACTAAAAATAAAATCAACATTGAAACCCAGGTAAAAGATTTAAGGGAGAGAGGGGCAATGAAGTGCTGTTCTCATTGACATTAAAAACCTTTTTTAACCTTTTCTAAAGCTAAAATCCAAAGTACCGACATGCATAGTTTATATGAAAATGGTAGTGCTCTGGTGTAGACATTCATTCGCCATCTGCTGCTTTTGTTCACATCAATCATAAGCAGTCTGGTGCAGCCCTTGTGTGCCTCTTCAGTGATGAAGATGAACTGGCTCTTCAGCACTGTGACCTGTGACCTCTGGACCTCTGGACCTACCTGTGTGCTCTGTGACAAACAGAAGGACTTCAGGGTCAATTTAGCAGCTGCTGGAGATTTCAATCGTATCACACAATCTTCCTCAGCAGATAGAGTTTTCCAACTTGTCATGGAATGGTTACGTTTCCATTATTTCTGAATTATTTTCTCAAATGATTTATTATTTTATGAGCTCTTCTGAACTTTAAGACCTTCTTGACCATTCTGGCTTAAAAGGTGTGTTTCAAATTTCATCCTTGATTTTGGTAAAAACACTTGAACAAATTTCAACAACTTAGTTTTTCTGGAGCTTTCAGGTAAACTGAACTGATATTTCTCCTTCAAGGGATAATTGTGAATTCAAACATCTATAATTCCATAACAAACTCCCTAACCCTTTGAAACTCATATTTTGTAGTTTTTGCATTCAGTGGTGTGAAAAAATGTGTGAAATGTAAGTACAGTAATGCAGGGCAGAGGGCAGAGTGGCCTGTTACCTCATCCAGTCCAATTTCTCTTGCAAGGTCATTTTGATTGAGCTTCTAAGATTACATACAGTATAACTACTAAGAAAGACAAATCAAACCTAATTAAGAGGCCAAATTGAGCTCTTGAGTATGAATATAACAAATTATGTATAATTTCTAATTGTATTATAATGTATATAATTGATAAACTTTGTCTAAAACAAGAATAGATGGTATCATTTAATCTGAAATGTGGTCCATCCCATGTGCTGCATTACTATTTATTGTGTTCCTCCTTCATATTGATCTACTACTTTAACCTGATCATATGAATTAGAGTGGGTTTAAGGTCATTTATAGCAACTCCTAATATTGTCCTTCAACCTATTTGTTTGTGCATTTTCTTCTTTTTTTCAGGATATCAACACAGGAAATCAGGAGTAATAAACTGCAAAAGGAATAACCACATGTCTGTGGTGGTTCTGTGGCGCATGTCTGTCGAAGCTCCAATTAAGCTCATAAGTTACACAAACAAACAGAGTGCTTATCATGTTTGATCACTGAGACATTATGCTGAAATTTGCATACTACAGTAACAGATTAGTGACACAGGCAGGTGGAGGGGAGTTCCATGTGCAGAGAAAACTGAGCTGACAATTGGGAATTTAAAACACTGGGAGCGTAGAGATACTGAATATTTGGACAGCCATTACAATTGAAACTGTCTTTTCTTTGAAATTGTGGCTATTTCTATAGAAATCAATTAATCAAGTTTATTTGTCATGTAAGCATGTAATAGACAATCATCGTGAAATGAGATCCTTCCTGTGGCTCAGATCGGCTCCTCATTTGTAGAATGATAATCATTTGCTATTATGTGAAGCTTTCCTGCAAATACTGATTGGACGTTGTTTTAATTCTCATAATAATGGTAACTTGAATAGCAACATTAATCACAAATTTCATTATTCATTCAAGCTGTCAATCATTTTGTAGATGGTCCAATTTGCACACTATAGGCGACTGGCTGAAAATTGAAATAAGGAAATTCTATTTCCATTGGGAAATAGAAAGTTGAAAAGATGAATTTGATGGGTGATTGAAAGAGAGAGAGAAATTTCAGAGCTGTTCCTGAGTTAGAGTAAGGGTCAACTCCACAAGACCTCTCTTTTCTTGACAGACTGATAGGCACAGAACTACTGATAACACGCCCATTCATATGGAATAGGCTTTTGAAAAAAGTCACATGGGAAGGCCAAAGGTGCTGTTGTGACGTTGAATACAATGAAATCCGAAGCTAAAGTGGTGCTATGTGCAAGTGTAATGAACTGGAATAGGAATATTGCACCAGCTATTTTCAGGCGGCAAGAATGTAAAGAAGAGACATTTGTTAAAAATCCCATCGCAGCTGCTTGGACACACGGATATACAAGGACAACACCTGACAGAAAACATGTGGAATCCTTCGGTGTAAGGCTGACACATGCAGGCACACGTTACATACTGATGAAAGTCTGCACATACATCTTTATTTTCATTCAAAATGCATGTACAAGACTGGGGCATGACTCACAGCCGACAGCAATGTAAAACACTTCTCCTCACTTACCTCTACTGAGCCCTGTCGATTATCTGAGTTTCAGGTATGTATATCGATTCTGGAAAGAGATGATGCTCTTGATTTTTTATATTTTAAGTGCAATTTTTCAGTTTCAATTTTGAACACGACAAAAAAAAATTCCATCAACTTCCATTACATTGCAGTTATATCGAGACAGAAATCTGAGACAAGGTCATCTCAACACTTCAGAAAATACAACAAAAACTACCTGCGTGGGTAGATGGAGACTAAACTGCACATTACTGCTCCCACTTGACCAATTATACAACAGCATTTTGTGAAATTTCATAGCTATGCAGAATGTCACACATTGGAGGACATAACAGAAATTGGGGACGAAGCTAAGAAAAACAAAATTTTAAGTGGCCGTAAAACTCTTGCAAAATTGTCATTTAATTAGACATTTTTCCACCTTAGAAATATAGTAAAAGTCAGACAATATCTTGCACTTTCAGTTGCAAAGAAATGGATCCATGCTTGGATTGTCTTTTGCCTTAACTATTGCAGTACTCTTTTAATCAGACTTACTCTAATGTCTCTGAAGTATGGAGAGGCAGCGTTTTCTCATCATGGACCAACACTGTGAATAGCCTCTGTCTGATAAATGTTTTAACATTTTTGGTGCAATTTCCTGTAGAACATTTTGTGCTGCATCTTAAGGTCACTGAGAAAAATTGCAAAAGCAAATCTTGAAATTAAAAAAAAAACTGCTGGAATTAAATAAAAATGGCCTGCAATAAACTAATATTGTGACAGTTTAAAAATGTATTGGATATCTTTTTCTACATATATTTATATTATTGTTAATTTCATAATGTTTTTTATAAGTGAGAAAATGTGTTTTTCTGTCGGAATTTGAGCCACACTTTAAAGCAGCAAAGCCTCTTCTCGCCTCTGCTCATGTCTGCCTTCCCTACATTAATTTTAAAGTATTCTTGAAACCAGCTCCTCCACAAGCCGGCAGTCGCATACTGTGCTTGTTTACATCCGTGTCTGATGCAGAGATGGGACTAAAATAAAGACTCCAGGTGGCAGAATGAGTTTTGTCTATATGAGGTGAATAAAGAGCCTCTGAATCACATGAGTCAGATGAAGTTGTGATTCTGTGCCTCAGGAGATGTTGTATGCAGATATTTGTCCTGGCGGGGTTTCATTCATGTTGAACAGAGCATCACTCTGATCAAGACTCCACCTTGATGATAAGTTCCAGTGGGATCAAAGCTTCCTTGGAGGAGCGCTATAAGTATCTGCTTTTCTGTGAAGTTCAAACAGACTATTTCAGTATATAAACATATGTTCAGCAGGCAGTGCTTTATACTGACTGTTAACAGTGAGCTATTAGGCTACTATCAGCTGTAGAGAAGAGGAAAGGTGAGCTGGGGTCGCCTTTCCTCAAGATGAAGCATTCTTGACTCACTGGCAGTTTTAGTGCATCTCAGGGAGTCTCGAATGACATAACGATGCCTAATGGCATCTGAGAAATTGCAGACAACATAGCACGTCAACACTGCTCTGATACTCTCACCAGTATCAGCCATCTTGCTAGAATCAGCAATGACCTCAAGAATCATATCAGAGTCACCTCACATCACAACCTATGTGAGATGAGTGTTAAGTTACTGCCACTCTTATGGTTTTCTTTTGGGTGTTTAATGCTCTGTCACGATTCAAACCGAGAAGTAGAAGTAGAATTTTCCTAAACTGCTTGTCTTGCACAGAGAAGTTGTCTAGTCTCCTCATACAATTTTATACGTACCTCATATGTACCAACAGGAAATACTTACATGTAATAAAGAGCTTATAATTTGTAACTGATGACTTTATTTAAGGTCCTCGTTTACAAGTTATCAAATCTATCATTTGAAATGTTAGTAATCCATTGATAAAAGGTAAAGGCTCTAACTTCCTGCTAAGACATCAATTCTGTAACCACAAATGTTGATAAAGGGTTTCTTACCTCCTAATGGGCCATCAGCAAATTAGTAAGTTATCTTCAATCATACATTTTAGTTAATCATTAATAATGGATTAATAATGCAATGCCACTTGGAGACAGCAGAAGCAAGCAGTGAACACAACACTGATATATTTATCCTCTTTTAATATGGAAATATTTGTACATCCAGCAGATATGTAGTAACATTATTTGGAGTTGTGTTTATGGCCACCTGATCAATGAAAGTCCAATATTTACTCTCCTTTTAGATGTGGTTTTGGTCTTCTCTGAGGAAAATATCTGGCTTTTTAGCTGCTAAATGCTCCGCTATGTTCACCAGCTTGTTCTGTCTGTATGCTGTTTGGTGTTGGACAAGTAGTGCACAGTAGCTTTTTTATTGAGCACAGCTGCCTGCTATGGGAAAAAATAATGACATGAGAGTAGTGAGAGAGAACCGAAATAGTAAATTTGTGGCCCGGAAAACCAAAATGACCTGAAACATGTCGAGTCCATGAAGCAGAAAAACTGCAGTTCTCTGTGGGTTCATCACTACGAATGACACGTACAAGTAATCATGGACTCCATATAAAAAAATATTGATTATAGGCACTTTAACAAATGGATTTGAGTCTCAGTGCAGGGGTCCTAACCATGATAAATTAAAGAGCTAAAAAGATAAAGCAAGGGTCATGCTGGAGGAGGACAGACTGACAGACAAGGTTATTCTGTTAATTGCTTATTATTACTAATAATGATTCATTAACTGCCATTAGTTACAACTTTAACACCCTTTATAAAGTATGCATTATCTAAATCAGCCATATGTGTAACATTAACTCACATAGTTTTACCAGAGAGACTCCACTGGAACATCTACTGCCAACAGACTATTAAAACTCAAATTAAACTATAATAATGTACAGGTTTTTAATATTTACCAAGACATATAATTACCTGCCTACCATATTATATTCATTTCAAGTCAAACATATTTCATGTAATTAGTGTGAAAACACTTTGAGAGTTTGCATGAAATTAGTTGTTGTTTTAAAATACACTTTATATTTATATTTATAATATTGATTATGGAGCCTGATGGGGCTCTAACAGCAGGTGGTCCAGCTCCTTCACAACTGATTACTTCACACAGAACTTATTTGCATCAACAACACACATATTTTTACATCTTTTAATGGGCAGTTTCACCTTATTATTATTTTTTAATACTATTACTCCATCTGGTTTGCGTATTTTATGATCTTTGCAGCCACAGATGTGCCTTTCTGGATAAAAACACTGCACCACCAGATAAACATGTTGCTTCCTACAATACTGTGCTCCAAACCTGTGATAATGATGTGACTGTAGATGGATTTCTTCTGGCGCCTTGGGGAGTAAATTGATTCTTGCTCTTTTTCTCTTTTCCATTATCACGCTTTTTTACAAGCCTGACAATACAAAAGATGACAACACTATCATTATAATGTATTTTATATGTAATGCATATACACAGTATAATGTATATGAAATGTGAATGTTTTCAGAAGAATAGATGTATTATTCTTATTATTGTGACATGCAGCGAGATTATTCCCATGTCAGTTTTCAATCTGTGATCTTTTTCTTCACACAGTTGACTAGGTTTGCTGCTTGATCATTTGTCTTTCACCTGCAAGCAGCCAATTTAGGTGTCTCCAAGAAGTCTTATCTTTTTCATCTGTACCTTCTTCCGGCGATTTGAGCAAATTTTCCGCTTGTGCTCATTTCTGCAAAACTCAAATGGCATGCTTACTTAAAAGTCCAAGTCAATTGTAGGAAGAGGAAGGAAGAGCAGCGGGGGCATAACTGCAGTTTTACTTCATCACTCATCCTCCATCTATAATACAATGAAAAGGTTATTTTGTTATTATTCTCAGCAACAGAAATGTCTTAAGCTTTACTTTGCCATTTGGAACAGGGAACATGTAACTGTGATTAACGATGCACTTTAAAACCTTTTATCCAGGGAAGGTTTGTGGACAGAATTAGAGTATAAGAACTCACTTGTCTAGGTTGGGGTTTAGGACATGATGCTCTAAATTGAGACATTTTCACAATGCTATTTTTTTTTTTAAAAAAAGCAAGAAGCTGTGCACACTCTCTGCTTCACTTGCAATTACATTAGTTTTTGTTGGGAGCAACATTTTGATGCACTCACCGTCAAGTTATTTGCCTATAAGGGGTGCAAAAATGTAATTTTAATTGCAAAAGGCATGTAGTATAAATGATAAACTCCATCTTTCACTGAGCTTGAAATGCAATTACATCTTTAAACAACAGGTGAAAACATCACAGGACAAATAGTGAAAACTTACAATAATGAGGTGGTAGTTTCTTTGTTTACTGAGGAACTTTTCAGGTCAATTTCTGGACAGAGATTGACCTCAATGCACGCTTGTTTCCAAATGCAACAATTAAAACTTCCACTTCATCAGCCCTTAACATGGTGTTAAAGCAGAGGGCTACTGGCAGTGCAGCTGCACAAACAAACAAGCAAACAGGCAAGTAAATAAATAATCCAACAGCTGCCGGATAGAGTCCTGCATACGTCTGTGAACAGATCAATAATATCCTGAGATCTATCGGTCATGACCACAAGATAATCAGTTCAAGATCAAACATCATTTTCAAGTCCACACCATCTATCTTTTTGGGACTCTGCCATCTTATTGGCTTACTGTCATTTCCACAGACTTCTCTCTCCCTGTGTCTCCTCTCTCTCTCTCTTTCCCTCTCTTTGTAAAACAGCAGCAGCCTCATCTCACTCACTGTGCAGAAGCGCAGAAGGAAGGTTTGCTCTTCATACTCATCATATTGAGGAACGCCAACACAGGTAAGTTACTGGGTTACTACTTTTATCTGTATTTGTTTGTATGTTTCTTTATTTAGATTTTTGCTAGCCTCTTGTCATAGGTACAGTATTGGCATCATCTTTTCCCCAAGACAAAACAAAACAAAACAAAATAGAATAGAAAATAATAGAATAGAAAAATGAATGGGTTAAAATCCTTCATTAAAAAGTAGTGTAAATAGTCTAAATAGTTGCAAGTTACACATTATGATCCTTGTATTTTATATGTTCATCATCCATTACAATCCAAATTTTAATGAGTGAAATATTCACTTCAGAAAGGTCACAGTTTCCTCCTATGCATGTAATGCAGGCAACATAGTTTGAGCTGATATTATGTAATTATCGAGGATTTATTTGCATAACCAGTATATTCATATCTATTTCAACCCCCCCTTTCTTTTTCTTTTTTAAATAAATGAGTGTTGAGGTATATATCGGTTGGGGCTAACAGCCTTATGTGCCAGAGCTCTGTTACGTAAGACCTCTTGACATTATAATCCAAAGGTCGTTATCAAGACTTCACTGATCAAGTCAGACTATCCAAATTATATTGTATGAGATATATGTTGAAAAAAGCGTTAAATTCAGTATTCAAATTATTCGAGATGGTTAAGAATCTGATCTGTGAACATGTACAAATTTATCCTAAAGGGAAGGAAAACAAAAAAAAAGACAAATACTGCATGTTGTTACTCATTGCTCTGTTTTTTGTTTTTTAAGATCTTTTTTTTTTTTAAGGTTTTTGCTTTTATTTGACAGACAGTGAGGCAGAGACAGGAAGCTAGGGAGAGAGAGGGGGGAAGGGGGGTTATGACATGCAACACAGGTCCCCTGGCTGGGAGTTCAGCCGTGGACGTTGCGGTTATGCGGTATGCGCCTTTTAAAAATATAGATTTTTCTGCACTGTAACATCCAGATTGGTAAGATACTGTGCCATCTGGTTTGAGCTCATAGGTGTAACAAGTTTCAGTTTTAAAAGGAGAGTCCTCATTTTATTTATGAGGCTGAAGATCTGAACATTTCATATCTGAGTGTAATCTCTGAAGAGATTTAAGTCAGCATCTTTTTAATAACTACGCATCAGAGATAATGTTCTCTACATATAAGTGTAAGCTCTTTCCTACATACCGTGTGTGGCAATGCATAATTCATAATTTCCTTTCAAATGATAGTCGTATACAGTTAATAAGAAAACACTGCAAATTTTACCGTAGATTTCTGTACTTACTGTGTATGTTAATGTGGTACAATATTTATACAGTAGATAATGTAATACTAGTCTGAAACACAAACATTTTTATCCCCATGGGATAATTTAAGAAAATCAATTAAAGCCAGCAAGCACAAAACAAAAACCCTGATTACTGTTCAGTAAAATCACACTTCCACACTATTCATGAATATTCCTATTAGTAGTCAGTAATAAGTAAGTTAATTAAACACGGAAAAAGGTGAGTCACCTGAGAAACCTCACAGCAGCATAAGAGCTATAGAAAGGCCAGACAATTACTGTCGATGCGATAGTGGCAAACGATGCCAAATTATGCAAAGCAGTGAGGTGAAAAGGTTTAAAAAGTTGTGATGTAATTATGTGCAAAACATATGGAAATCACATTAGCAAAGAGATGCACCGTGGTCACAGGTAGCCCCTCACCGACACTGACTAAATGACTCTTAATGTAAGCAACAGGTATAGTGAGTTATCACAAAATCACAATGAAAACAAACAATATGAGCTTAATAAAACAGATTTTAACTGCAGAACTATTACATGTAAGATGTTTCTGTTATTTTGTCCACAACCTGTAGTTTTAATTCATTAACCTGATTCAGTAAGACACATTACATAAAGGATGATACAATTTAAAGCAGTAAGACATGTTTCAGAATCACTTTGCTTTAACCTGCTCATATATAATGTATTTGTATGTAATAATGGTGAAAATATGTATGCATCTTATCCTACAACCTACAGAAATATGTTATTGTCACTAATGGAATCCTTGAAAACACAAAGCAGCAAAAATTCACATTATCTTCACTTGATAAGAGGTTACATTTATTCTTTATTGTTGTACAAAAGCAATATCAGACCTAAGGAAAGAGACCTTCACGGGAAAGCAGCCTCATGCCTTCCACTCAGTCAAACTAAGACAATAATAATTTAAAGGCTGTCCTTCCTGCAAGATATTGATTGATAAGACATTTTAAGTCAAATTCCAGTCATCATATCACGGCTTCAATGTTCAACATAAAGCTTTGAAGTGATTTTGCACTGGTGATTTAATATCTAGAAATCCCATGCCAAAGGCAAAGTTATGCTACAAATTCCCCTTCCTTTAATCTTCTCCAATTCATTCTTCACTGTGTTACTCTGACGACGACCAGCAAGTATATATATCTATATATCAATATATCTATATATACATATAAAAGTATCAAAATCCAGCCCTTCATTCATGTTGTGGAATTATTCTACTGATGCTGCAAAGTGCTAAAAAAACAGTAATCACATTAATACAGTATGTCCTTTAAATGCAGACACAACCCTGTGATTTGACATTTTCCATATGCACATTTCAGTGGAGGATACACAATGTTCTGCTGCTCATCTTAGCCCCTCACATTCAAATGCATTTATAATGATAAACCCTTTAATAATGTGCTTTTCACCTTTTAGTGTGAGAATGTATTGGTGCTGGTAAAAGCATAGTTAGTCAATAATGGTCTCCCATTTTGTAAATGTCATGACCTATTGCCAGTAGAATGCTGTTTTAATTTTGCATGTATCCTTGGACTGAATACTCTGCTTTGTTAGACATCTGACCTCAAGAAAAGTTGTTAAAGTTCTGTTAAAACAGCTGAAAAACTGCTTTTTTTTAAACATTTTGGACAGTGACAGATTGAGCTTTGCTGCCATGGAGGGTAATCACAGTGGCTTGTCTGGAAGCACACAGCCATCTGTGGCTGGAGAACAGACAGATGGACACATTTACGAGGTTGCCGTGCAGAACAGCTCCACCAACCGCAGCTCCCAGTTTGCAGATGTGGCACTGCTGCAGACGTTCAAGCCTCTCATCATCCCCTGTTACGTGCTGGTGGTAGTGGTGGGCGTCTTTGGGAACTACCTGCTCCTCTACGTCATCTGCCGTACCCGCAAGATGCACAATGTCACCAACTTCTTCATAGGAAACTTGGCCTTCTCTGACATGCTTATGTGCGTGACGTGTGTCCCCTTCACTCTCGCCTACGCCTTCAACCCTCACGGTTGGGTTTTTGGCTGCTCAATGTGTTATCTGGTGTTTCTCATCCAACCTGTCACAGTCTATGTTTCAGTCTTCACGCTCACAGCTATTGCTGTTGACAGGTGGGTGAATCTCTCTGAAATGCCACTCAGATCAATTTTTTTCTTTGCCTGTTTTGTCCTTCATCATCTCTTTCCTTCAGTGGTGTTTGTGCTGCCACTTGCAAAACAGATTTATATCTCAGGAGACTGCCCTGGTTAGATAATGGTCAAATAAAATAAAGTGAATTCCCTCTCTATATTCATGCATTTACTTCACATTTCAAACACCATTTCAAATATGAGTGGTGTGTAATTGACAGAAATGAGACAATCAGAAAATGATATCCCATTTGTAGTAATTAAGAAATTAGGTGTGAAGATGGACTGATTAATCAGTGTGTACTTGCAATAGCAACACTTTAAAAAAAGGGCTCATGCTTAATAAATGCATGGCTAAAATATTACACATCATGATTCAGCGCATGCATCAATACATGATGTAACTTTGACTCCACCAGCTTAATATTAATCAGTGATGAAGGCTTTATTAGCTCATGTGACTGTACAATAAATTAGAAACTTTAATTAGCAAGTTAATTCATAGATTAATTAACACAGCTGCAGGATTTTAGAAGATGACTCCATTTCAGAATGTATAAACAGAGACCAAAGAGTTTGAGCTTGCAGCAATGTGTACCTGATAGGAGCCGACCAAGATCCAATTATCCTGTTTTGTACTTTGCGCACAGACAGAAGAATCAGACATGTGCTGTGAAGAGATGTCTCCCATTAGACCCCTGAGATCCAAAGACTCTCTGCTGCTCGCTGTACAAAAAACTCACATCTACAGCAAAGCCGCCTTCTGCAGTTTTGCTCTCGAACTGTTGATTTCTCTCCCTCCAGTGCTGACGACAGCAGCATTAATTGAAGCTTTTCAGCACCACTTGAAAACTTACCTTGGCTTTGCTTTCACGTAAAATTACTGCTCCACTTTCTTTTTGTTGTGTAAACCTCTGATCAATGTCAAAAGTTACAAATGTAAATGATTTTCCTCTCTTTTCTTGTCAAATGACACAGGTGTATGTTAAAATTGTCTGCTGTTTCTCTCTAAATGTTTCTGGTTGTCTCATATTACAGTTTTATTTTAAAGAGGCTTAAGAAACGCGCTGGTCTGAGCTTCTGCTTCACAGTTTTTCAAGTCTGGTCAGGTGCCAAAATGAACATTGAAACAAGTTTTACTTGCTGTAATCATTTGTCCTGTTCATACAGACCATTAAGAGATCCCTACATAATGCACTTACAATGTAGGGGATGGGTGACAAAATCCACAGCCCTCCTTTTGTGCAAAAATGTACTTAAGTGGATATTTTTCTTTTTAGTGCCAAAGTCCTTCTTTTTGTTAGAATCTTTTTACTGCAGCTGAACAGAAAAGTCAGTCGAGACACGAAGAGAATTTTTTACTAAAAAGACTGTGACTGTGGAAGATTTTGAAGACTGGAAGACTTTATTTGACTAACTCAGATGGCTGAAGCTTCATATTGACTGCAGATAAACTTTCAAATACATTTCTGCATGGAAGGAGGCTTGTGGATTATATCACCCATCTCTTATATTGTAAGTACATTATAAAGGGATCTAATGGTCATTATGAACAAGAGGAATGATTATGGCAAGAAAAGCCTATTTCAATGTTCATTTGGGCAACTGACTGTTGTTTTAAGACAGACTTGAAAAATTGTGAACCCATCCTTTAAAGCTAATTAACTAATTTAACATTTATAAAGCAAGTAATCACATGAACAACTGTAATAGTGATGAACCTTTATTAATTTTATGCTGCAGGAGTTCATGATAAATGCATTAATTCATACATGAAATCATGATTAGTCATGCATTAAGCATGAGGGTTTTTTTCACCCTTATTATTAAGTACAACTCTTTCTTTTCCATTTTATTGCAGATATTATGCGACAGTGCACCCCCTGAAGAAACGTACATCTGTGGCTACCTGCGCCTCTGTCCTCACTGGAATCTGGCTGCTGTCTTGTGGGCTGGTAGCTCCTGCAGTGATCCACACCTATCATGTAGAGTTCAAAGAGGAAGGCTTCACCATCTGTGAGGAGTTCTGGTTGGGTCAAGAGACAGAGAGACGTGCTTATGCGTACAGCACCCTGCTGATCACATATGTTCTGCCATTGTCTGCTGTCTTTGTCTCTTATCTCTGCATCACTGTCAAGCTGAAGAAATGTGTCGCTCCAGGCAACAGGACACAAGGTCAGACGGGTGCTCAGCAAGCTCGTAAGAGAAAGATCTTTCGCTTGGTTGCACTTTTGGTGTCAGCCTTTGCAGTGTGCTGGCTTCCTATTCATGTATTCAATGTGCTGCGAGACATTGACATTCACATCATCAACAAGCGCTACTTTTTGCTTATCCAGCTGCTGTGCCACCTGTGTGCCATGAGCTCGTCTTGTTGTAACCCCTTCCTGTATGCATGGCTACATGACCGCTTCCGCACCGAGTTGAGGAAGATGTTCAAGTGCAATCGTCGCATTGGAGTGCCTGCCAATCACTGTGCTGCCAGTGTGGTCCTGTGATAACCTGGTGAAGAGGATCCTTTGTTGTTATTGAACTGTAAGTTCCTGATTCATCTTGAATACAAGTGGAAACTTTGGTGTGTCACCAAATGAATGGTGTTTATCCTCTGGCCACTAACAACATCTACAGAAACGTTCATGGCAATCCACTAATTACCTATGTTGTGTACAAAGATGATCTATTGGTCAAGGGTGGCTCTTGGAGTGAGGTCAGTCCTCTGGGGAGCATGAAGGTGTTAATCCAGTCATTAGAGTTTGAGATATAATATGAACAAATACAAACATTGGTCAAGGGAAACCTTCACATGACGGTGGTGTTAGATGAAAGGTCAGGGGGGGTCAATACCATCTGAAGAGGGTCAAGAACAGCACAGTATGTCTTTGACTTTCGTCCCCTGGCAACCATGAACATTCATCATTCAACCTCCCAAACCAATCAAGCCAGTAGTTGTTGAGATATCTCTCTCTGGAACACCATTATTAAAGGTTGCCCGTCCTTTGACCAGCACTGCTACTGGAGCAAGTACTACCAGCCAGGCTAAAAGATAAATGTTCACTATTAATTTCATGCTTTGTAAATGAAATATTCCAATGAAAACAGAAAATGAGAGAAAACTATGTGGAGATGTGTGAATGTTTGAAATCTATGAAATTGCATATATGTACTACTGTACCTTCATGTTATATCTGTCCTGTAATGCTGAAAATGTGAGATGAGACCTTAATGGCAACAGATGAATGCTGATAAATATTTGAAAAAGCTAGCTCAGGGTAGTGCAGGGTAGCAAAGTGCAGCTGTATTGGACATGAAGAGAAAATGAGAGCATTGGTTCATTGTGTTATTTCAATAGTCATTGCAGAGGTTGTTTCCACCAGGGAACTGGTGTCAGAACTAATCGTTGTGTGGTGCTCCTATATGGAGCCCAGTGGAATCAATTAAATTCATGAACTTGCTCCCCCTAGGGTTTAATTTTTTTAAAGCCTGTAGGTCATGAATATGCACCTTAATACATAATTGATCAAATTATTTCTGATAGCATTATGTAATGGCTGTACAAAAAAAGGAAACCATTGTATTGGTGTGGCTGGCTCTCTGTTGCTTTTCATGTGTTCTTTGCTCTCTGTAGTTTCTATTGCCTCTTCACATTTGATATGAATAGTGCAATATTGATTTATGTGGAATAAAAGGGAACACATTTAGTAGTCCTAAAATAATGAGGATGTTCTCAAAAACTCATTACAGGCTGTCTGTTTTCATTGTCTTCATTCTATTTTCCATTATTTATTGTGCATTAAAACTATCATGTCTTTTGTTCTGTATGCTCTGTGTGCATATTTGTCTTCATCCTGCAGGCGAACGGGACAAATTTATCTTTGCAACAGTGATAACTCAAGGTCAACAAGTTTGAAGTGCTACTGTCACTAGAATGATTAAACTTCACTTTTTCTACAGTAGATGTAAAACTTACGTGTCATTTTCTGATATGAAGGGACTCAGTTACTTAATGGTTTTGGGTGCATGTAAGGTGTCTTATAATCTTAAAATAACTGTTAGTGAATTGTGTATATGATTTGTAGTGAGACATGTAACAAAAGTATCGTTTGATGTGTAGCCTGTTCTACTCTATGAACACACACAGTGGAAAATTGTGAATAAAAAAACCAAATAACTTCTCTGCTTAAGATCAGTGTGACTGCATGATGGATGTGGAACAAATGAAATTATACTGAACTTGGTCAGAGTGCGGCTGCACCGCTGAATATGCTAATTAAATAACAGGGAAGATGGAAGTGTTTTCTGCATATCAACTAGGCCTGTTAAGGACATTGAAACAAGGTGATAATTTATTGATCTCTTTGATCATTTTAGCACACTTGGTGCTTGCCAAAAATGACATCACTTTCTAAAGCTGAATGAAATTTTTACAGTTATGCAGCCAAATAGACACAATTCTGTGCAGTAAATAGACACCGTTCTGTGTCTATTTACTGCATTTTTTATCTCTGATGAAAAGTATAAGGCAGCAACATGTCAGTTTCTGTATTTCATTTCGGCTCTGGATCCTGTGCCGACTGCATACAATATTCTTTGTGTTCTATGACATTAAATCATGATCTTAGATCATCTTCCAAAAGCAAGCTCAGTCCTTTCTGAAACAAAATAAAATATTAAACTTAATAAAAACCCAGGGGCTGATGTGAATCTAGAACTCCATACTTATATTCAGACAAGCATACTGACATTTTCTGTAACAAATAATGGAGAAGTTACACCACAGGTTGATATATTTCTTAAAGTCCAACTGAAATTAAACTATTTTTTGTCTACTAGAGTATACATATATATGCTCTATAAATCCCTCATCCTGTGTTCTCCTTTAAAAAAAAAAAAAAAAAAAGTCAGAAACCAAAAGGAAGAAATTTTCTATTTTAAAATCTTTGTTATGATGGTGCCCCTAGTGTTGCATTATTTCAAGGAAATATTGTTCCATCATCTGCTTACGTAGCTGGAGCCCTTATTTTCATACAGCAAAGCAAATCTTTAATAAAAAATATACATTTTTATCATAGTTAGAGCAGACAGTCACACTGCGCCTTATGGCATCCTGCTACACAAACAGAAAAGCCACAGACTCCAGGGCCCATTTCACTAAATTTACAACATGCAGGCAGCAACTTGCAACATTAGATCATTTCCTCTCATGCACAATACCAGGACCCTGAAACCAAAGCAGATAGATGGAATTAATCCTAATTAAGTTTATTATTTACACTTATGCTTTTCCTACTGTGACGTGTCCACATGTCGTCAGTGGAAAAGGCCTATTTAAAAAGGAAAGAGTTGCTATAAATGTGAAAACCCATAAAATGTCCCAGACATTCCACATTGTGAACATAGTAAATGATTTAATAGCAGGCACTTTCATGTTAGGGTTAAGCCTAAATGTTCAGTAGGGATTCTCATACTGTGTTTTTTGCTGATTGCACATCATGTAGTGTGACCAGTAATTTTGTAACCATAACACAATTTCATTTCAAGGATTTTGAAGGTTAACTGAGTATAAGCAGCAAAATAGTTAATACATACATTCTGTTACTTAGACATGCTAAAACTTAATTTTAAGAAAGTTGTGTAATCTCTTATGATCTCAATAAGTCTTACAGAGGTGAAAAAAAACTGCATCCTTTTTGTAATGCTCCTAAAATAGAGAGTGCTTTAAGCTTAAAAAAAAGATATGTTTTCCTTACATATCAAATAACCAAGGAAGTAAACACTGGTCTTGATACGTAACCATAATTGACCGCATTATGATTTCTCATTCTCAGACAAGTACAACATCTTCTGTGTCAGAGCAAAGTCTCGGGCTTCCTGAGGAGTGCGAATGTAAGAGTCAATTTCACTGTCAGAGATTTCCTCATAACCAGTTACATCCCTAAGCTCTGGCTGCTCCACTCTCCTTTTCTTAGCATGAATCACACATGGGGGAGCAAACAACACTCTCTTCCCCCAGTTTTGTGCTGGATCTTGGCTCTCCTGAGTGCCTGTGTCACTGTGCGGCCCAGACATTGTGCATGGATTACCATCTCCATCTCCTGGATGCTCAGCCCTTTCAGCATTCGGTTCACATTCTTTCACAGAGGACGTTTTCAGAGACTGATCTACAAGCTCAGAGATTTGGGAGTCCTCACAGCCGGCCTGACACTCTGCCAGCAGAGTAACCTCATGGGTTCTCAGAGCCCTCCGTAGCAGTGCATACCTGTTCATCAGAATGTCCTCCACCTGTCGAACAACATTATCTGGCGTCACCGCTTCCCTGACCCAGGGGATCTCCTTACCCAGCTTACACAGTACCTCCTTTATCTCGGTTATTCTCTTCAAAGCAGACTTGTTCTTATTCACTTTGGCTAACTGACAGAATTTCTCCAGAGAGAATTTGAGACGTTGCTTGTTGGGATTCAAGGACTGCCAAGCTAAAAAGACTGACGCCATCATAATGGGGATGGGCTTACGGCCGGTCACGATCCAGGAATCTGCTGCTAGCTCCACCAGGGCCACGGCACGTTTGGTCAGGTCCTTGGAGTTCTCAGCAAATTCTTCAGGAACGTGAAGCGAGCTAATTTTGTATCTGACAGAGAGAAAAACACTCAGCAAACATAGACATAATCTTCACATCTTTTAGGATAAAGGCTACACAGAGTCTGGATGAATATGTCTAAGAGTGTATCTGTTCTCTTTTCTGCCTGGTAGACATTATTCATGTTAAATTAGTCCAATTAAGACAATTGGGAGAGCTGCTCATGTCTGAGTTTTTCAAAATTTTTAAATGCCAAAGTACAAACAGTGCAGGGAGATGCCAATGTTTTATTTCAGACAGATCTACTTTTATTTTACTTCTACTTTAATTAAACTAAAATCAACTAAATGATCATTCCTGTCCACTAATGAAAATGAGTAAATAATAAAAAGGACAATTTCTTGTAGGCCTAAGTCACAAAAAATCTTCAACAGGCTGTAAGATTAGTTAAATTACCAGTTAGTCATTTTGTTAAAAATCTGATTCATCAGTGTAACTTTTGTTATTGTTTTGTTATTATACAAAAAAATGTCTTGCTGAGAGGCCTGTTAACACTTTATATTGCTGGTAAGCAAACAAAAACATTCAGACCACTGTTCTTTACTTACTCCTGACTGTGGGCCTCCATTACATCTGTGACGTTGACGATTGGAGCCTCGATGTTAAGGATCTTGACCATCTCTTGATAGATGGCACCCACCACCATTGGGTCGGCATCCAGCAGGCAGCTGATGGTTCCCATGGTAATGGGCCAATTGAGCAGTCTGCAGCTTACAAGCACACAGCAACCAGCAAGGATTTCTTTCTTCTGGAGGCTCACTCTGATGAAAGTTTCATGCTGATAGGCCCGGTTATAAAAGGTCTGTGAGAGATCCAAGATTTCATCGTGGACCCTGAGAGTCCGGCATAGGGCTTTCAGATGCTGCAGACCTGTAGAGATAGTGCATGAGCATGTGCATGTGAGAGCAGCGGGATCAGTGGGGATAGAGAGGAGGTAATATGTAATAATATCTCTAACAAGCAAAAGCTCCCCTTTGAGGGAAGATCTCACCTTTTATCAGGTTCATACACGGCTTCTTGGTCACAGCTGTTGTTCGGCTGTAGCTGACGACTGTAAAACGCACAGAGTTAAGGCAAAATGTGATAAGAGGGTTGCTGAGATAGAAACACTGAAACCTTACTGGTTTACATCAACTTGTAGACACCTGCGTGTAATCTGATCAAGATTAGAAACGCTATCTTAATCTTAACCATGTCATTTAAATGTTGCCAAAACCAAAATACAAAGAAGAAACCAATATTGTCCCACAGTGTTTCATTATGTTTTCCACAGTTCCACTTAATTCCAATATTGAACACACATTAGCCAGCTGGAGACTCTGTGCTGTGGCCTGGCGAGTTAATAGGTAGTCAGTTCAGCAATCAGCAGCACAGCAAACATAAAGATTAAAAGTTAAAATGTCTAAATACACTCTGGTTTCTCTGCTTTTTCAATGAACTGCAGGTCATTTCAGCTACATGCTAACTGCTCTCTTATCACAGAAACTATCCTTCACAAAGAATCACTGTTCATTCCAGTGACCTGACACAAGCAGCATGGATTATTCATTAAAGAGCAGGACTCAACTGAAAACATCAATCAGTGGTTTTAGACTTCCCCAGGTTTTGAGAAGATATCTGCCTCCACCCCAATAAAATGGAGGTGAATGGAATTTCAAGTCAATTGAAGTCAATTTTTATTCGTATAGCTCAGTATCATAAATCACAGATTTGCCTTGTACTTATAGCATTGAAAAATAAAACTTTTTTTCTTTAGCATGTTCCCTAGAGGTTAGCACAATTCAAAATACTTTTTACATGACTGACAAGCTCATATAAGCATAACATAAGTAAGACAGTATATATACAAAAAAAGAGACTGATGCACACAAATAGAAACAAGAAAACTGAAATAATACAACCAATAATGACCAAACAACATTTTAAATAAGCTAAAGAGGTAGGTTTTAAGATAAAGTGTACAGAAAGTGTATTCATACTTTCTGCTGCTCTCAGATCATCGGACAGCTAGCCTATAGGCTGTCTCAAAATTCAACATTTCCACAACAGGAAGTAGTTGCAATGAAAAATATTCACAGTGAGGTGACGTCTGTGGCTTATTCATAATAATCACGTCGTTGATATTGTTTAATAGAATATCTCAAAGCACTGTGTAAATAAAATCATAACTGTCTGCGAGGATAAGTGAGAAAACATGTTTTATGATTTGGGTAAACTTGCCCTTTAGTCATTTCATCTGGAACGTTTAACCGGTGTTTCGGTTTAAGGAGTGACCGTGTTAACTGGTGACTTTCAGCCGAGTGCGTGAGCGGTTGTCATAGTGATAGCAGTTGTTGAAAACACGAACAGGACACATAGAAAGCCTTAAAATGCTCTTATATTGAATGCCAAGTACAGTACATATATTCATCTGGTACTTTTTTGTCTGACATTATGTAAATTAAATGGTGTCGCCAACAATTAAAGCGTTCACATTTCCAGACAAGTTAAACAGACGAAAAGCTGGTCAACTTGTGAGACATTGTTGTAATGATACTTTTACTTAAGTAAAGGATCTGAGTACTTCTTCCAACACTGCAGATCACAGAATCTGACGGGTAACCAAATACGATGTAACACCGATGTAACACCGTCACTACGAGCAACCTTTCAGCATCCGGCTGAAAGTCGCCAGTAACACGGTCACTCGTTAAACCGAAACACCGGACAGACGTCGCTTGTTTTGCCACAACGCCAGACTGTTCATACCTGAGCCTCCGACCGGGTCATTGGCCAGCGCTCCTTCAGACACCACCGAGCCGCAGTCCACACACACCAGCTGCGCCTGAGAGTACAAATCATCATCGACGATGTTTGACGAGCCGCAGCCCGGGCACTTCAACCCCGCGCTAGACATCTCCCCGAAATAAATCTGCTGCTGCTGCCCGGGGAGACAACTAAAGACAACAACACAGCAAAACAGGTGTTCAATTAAGTCGGAACACCTGCGATAGAACGGAACCCATCTTGAAACACTGTAAACAGCTGTTGAACGACCAATGAACGTTGTTGTCGCCGCTCCGAAATGTGTCCGTGTAGATACAACATTCGACAGGTTCCGCTTGGTGCTGTAATACATTAATCCATTCTTTCCTTCTTTTTCTTTTTTGTTTCTTTCTTAACATACAAAACACTTACAGTTTTCTTCTTCCACAAAATGCGGTTTAGAGAAGAAAAGTTTAAAAAAACAAAAACAAAACAAACAAACAAACAAAAAAACTGAGCAAGGGGGAGTTACAGTTCATATAAAGATTTTGAACAAAAAACAGGTATTTATAGTTTTACAGTCTTTGGATTAGAGGAAAATTGAATTGAATCAATGTACTGTTTAACCTCCTTTATTTAAACCAAGAAGTTCAGCTTTTTACCTGTAAATTTGCTTTTATGAATATTACATTTGGACATTAAAATTAGAAGATTTGTAATATATTGCTGATATTTCAATTTGGAGTTATATTCTAGTATTCCAAACAGTACATGTTTCCAAAATAATATAAAATGTTCATCAATATGGCTGTTGATAAAGACACACATTATTCCAGTTTAATAGAAAGAGGAGCATCTGTATTTCTGAGGGCACTGAAAATTATACCTTTGGGATTTCTAAATACCCTGGTATACTGTAATACCTTGATTCCGCCCAAGTATACCATTCCCTAGAGAATGTGTACCTCAGTTTTCCTGTTCTCATTGCCCCAAGTGACCCTGCTTCCCCACAAGATTTGCATCCCATTTGTTTTATTTTTAACTATAAGAAATGGGTAAGTCTTGGTGAAATATTCAACTTGATTTCTATTCCAGCAGTCAGGTAAGTTCTCACTTGTTGCTCCGACACTGCTCTCCTCTCCTGCTCCTCTCTCCTGTCCAAGCTGCTCTGCTCCTCTCTCATCACCTGCCCCGTTATGCTCAACTCTGAATTTAAATGAGGAGAATTGACAAATGAAAAGGAAAACCTTAATATTAAGTGAAAGCACCGATGGCATGACATGATGATGAAAAATCTGACAACTGATTGAAATTGTGCCAAGGGAAAAAAAAAAAAAAAAAAACTCGAACTAGTCTGACATTTTTATATCAAGGAAAAAGACAGTCCGCACACTGTAGCTCCCTTTTTCCTTAGGTGCAGTTTAATGGGACATCCACAAGTGATGTTTCGAGCTACATGCTCTTCTTCAGTCTGCTGAAGACAAGCATATTTTATATATATATATATGTATATGTGTGTGTGTGTATATATATATATATGTATATAAATATAAATAATCACATTGTGAGAGAGAGGCCAGAAGAAAATGTGGAATACATATTCTTAGTGAAAACTCAAATTACACTAATCCTTGTATTGTCTAATAAAAGACAGAAAGCCAGACTTTATCAGGAAATTGCAAAATGTGTTTTTATTATATCAAGAAAGAAATAGCAAGAGGAAGTTGAGAGAAACTGTATTTTTTTAACCTTGAAAAAAGGATGAGTTGTTAATTCAATTGCTCATTTATTTTGCATATTGTAATACCATAAAGCAGAGACCTCAGTACAATACAGCAATTCAGTGCGTATATCACATTGATAGTGAAAGCTGAATAAAGTGCCTTTTTGGGGGTTAGTAGAATCATGTAAACTTTTGACATTCAGTACAAGAGCAAGAGACATCTACAGAACTAGTGCATATTTTTAACAGTAAAGTAAGGCTCATGTATACTGGAGATATCACCAGTGGACATGATGCCTACAGCCTATAGGAGACAAACCATATGCATTTTTTGTTTTTTTATTAAATACAGCAATTAAGCTTATTGTGCTCAACATGAAAATAATTATTACAAATACACAAGAGATTGTTTCAAAGTAGCAAAGTAACAAAAATATTACTGAATATTTAGAAAAAAAAATCTTTGTACTCATTAACATCTTTGATTGTGAGCTGACAGAATCCCCCCAGTGCAAGATTTCTTTTATAATACATATTTTAATCTTTATCATTATTTGCCTTTTAAATGTCCAAACTTTGTAAATCTAAATTTTTATTCCAGTTACCTTGTAATCCACAAGTATTATAGTGAGGATTTTACAGTCATGAATAAAGTCAGACTATTGGTTCTGGGCCTGATAAAGCAGAAATAAAGTCTCAGCCTTGAATCCACCTACACCGTTTTCTTCAGAGAGTTCAAGGACATGAGAATACTTGGTTTCTCCTCCATGACACGCACAAGTAAGTTGTCAATGTAGTGCTCCAGCTCTGATATCTTACTGTCCCTCTCCACCAGCTGGTTCTCCTGTTTCAGCACCAGAGAGATGAGCTCTGCCTGAGTCAGCTGGGAGTATGGCCCCTTCACCTTGGTGTCACTGACCTGTGAGAGCACATAAACACACTGAATATGTGGTATATCAAAACACAAAACTCTTAACGGAAGATTCAAATGATGATACCATAGGTATTGAACATGTAAGATGAACAAAACACAGAAATGTCACTTTAGTCCGTTTCTTTTGATGAGCGGGATGGCTGATCTTTAAACCACCGCAAAAGTTACGGATGGAAAAATATACCTTTGTGTTCTCCTGAACGTCACGAAGGATTTCTGGGGATTTGTTATCTTTTTCCACTTGAGCGGCTGAGACAGACTGCTGTTCCATAGGATTAAGGGGTTTTACAGGTTGAAGCCTGCAATGACAAAAATGCAGAAAAAAATTAAGAAATAAATATGTAGGCACTGATTTGATAGAAGTTAAAGGGTATGAAGTATCAGTGTGTACATATGATTTAGTTATTAAGGCTGTTTGTGAGATGTATTATTTTTCTGAGATCAAAAAATAAAGCTAACCTGTTTAACTCATCTTGTGGCATTTATCCAGACAACACAATTAATAATCCAAGCAAACAAGAATGATGAATGATTAAAGATGAATGAGGATGAATCAAAGAAAGACTTTTTATGAAAGAGTAGTAAGATATCGGGAGCTTGTGGTGTGTGATCTATAATATATGAAGCGATGGATGAGTTACAAAACTATTCTTGCCTGTCTGTTGAGGAACTGAACTGTCTCACCTGCGTGGAGTTGCAACAGGCCCTTCCTTCTTCCCACCTGTCTCCTCTCCAGCACGCAGCACTGTCACAGGCTCTTGTAGCGGACTCTCCTGGACAGGCACAGGGTGTATGGCTTTTGGCTCTGGATCACATTCTTGTGTTGCACTGTTATCAGGTGCAGTCACATGCGTATCATCTGTAACACAGACTCCGTCAGTGTTTTGTTTGTTTAAAGTGCTTGATGTGGTGGCTGTCTTTGCAGGAGGCAGGGGTGCACGGGCTATCTTTGACGATTTGATTTTTGTTTGCGAGACGTCATCTTTATCATGAGTTTGTGACACAGCTGGAGGCCAGAGTATTGAGCCAGTGTTACTAGAGGCTGTTATATCATCTTGGGCTGTGAGCTCATTTTCATCTACATCGTCGTCAAATGGATTTAAACCGTAAACAACAGGGACTTGTTTTGCCTCCGAGACACGTCCATGAGATGTTTTCTGTTCAGGGAACGGCTCCTCTTCCGCAGAGCGAGGTCTAGACGGCGCAGGTCGTTTAGTGTGTTTGGCTGCTGTTGTTGTTGTTTCTTTGGTGGTGCTACTTTGCGTCAAGCTCTGGTTGTTCTTTGTATCTTTGGAAGACCTACTCAGAAGAGCATTCAGCTGCAGCAAGCGCTGTGGGAGAACACTAGCAGTTTTGACATCTTTTTCTTTACTTGGCCTGTTAATTTGTGCCAGATGTTGTGTAGATGCGTCTAGCTCACTCTGACTGCGTCTCTCAGCTTGATTTCTTCCTGGAGGCTGAGGAGCTTGTCGCTTCTCCCGTTGAGTCCTAATAACGGCCTTTTCATCCGCGGAAATGGCTGTGCTTCCCGCTGATGGCTCAGGAGATTGACATCTGGAAATGAGAAACAGAGTATATGACATTAAAGCCTGCTTAAGTGTTTCATCAAAAAGGAGTCTCTCAGGGGAAGCCAGAATACTCTAAATGATGAAAGAAAAGAAGAGGAGCTTCACTGGCCTTGAATCGTTCTCTAAAACAAGTATAGACGGTGAAACTAGATTAAAAGACATTAAAATCTTGTGTAACATCCTGTGTTGCAAAATTAGAGAACAAACGGGGAGAACACAGTAGCACAAAAGAGAAAAAGCTTTTAATATGCCAGACAAGTCTTCTCCTGAGATCTCTCTGAAATTACCATCTACCTCCACTGTCATTTTCTCTCCCTGTTAATATGACACCTGATATAATGAGGCGAGACTACGCAACGAGCTGCCAATCTCAGTTGACAAAAGAAACGTGACCTTTCCAACACACACATGCATGCGTGTTGCACACTCGTGCAAAGTAACATACACGCACAAGCTCGGAGCTCTGCAATTTTCATGACTGTGTCGGCTTCAGGTTGCATTTAAATGAGAAGTTCCTGTTGCTGAAGCGTCACCGACTGTAAAATAGAAGATGAAATAACAATCGATTGTTCAGATAACGCTTTTTGTACATGTAAATGGCCATGACTTCTTATCATCGTTTTAATCTTGCATTCAAATTTAGTATCACTACCTCCTTTTCTGTTCCTGATCCTGTTCTCTCAAGCATTATAAAGCATTAACTAACATTCATCTAGTTAAACCCTGCTACACTGTTCAAACCACATGAATCCACATTGTTTTATACTTATTTCTGATTTGAGTGCACGCACACGCACACACACAGCAAGGTGTAGACGAGTGTGGCCTTCAAATCCATCAATGAGGTTGAGGTGTAGAGAATGTGCTACTTTTTCTGAAAATTTTAGATTATTTATTCAGTTTTGAGATGAAATTTTCCATGTAGTGTGAAGACTGACCTTTGCTGGACACTCGACGCTGCAGCAGCTGAGTCTGGACTCTCAAAGGGATTATTTGAAAAGTTTTCTTCAAATGGATTAGTAGATGTAACTTCTTCAGGACTTTTGCTCTGTCCATCTTTTGTTTGATTTTCTTTCTTCTCCTGTTCTTCTGCGTCTCCTGTTAACCCCCTTTTCTCCAGCTCCTGAGCCTCCTTTTCCTTCCTCTCTTTTCCCGCTTTTTCCTGCATCCTAATCCTCTCCTCTTCCTCTCTTTTAGTTTTCTCCTCTTCCTCAATCCTCCTCTTTCCTTCTTCCTCTAGTCTCCTCTCCTCTGCTAATCTCTCCATTTCTTCCTTTTCCTTCCTCGCCCTCTCCTCTTCCTCTTGTCTCCTCTGCCTCTCTTCCTCCTCCATCCTAATCCTCTCCTGCTCTTCCCTTCTAAGTCTGTCCTCTTCCTCAATCCTTTTCCTTTCTTCCTCATCTAGTTTCCTCTTTTCCTCTGCCAATCTCTCTAACTCTTCCTTTTCCTTCCTAGCCATCTCCTCTTTCCTAATCTTTTCCTCTTCCTCAATTCTCCTCTGTTCTTCTTGCCTCCTGACCATCTCTGCTTTCCTCTCCTCTTCCTCCCTTCTAATGTTCTCTTCTTCAATTCTCTTCCTCTCTTCTTCCTCTAGTTTCCTATTTTCCTCTTCTAATCTCTCATATTCTTCCTTTTCCTTCCTTGCCTTCTCCTCTTCCTCTTTTCTCTTCTCCTCCTCTTTCCTAATCCTTTCTTCTTCCTCTAGTCTTCTCTTCTCCTCATGCTCTTTTTGTCTTCTCACCCTCTCCTCTTCCTCTTGTCTCCTTTTTTCTTCCTGAGCCCTTTCCTCCTCCCTCCTGATCCTCTCCTCTTCCTCCAGTCTGGCTTTCTCCTCTTCAATCCTTCTTTCTTCTTCCTCTTGTCTCCTCTTTTCCTCTGCTAATCTTTCACGCTCTTCCTCTTGTCTTTTCACCCTCTCCTCCTCCTCCTCGTTTTCTTTCCTCCTCCTCTCTTCCTGAGCCCTTTCCTCCTCCATCCTAATCCGTTCCTCTTCTTCCTTTCTAGATTTCTCTTCCTCAATCCTTTTTCTGTCTTCTTCTTCCTCTTGTCTCCTCTTTTCCTCTGCTAATCTTTCACGCTCTTCCTCTTGTCTTTTCACCCTCTCCTCCTCCTCTTTTTCTTTCCTCCTCCTCTCTTCCTGAGCCCTTTCCTCCTCCATCCTAATCCTGTCCTCTTCTTCCTTTCTAGCTTTCTCTTCTTCGATCCTTTTTCTTTCTTCTTCTTCCTCCCGTCTCTTTTCCTCTGCTAATCTTTCACGCTCTTCCTCTTGTCTTTTCACCCTCTCCTCCTCCTCTTTTTCTTTCCTCCTCATCTCCTCCTGAGCCCTTTCCTCCTCCATCCTAATCCTGTCCTCTTCTTCCTTTCTGGCTTTCTCTTCTTCAATCCTTTTTCTTTCTTCTTCTTCCTCCCGTCTCCTCTTTTCCTCTGCTAATCTTTCACGCTCTTCCTCTTGTCTTCTCAACCTCTCCTCCTCCTTTTCTTTCCTCCTCCTCTCTTCCAGAGCCCTTTCCTCCTCCATCCTAATCCGTTCTTCTTCCTCCCTTCGAAGTTTTTCTTCTTCTTCAACCCGCCTCCTTTCTTGCTCCTCAAGTCTCCTCTTTTCCTCTGCTAATCTCTCACGTTCTTCTTCCTCTCTCCTAACCCTCTCCTCTTCCTCAGCTCTCTCCTCCTCCCTCCTAATTCTTTCCTCTTCCTCCCTTCTACGTTTCTCTTCAATCTGCTTTCTTTCTTCTTCCTCTATTCTCCTCTTCTCCTCAGCCAACCTCTCCAGCTCTCGTCTCCTAACCATCTCCTCTGTCTTTTCTTTCATCCTCATTTCTTCCATATCCTCTCTCTTATTTTCTCCTTCAGCTTCCTCCTCTTCCTCCTCCGTCCAGGGTGAATACTGCCTCACAGCTCTGAGTGAATCAACAGACGGGGGAGAGCTTTCAGGGACATCTTCCATGGATCCGTGGCCTGAACTGGCCAGACTGAAGTTTGAGCCGATGCGAGCGGTCCGAGGCTGTGGCTCTTCACAGTATACGTGACTGCCATTGATGCACAAGTTACTTTGCTCCGCTGAGCCGTGTTTCTGTTGACCAGCTGTGGAATCTTTGCTGTCTGAGCTGCCGGAGCGTTTATGTATCATGAACTTGAACTTCTTTTTACCTAGAGAAAGTTAACACACATTTAATGACAGAGAGGATGAGAATGAAAGGAATGATGGTGATTGAGTAAAATAAGAAGTGTTGCTCCTGACCTTCAGAGGAGTCCACATTCAGACCAGAGGACTGGCTGCCGCTCAGCGAGGAGTTCTTTGCAGGCAGAACAGACATGGACTGCGACATGTTCTTCTGCAGGTTAGACTTTGGAGAAAACAAAGACTTCATCTTAAGTTTCTTCTTCTTCTCGTCCTTTCCTGCAGCTACCTCGCCATCCCCGTCTCCCTCCCCCTCGCTGTCTGTCAGAACCTGGGTAAAGGACGGCACTATGGTAGACACAGTATCCGATTCCTTTTTCTTGCCACGAACTTTGTCCTTGAACTTGCCCAGGCGTGATCGGGATTTGCCGGCAGCAGAGAGGTCAAACATGCTGGCGGTCATGTTGTTTCTCATGAACTGGATGTCCACAAGCACCTCTCCTCTGTCTTTGTCCGCCTTGCCCGTCTTGTCCAGCAGCTTAAACCATCTGTTAAAGAGACGCAGGTTATTAGAGTGACGTTTTAACAGAAGCATGTTAACAGATACATCATCCCTAAATGTGCTATTACACTACACTTATATAAACACCCTTCAAGTCTTCCGACCATTCAAAGCACTACGAGCCACATTCGCACACACATACGCTGATGGCCGGGGCTGCCATGCAAGGTGCCAATCAACCTGCTCATCAATACGATCTAATCACACACATTCACACTCCGATTGCACAGCCATCACGAGCAATTTGGGGTTCAGTATCTTGCCAAAGGACATTCGACATGTGGACTGGAGGAGCTGGGAATTGAACCGCAGATCTTCCGATTAGTGGATGACCCGCTCTACCTCCTGAGGCACAGCTGCCCCAGTGTAATTTAAATTTTAAGATATGAACTGCATGAACAAGCAACAACTTCTTATTCAGTATCTAGGTCTATGGCTTAGTTGAAATCAATATCACAATTTTAATAAGAATATTATCAGATGTGCATATATCACAGTATGGCAAGTGTGAGCAAAATCATAATTTAAGTGAATTTCAATGCAATGAACTGTGGTTCAGTGTTATGCATTATGTCAGACAAAACTTTGTTTGAATTTAGTTGTTCTTAGAATTATACTTCACTTTTAATTATTCATTTGGACAACATTTTGTAAAGAAGAATGAGTTAATAGTTACCCAATCCTACCAAGGGCCTGTGTTCATTCATGAAAATTAAGATGGTGTCAGCTGTTTCTAACCCTTCACACATCTGCAACAGCAAGAGTTGTATTATCAGAGCTTCATTTCCTCAAAACTATTATTCAACATAATGTAATCTACTGAATGGATTTAAGGACTTCAAAACAAATCTAAACAAAACAAAGATTTGTACAGAGATTCATGTAAAGCATGTTGATGTTTAGTCCTAGTCAGTTTCTTAATGGAAACTATGATCAATCCTGCAGCAAACGGAAAGTGACTCAGTAGCAACTCCAATGTTTTTGGAAAGTCTGATGATCTAAGCACAACCAGCAAACTGACCATGAAGGAAAGTTCTTTAAAAAAAAAAAAAAAAAGAAAAAAAAGAAAAGAAACAACATTCTGTCTGTGGCAACCTCTAACATGGAGAATTTATGAATGCTTGTACTGTGTATACTTATAATTTATGTGTCATTATTTAGTTGGCTGTACTCTTGCCATCCTACATTTTATGGATGACCCTTTTTTTTTTTCTTAGATTGATCTCTCAAATGATCAAATCCTAATAAAAAGTCATCTAACCCCACAGCCTGGGTCGACCCCCTAAAGCAGGGAGTTGTTATCTAACAAGACTGGTCTCTGCTCCTCACAAAACTTAAACCAGTCAGGTTCACGAGGAACAATCTGCTATTAACCTCATTATCACTCTTTAAACATACTGTCTGCCAAAGAAAAAGAATCAATGCCAACTAACGTTGTAGCAGGGTCACATATCCTTGGCTTTGGGTAGACAAAACAATACCAAGATAAGCACTGGTTACAACTAAAAACTAACAACTTGCAGAATAACTTTAATTCTCAGGATAAAATGTTAAAAAGTCAGAAAACAGACACAGTAAGACTTCCACTGTGACCACGCTGTGCCAACTTTGAACTGCTTCTGCACCTTTGTCATGATCCAACACTAACAGAAGGGTCTCAGAGTAAGCAGAACAATTTAATAGAACCATGAAAAACGAACAGTCAGCATAAAAAATGCTTATCAAGCAGAAATCTGAGGTCAGCTCACCACTGAACAAACAACTCCAACTGAAATCTGGATTCCTGGGGAAATGAGGAAGGGGCTGTGCGTGCGTGCGTGCATGTATGTGTGTGCGTGTGTGTGCGTGTGTGTCCGCATTTCTGTCTGTTCTGTCTCTCTCTGTTCTTCAATGTGAAACAAGAAAGTAACCTACAAAATGAACAGATTGGGCTCATAAATACAGCTTTAAAAAGCTTTACACAACATGTTTTGTGTGTCTGTGTCATAAACAGTATTTTCCCCTCAGTTTACAAAACACCTCGCCCTGAGATGCCACTGATATATAAAAATAGACCCAGCTGAATATAGTGCCTTCCTCCCAGTGGTACTGAATCAGTCATGTTGTTGAAATTCATCCTCCTCTCTTAGGAATCCCTTCAGATGTGTAGCACAAACAAATTAAGGAGGGAAACGCCTTTTCCTGCATTTTGCAGAATGGTTGAGACTGCTGTCACACCTCCCTGCCTCCTTCCTCTGATGAGTAATGGGATGTGATTTGCAAATTTCAGGCCCTGACGTTATTCATATTCCACTGTGACACTTAATGATCTGTCTGATGACTGTCCTTGAACAAAACATCGATAGCTAGATAATGCATTTATTTATTGCGCAAGTGTAGACAGTGTTATGCAGCTGTTATGTTCTTACTCTCATGCAGAGTGTCATATTTATACGTGGCGCACAGTTATGAAAAAGAATATTTCATCCAATCCCTCTGTGGTGTTGTGATGCATCCTTTTGAATAGTTTCATTGTCAAAATAGGACAGTTATACCATTCTTTCTCTCCTCTCAATATAATAATAAAAATGATATTTCAGATATTTGATGGTATACAGCATGTTGTAGCATAAAAGAGCTGGGCAATAAGTCAGTGTTGTGTGTATTTCACATGTGATTTTGCACATATTTGCCAGATCATGGTATCAATAACAGAAAATGTCCTTATCAATATAAATTAATTCACCCATGCCACCCAGCCCTGTAGTGTAGCTCTTGTATTAGTAGAGTAGTGTATAGTAACAGCATTAATATTGCATTAGTATAGCATAGTTTTAGTATATGTAGTGGTGTTAGTACAGTATAGTAAAAGCATGAGTATAGTGTTGGTATGGTATAGTAAAGTAATAACATTAGTATAGTATTGGCTAGTAATAGTATTAGTAAAGAATTAGCATTGTATAAATGTCAGAATGCATTAATATAGTGTGGTAGAGCATTAGTATAGCACAGTATTAGTATATAATATAGCATAGCATTAGGATAGTATAAGAATAACTGGCTTGTGGCCACTTAAAAAGAAGCAATGTCTAAATACATGTATACATATGTATATTTTTACCTGAAGAGGTCAAATAATCTGTTAATTTAAGAGAAAAAAAGCAAAGATTTGAGGAAAATCTTTTTTTCCCCCTGCTTTCCTCTTTTTAGTAATTATCTGGCAACCGCTCAATTTAGCATTAGTTTTTGTAATGTAATATGGGAATTAGTATCACATTAGTATTAGAGTTAGTATAGTAATGTATTTTATAGTATGGTATTGGCAATAGTATAGCATAACTATATAGTATAGTATAGTATGGTATAGTATAGGATATGATACTTCACTGATGCCTATAAAAGCTACAAAAAAAACACATCCCACATTAACAAGTAAAAAAGAGAAGTTGCCATTTCAGTTTTAACAGAAGGGAAGTTGCATAAGTCTTTGGGCGTCAACTGGTTGGTAGTAAGTAATGTGCAGGAGGAGGAATTAAAAAGCAGCTTTCACTTAATGCCTGGATGATGGTGATGATGATGATGATGATGAAGATAATGATGATGATGATGCCCTTAAACTCAGTAATCTCACACCCATGTTCAGAGTAGGAAGTGTGCTGCTCTGCTATACAGACAGAACCAGACAGGATAGTGCATGACTCAACAGTTTATAAATGTATTCTACTTTCTGCACACACACATCCTTCCCTGTGAAGCCTAAACTACTGATAAGACAATGCCCTGAGTGGCTGAAGCCCTTCTTATCGCAGAACACAGCTGCGTGAGTGGGCGAAGAGCTGACTGAGTAAAACAACTCAACAGTGATAATGTCCAAGGACCAAAACTGTCCAGGGCTTTATCCTATCAGTCCATATTCATGAGTCATAGAAGCCAAGATGAAAGCCTGTGCACAGGAAACAGAGTGAAACTGAGAAGAAATTTCTTTTCTCATGGGTGTCACAGAACACTGGTTGCACCCTGTGTTATATTTAAACCCAAAATCAGTCACAATATATGCTAGAGCACACACTATGTTGAGAAAAGAGGACAACTTCCAGCGACGCTGTCTCAAATTCTCAAACCACGATATGCTGGTCAGATGTAACTGAGACTTGCCTAACTACAGGTTCCTTAATATCTTTACACCATAATGCTTCTATAGGTGATGAGATCTGTTATGAAAGTGTTTTTTACAATTAGAGTCTGTTTTTTTTCCCCACTATCAGGGTTTCACAGCAGACGGAGATCAGGAGATTTTGGTGAGAGAAGGAAATGTCATTTGGCTCATTATTTGCCTCGCTGATGTGGACTCTATAACACCCCTGTAGCCAATAGAGTTCTTCAAGAAAAAGATATGACACCTGCAAATAGGAAAAGCACAGGTGTAAATAATACAATTAATGACATCTGAAATCTATTTATCTGCTTCGATTTCAGGTGCACGCTGGCTCACTGTAACTCTGTCATGTCTTACTACGAACCTTGAATATAACTGAGCCATCGTTAATGTGATTAGTAACACCCGAGCTGTGTCGCCAGTTCTATGACAAGTCAACACGTCTGCTGTGAAAAAGGCATAAAAGTAGTACACATTAAATCGCACTTTTTTTTTACATGACTGCCCGATAATGTTTTTGCTGCTTAAATTTCTTGTTTTTAACTGACAAAACTACACCTACAATCAAATTATCAAAGTTTACCCAAACAGCCACAGTCTTGATATTAATTACTGCATTTCAATTAGTAATTTAAAACAACTGTTAAGCCAACATGGACAAAAAAGTCCATAAAATACAAAATTTAAATGTTTACACCTACAATTATATGACAACTAGGAAAACTTTGTATGTTGAGGAAGATCATGTGATACGATTGAAAGCTCAGCTACTAATGGGACCTGCTATGAGACGGTTGCTTATAGAGATGTAATGTTAAATATGCAAATAAAAAACTTTCTACATGGTCTTTTCCCTTTCAAGTTAAAGGTGCAGTGTGTAGAATTTAGTGGCATCTAGCAGAACAGACTTGGCATAAATGGAATATAATATTCATAAGTATGTTTTAATTAGTGTATAATCACCTGAAAATAAGAATCGTGTTTTCATTATCTTAGAATGAGCCCTTTATATCTACATAGGGAGTGCGTCCTTTTCCACAGAGCCCTCCATGTTGCACCGCCATGTTTCTACAGTAGCCCAGAACAGACAAACCAAACACTGGCTCTAGAGAGGGCCTTTCACGTTTTTCTGCGCGAGTTTAGTGGCCACCATAGGTTCTCCTACATGTTTGGAAGTGGATGCCACTAAATCCTACACACTGGTCCTTTAATGCTCAATGATCTTCAGTCTATCTTCTAAATACTTATCTAGCACGTCAAACAGAAGTACTAATTCAGATGTCTTAAAATGTATTTATCAAAATAACTACCATAATCCAGGACTGAGAGAAAAAAAAAATAATTATAGTGCCTTACTTTGCAAGTAACACATGTTCAAAAAGAGCAAAACACTTTAAACAGTAGAGCTCTTGTACTGGCAGCTTGTGGAACATGTAACACTGTTGGTCTGTGCAGCCACAGTGGTCTTGCTCAGAAAAACTGACCTTGCTTGACTATCGCTGTTGCCATCACTGTTTTTCATTGATAAAACAGTCAGGAATGTGAGGCTACAGCCGGATTTAAACCTCAGAGGCAAGGTGCATTCATCAAGCTCACAGAGAGCTACAGACAGGTCAACATTAAACAAACACAGCATTTACTCGACGCCAGCTAAAGCATGTTTGCTTACAAAAAAAAAAAAAAAAAAAAGTATTTTCAGTGTAGGAAATCCTAATAAAGCTCTAAACTTGTATTAACATGCAAATCTCTGCAGCCATGCAGAGGGAAACACACTGCATCTGATTTTTGAATGACAAACTAGCAGAAAGGGCAGATGTGATCAGAGGTGCGCACACAACAAAACCTTAAATCATGCATGATCCAACATGCAACATGAATCCAGGTGAATTTTAGCTTATCATACTGGAACATCCGGTTTTTTCAGTTCACAAGAACGATTTGGACATTGTATTTTTTGTGACGCACATACACACACAAAAAAAACTTTTAGGCGGGTTGACTACTTGCTCTGTTTTATAAAACGTTTGCCATAATATATATAAAAATAATATATTATATATATAAAATATAAAAACAGGCAGCAAATATTGTTTACATGAGCAGTACTGAACGACAACATCAAATCTAGTACTAATATGGATTACATTTCATTGTATGCAACTACTAACAGAGCACCAACAGACCCAAACAACCCTTGAGAAGGTGGGAGTGAGTGTGCGTGTGTGTGTGTGTGTGTTTATGTAGACAAACAGGCTGGTATGCAGTCTGCTTTTGTATAATACCGGTCACACGGCGGGGGACTAAGATGCTCAGAAACAGCTTAGCACAGCAGAACATTTTCCATTCTTACTAAGACACACAAGTCTAACTGTGACGGGGCTGAGGAGTCTTGCATTTCAAATTTTATCAAGTATAACTTGAATTTGACAAAGTGCATATTTTCTGTTTAAAGGAGAAAGTATAATAACTATTACTGAGTCTATACAGTAGTACCAGTAAGGCCTGTAAAACCTGATCACTCCCATTAATACCACAAACTAAAGATAGATCAAGAGAGATGGGCGTGAAGTTTTTGCAAAGTAAAGACAATGATCACCTCGGTTATTTACGTCACGTACTTTTCTCAGTGTATGGGATGTCATGAGAATTTTAAGTGAAATCAATGCTTGATGTTTGGTCTCAGCATCAAAAAGGAGACTGCTTTTTTGGGCATGGTGAAGGGAAGTCTGGGTCTTCTTTTGTCTCTTGTTGACAAGTTCAGTCAATGAAAGAGTGAATCCTTTGACTAATTTCATTCGCCTGAGTAAGTAATACTGGTTGAAGGCTGCAGCAGAGAGAGCAAATCCCTTAAGCTGCACTGGAGCGAGTGGGCAACTTTCATAACTCAAACCCACCAGGGCGGGCCTGTGTATTGATGCATGGCCGTGTGTGTGTGTGTGTGTGTCTCTGTGTGTGTTTGTGGTGGAAAAAAGGTGTAAATATCACTGGGGGAAATTGATTATGAAATTCCAGTTTAAGGCAAACATATTCATATGGAAATCTTGATCAACAGCTTCCACAGATGCTGCATAATTTTTGTATTAGAACAACAACAGAAACGGTTTGTAATTATTAGGGATTCAGTGGTTAATGTTTTATCCTGCAAGACCACAAAGCTGCAGTATGACTGACAGAACCAGCAACCAGAAGTTGTTCCTCCTGTGGCGCAGATGGAAATCAAAGCTCCCTAGTCTTCAGAGGACTGAGGAAACTCTCTTGTATGTTTTTGTTATGTACTGTTTGATGTGAGGAAGCTGAGAAAAAAAAGACTACTTATCTCTACAGTAGAGCCAATACTGTATCGATTCCTTTAAATATTTCTTTTGCCTTTCATATTTCTTTGTCATGAAGACTTACATGTCCTCTGGGAGCTCAGGGGGTCAACTGCAGAGCAAGACTCAGGGAAAATGCTTGCCAACATGGGGAGCTTCTCTGATTATTATTATTTTTATTTATTCTTTTAGCTGTTTAAACTAGGGCTGCAACTAACGGTTATTTTGTTTATCCCTTAATCTGCTGATTATTTTCTCAATTAATCAATTAATTGTTTCATCTACAAGATGTCAGATAGTGAAAATGCCTGTTATACTTTTCCCAGAGTCAGAGGTGACATATCCATAGGTCCTGTTTTGTCTGATCAACAAGGCTGGATTCAGATTCACTGCTTGTCAGTTGCTTTTGTTAATTTGACTAATTGCACACTTGTTAAGGAACTTGAATCACTTAAGTAAGCCCTGCAGTGTTAACTAATTTCTTGGCCTTATAGAGAGGCATTACATGGTACATAAATCTAAATAAAGTGGTGCTTAACTAATTAAATGACCACAATAAGGCCCCAACACAAACTGTTACCTAGGAGCCACCAAATTACTCCAAAACCCCAAAGATCTTCTGTTACCATCAAAGAAAAGCATTAATAGTAAATTTGAGAAGCTGAAACCAGCTAATTTTGGGGGCATTTTTGCCTTGAAAATGATTACAAGATTATCAAAATAATTGCCAGTTAATTTTCTGTAGATCAACTGATAGTTTGATCGTTGCAGCTCTAGTTTCAACACGTGAGTCACCTCCCTGATATTCCCTTTGAAGAAGAATTGTTTAGTTAAGAATCTATCCATTTAACATTTAACAGCACTTACTCGGTCTTGTTTCGGGTTTTGTCCTCGCTGAGCGGCAGCAGGTTGATGACAGCCTGTCCCAGCAGCTTGTCTGGACCCACCAGGGCCCGGTGCAGGACGTTGACGCGCAGCGTGCTTCGCTCCCCTCCGCCGCCCTGATGCAACGGCGGCAGGTCGAAGGCGGCCTCCTCCTTCCACACCGGAGCCACGCTCTTCTCCACCACCGAGGTCTGGTACTTTTCCTTACCCACTTGCATGACCGCGTACGCATCGTTAGTGCCGCTTTTCCCCTTTATCCTGAGGCCTCTGGCTTGGAGTACCGTTACCTGGACGCTTGAGGGACACCACTGCTGCTCCGCCAAGGACATGCTGACACTTGTTGCTGGATTAACTCCGTAAAGAAATGATATAAAAACACACAACGGCGGCGTCTACCATCGGCTCACCGTGACACTGAACCGGACAGAAGCGAGAAAAAGTTTCCCCGTGTGTTTCAGCTGGACTTGAGGAAACAGCTGATTGGGCGTGGTTACACAGAGAGGAGGCCGGGGTTAAGAAGACAAGGCACTGCCCCAGATTAACAGGTTACATGACGACGAATTTGATACGCTGTCTGGCTCATTCACAACACCGACAATCAGTTTCTGCAGTCAACCACACCTGATCCTTGTTAACCCTAAAGTATATCAGCATCATCTAACACCAGCTGTTTATTGGTTGATTTTGAGCATCTTTTTATTCAAATTTGAAAAAAACAGACATGATAATGCAAATGTTCGTATCCTTCCCTGTGTTGGTTTATAGTTACAATTCCACCCACCCGTACCTCAACATCTATCTGATCAAGGTCTTTAAAAAATAAATACAAACAGCTTCATTCAGTATAAATGGAGTGTCACTTGCAGAGAGGACAAGGATATATCTGTGACAGCCGATAGGGTTCATAGGCTTGGATTCAGTTTCACATGCTGCTCCAGTTTGAATCTTAATCAGCCTGCCGTGCCAGTGTCTGCACGCGTTTCATCCCACCTGCAGTTCAGGTGGATTGAAGGCTCTAAAATACCATGAATGTGTTTGTTTGGTTGTCTGTGTTGGCGCATTAATGGACTGGCGACCTTTCCAGAGTTGATTCCCTGCTTTTTCCTGAATCCATGCTGGCATAGGCCCTAACAATCCCTGTAAGCCTCAAGAGGAGTAAGGAGAATGAATGCATCTTATAATGCTGTCTAAATCAGTCTGTTTGATTTGTCTGTTTGCTGTTGAGTAAAATGTCCCAACACAACAAATACAGGATAGATATTGTCTAAACACTGACTCCAACTGTTTGAGAAAGGTAACTTACTTTGTATCACCCTGAACCCTTCAAAGAAAGACTTTCCACATAATCTGAGACGAACCAATTGAAAACCTTCATTATCATGGTATACATTATGTGTCATGGCTGAAAATGTTTAACCTTATTTTACTCTGTTTCCTGGTGCCATTCAAAGTTTAAAGGTGAAGACACATATAGAGCCTTGAGCCAATTAGTAAAGTGACATACTAAGTGTGGGCCCTGCCAAAGTGTCTGTCTCACTGTGATGTAACTACTGTAGTACGAGGCACTTAAAATAGCCACTGTTTAGCGTTCTCAGTTGTATTTTAAGAGATGTTCCATAACACATGATTTTATAAAACAGCCATTTCGGTCAACAGGCATTTTCATATGAGAATGTTTTAATCAGATATGCGTCAAACTCATGGGGCGATATGAGGTTTTGGTTCTTTTACTGCTCTGTTTGACCCTCTGGTGAATGTAACCATTCTCCCAATTTCACAACATACAAAGATAATTAAATACAGATATGAACTGACAAAAACTGAAATATCAAAACATAACAGAAAATGTTCTTTGGCTTGGAGCCTGGTAAAAAAAAATACAGCAGCAATAATAATGAATTTAAGTTCCTACTGTATGTGTGGAACTTCACAGAGTCACTAATAAATGCCATTATATAAGATATTAAGTGTTTGCTTATAAATTGTCATACATTCACTGTGTCCTCATTTCATTTCTTGAATCTTGGCTGCTTTTGTCCTCCTCTGGATTTTCATCCTCTAAAACTTTGTTGTCACTTTGGTCCTCCTGGTCCTGATCACCTACAAGGACTTTGCTGTAAAGTTTCTGCTGCTCTTCCTTGAAAGCGTCTTTTACCTTTGCTCGTTTCAGCCCTCCGTCCCTGAGAGCACACAAAAGAAAAGAGTATCACACACAGACTGAACACAGTGCTATTAGTTACCTCCTCCACAAACGCTGAAGGGAAGAACCAAGATTGCCCCCTCAAATTAGCTCTATAATACGTGTAATACTGCACAATTTCCATTGGAGCTAAAGTTAATAACGTTATAGTTTGTGAATCAGCAGCTGCAGTTTATGCCAGTGGCAACCTCTCTTTCTAATAACCATAGACACATATAATTTTACTGATGTATATCATAACAATTAAATACAACAATGACTCACCAAATGAGATCCACTAATCCTCCTTGTGCAGCAATGGCTGCTTTCACTCGATTGGCAAACTGCACTGCATCCTCCCCTTCCTACAAGAAGACAATAAAAAAGAACAGACCAATAAAATATGGGAAATGTTCTCCAACATAACCAGATATTTAGCCAGTAGGTTACACCAAACTATATACTGGGACACAAAATATTTTGTAGGGTTTCACCTCTCTGTTCATAGGTGGCAGATACCAAACGCTGCATACGATTGCCCAGCTGCTCATCATCCTCAGCAGATAGTTCACCATACCAAACTTACTGCTGTTCCAGAAAGCATCCCCAAAGCGAGGATCATACTGCAAGATTGCAAGATAGAAATAAGATCATATCATGCACAGGTAAGAGCAAAATGAGAAAAAAAGGAGGAAAAAGACAAAAAAAGCTCCTACCTTAATGGCAACTGGATAGACGGTGCAGCCGATTTCGAAGCTGCCTTTTTTGAACATCATCACTGATGTGTTGTTGATGCAAGTTCCTGTAGATGACACAGAGTGACGCTCTTAGCAACACTAAACACCAAACTTTACAAGCTCTACATGTTTTAAAGCATTATATCATCATACACACCCTCAGGGAAGATAAGAATAGGCTGTTTGGTTTTGTCAGCAACATGATCGCCAAGCCTGAAAGCATAATTGATAAAAAAATTAAAAAAAAAAAAAAAAGATTTTTTCCATTCTAGAGTTAAAGTCCATTACGGTTGCTGCTAAAACCTAAAGTGAACTGTTGTTATTATTGCAACAACCAAATACAAATCATTATACACTTTCACTCATACTCTACAGTGCATGCCAAGTTGAAATATCAATACAGTGCTAATAAATTACATGGAATATGGTATACTGCCTTATTAAAATCCCTTTAAACACAAGGCCACCAAGGTTGATACCAGTTTACAAACAAGTTTTTATGTTAGACATATGTTCTCTGTCAAGTTCATTGTTTCATAGTGTAATGGGTTGGAAATGCCACATGTTTTTTTATGTAAACAGACACCCCCTAATTTTTTGTTAATTATTTGAACTAATCTAACTGTGTTTATGGAGTTTTGACATCAGGTCAATACTAACTCTAATGCCACTGTGGATACCTGAAGGAGGTCACTCACCTGCTCTGCTCATGCGCAGCTCAATATTAAATGAGCATCGGCTAGAGCAAGACGCTAACTTTGGCTCTCTCCCTTACTAATTCACAGGTATGTTAAAACTTTCTTTTCTATGATTAGCTCTGTTTACTAGCTAATGTAAATGTATTGCAAATCGTTCTGTGAAGTTGTGACCTGGTTTAGAAATGTATTTGGAACGTATTTTTGTTGCCGCCATTGAGAACAGTTACCTCCGTGAATTTCGGTTTTCTACTATTTTGTCAGTGAAAGTTACAGACCTTTGCATGAGATAATATATAAAAATGTGTTTAAAAGATTGTTTCTGAGTATAAGCCAGTCAGTCGCGAGTTAATGGTAAATAGACATGCTATATTCAGACCAGTTTCACTTCCGGTCGCTCGTTAACAGGGCAGAGTCGCGCCATTTTGTTAAGAGGTTAAGTGCAAGTGCAGGTGAGTGTTATGCTAATGTTGCTGAAAGGTTCTGTGTAGGTTATATCAGTGTAGGATGAGTGTAACTGTGGTGTATGTGTTAAAATAGGAGTGATTGTAGTAATGTCAGTAAAGTAAATGTGTAGAAATTACAAGCAGAATTTAGAGGTTTTTGAGGCACTTTTTGCTTGCTTTCGTTTCTCTGTGACTGGTGTATTATTTGTTGGGAGGCTTTTGCCACCATGTAGACAAATTTAGTTGTTTGTGTGCAAAATACTGTATACTATGTACGTATTGTATGGTACAATTCATTATGTGATAGGTAAAATATGTCACAACAAAATATGTCAATCACAGCTAACCTTTATATTGGCTATATTTTTTTCATTTAACAGGAGTGAATGGCAGGACCTCTTTCTGATATGATACATTGAAATAATCCCTTTACTGTATGTACCAGAAATGTCCTCTGTGAAGCTCACTGGTTACCATCAGTACATAAACATGCTTGAAGGTCACTGGTTGCTCAGCAGTGGCACTGACCATAATATAACAGGAGCTTGGAGAGATACCAACACTGAGATGATGCAGTGTTACCTTTTGGCCACTAGGTGTCTGTCTTTCACTTCTGATCTTTGAAACCAGATATGAGGAGAGGATTTGACCATGGCTCTTTGGACCATTCCCATCAACCCTCCATGAATTTGGCCAACCTGAGAGACAAGTTCAACTCAAGTTCAGTAGGAAAACAACACCTCTGCAGACTGCAATAGAAAAAGCAAGTAAAGCAATTTTTCCTAATCATTCATTCTTATGAAAATGGAACACACACACTCACAGAAACATAGACAGAGATAAACAAACCATAGAGTAGCACCCATCATTGGCCAAGATGATGATGTCAATGGGCGTTGTATGATTTGCCACACAGATACCGCCATTTTTTGGTTTGTTCTCACTGCAATTGAAAAAACTGTTTGTTTCAGACACAGACACACAACTTTCTGACAGGCTATCAGACATTTACAAAAAGCTGTAAACTTTTACACTTTTAACACTTTTAATTTCCGTCTCTTAGGAGGCTGATTTTGTTGACGAATATTAAATATTATGTACCTGTTATGATAGGTGATGATTGCTGTGAGAGCTCTAACACAGATGCGGTAACACATCAGATGAATCTTCTCACTCAGGTAGGACCTTAACCTGAAGACAAACAGCATGATGCCACAAAAATTACTCCAGGTCTCTAACGGCTGACACATAATCCAAGATCTATCAAACAACCATTTCATTTTTTAAAGCAGCAAAACAATCTGTCAGAAAAAATATTATAAACCTGATTGGCTAAAATATGAGTAGTGCAGTCTACACGTAATTAAATCAAGTCAAGTCATCCTTCTGCCCTTGTTATAGACTTAAATTCACATACATGCTTGAACTGTTATAGGAATTGGGGGAAACTTACTCTCTATTTGGTAAAAATCCCACCAAAGTAGTCAATACTAGGAGCAGACTAATGCCAGTGGCTGCCAAAGTAACCCTGAAAAAAGGAGAACATATCATAAGACTGAAACAGTAGTTCACCCTTTTACTGCTTTTGTACGATTAGATGAATCTTACAGATGCTGAGCACAGCTCTGACCTCAGAGGCAGCAGGACGCCATAGCGAATGAGGATTCCCAGACCCCACAGGACAGTGAGTCTCAGACTTATATGACGGAAGTTGTAGTTGCTTCGAGTCAATAAGTTCCAGCTCTCCAGCTCCTGGGCTGAAAAGCGCTTGGTCACCTCATCATCCACTATGCTCTCCACGCCTCTTCGGCAGAAATAGAAGATATCAGCCATCTCAAACTCCGGCTCAGAGCGCAGACAGTTGGCAGAACCCCGAAGCTCCTGGATCTCCTGCTGCAAAGATGATGCAGGATCTTTGGCTATGATACCTACAGGGGGGAGCACGGAGAAGAAAGACATTTGAGTTAATGGTGAAAATGATCAACATGTAAGTATTCATCACTGAGACATATTAACAGTTAAATTATACAGTAATCATTTACCATTGCTATATGGTTTATAGAGATGCTGATTCTTTTCTTTTGCTCCCATCTCCATTCGTAAGGTTGCCCACTAATTTAGGAGAAAAAAACATTACAATGAATTAAGCAGCAGCAATTTTCTTTGTAAGAGTAGGAACTAAAGCCTTAATTTGATATACTACAGCTGACTAGCAGCTATGGAGTTGGATAAGCAGTAATTAAGCACTACAGTCCTTCAAAATGCATTAATGGTAAGAGATTCCAAGAGAATATGGCCACAGCACACTGTGAAACGATCAAAGTGATGAAATTAAGCAGCAAGATCCCTGGAGACCACAGCTCTGCAGTAGAGAAGGTTGAAAGAACATGTGTTTTCCTCAGAAGCTTGCAGCTGAGAAAACAATGCACAGAAATTGCAGAAACAAACTCTTTTCTGGTCCAATTTCTGCTTTGAACCCTACCCTTTGTCTGACTTTCTTGAGCATAAATCACAACTTTAGGTCACAAGAGTGATAAATTAGGCCTCTTTGCCACCATAAACTGGAGAAAGATCATTTTGAGAAGCATCAACTGGTATGTTCTCCGCAGAAAACACCAATGTGTGTTTCAGAGGGGCCCATGGAAATCCAGCTACTACTAACTGTACACAATACACACATGCTCCTAGACCAGCAAGTACTCCCAAAACTACTGCATGAAACTAAGATGACTCTACCATGGGCTTGACAGCTTTGCAAGATGCTGAGTCTGATTCATACAGAGGTCACTGAACCAGTCCCCAGTGGACAGTAGCAGCCTGTTCCCACCTAATTCCTAAAGGAGGTACCTACAGTTAAATTAACATGGTATAACCATGTGGATGGGACACGCGAAGTAGCAGTGTGACATACTGTATGTCAGTAGAAAGTGGCCATGATGCTGCCTTATCACAGAATTTAACCACACCTGAAGGCAGTGGAACAGCAGCACCATATTGGCTTGCTATAACATCCACAATCCAGTGGGAAAATCTGGACTTTCAAAGTTTCTGTGTTGAAACCAATTTATAGCTGGTCTGCTTTATACTGGACTCACATTCAATGTACAGTCTCACAGCCCTGACTGGACAAAGCAGAGAGAAAATCCACAAAGGATCTTTGGAAGATATGTCAAATTTGACCGAAAGGCCACCATTTATACCTTTACACAGGAACCTTCACAATGCAAGTTCATGATGGATCAAGAGATCCTGCAGCTCCTCCCAACTTCCTAACAGAAGCCAAGAGAAATACAGTCTTCTTGACCAGACAATTGATCAGCTCCAGCAGCTCAAACAGGGCCTTCTCCAGAGCCTTGAAAACCAACTCCAAACTGCGGGGTGGGACAATTGACTTACAATAGCTGTGTACAACTGTCGAAGAACTCTTAAGAAATTGGGAAAGCATTTTGCAAACATCCTGAAACAACAGGTATCTCCTTATTAGTTAAGCTTTAATCATAACCACCATTATCCTGAGTATAGAAGGCAGTTTTTGATGTTTTTTTGTTTAGAGTTTTGAATCTAAAAACTCCAACCACCTATGCCAGTAGATGGACTTCATCCCATGAGTCTGAGCTCTCGGGAGAGTCTACATCACCTCAGATGGTAGTCCCATGGCTAAGACCTTGTTCCTCCCAAGGGCTGTCCCAAAGCCTGTGTCTCTGAGGAAAGGGATGCAGCAATATGTCCTGTGCTTCTAATAGTCCCTCTGAGCTCGGAGTTCCCTGAGGTCCCATCCAGCAACGGTAGGATTTCTGAGAACCAGGGCATGTGTGGTCAACCTCTTCTATCCACACAGGATAAATGGATGCGGAGAGAATAGTGGGAATATGTACAGAACACAAGGCCATTAATGGTGCCTGCTCCAAGAAGATGGGATGGGAGCCAAAGTCCTGCAACCATAGTACAGTGTAGCTCGATTTTCCATCCCTGGCCTATGACTGCCTTAAGTGACAGAAACCTATGAGTAATGTTGTAGAGGCAAAGGAGCCTAGTTAAATCAAACCAGCATGTTTTGGGAAGAAATACTCTCTCAGAGGACTTTAGGGTCCCCACTGTGTCAGGGGAGGCATGTGTTACTACCACTGATGTGATGCATTGTGGGGCCCCAGCACTAATGTTCGCCCTGCTCTCCATCTGGCAGACAGTGAATATTTTAACACTGTCATGGTGCATAATCTCTGTTTATCACTGTTCAGTATTGTCAACATTTATTCTAAATTTAACTTATTTTTATGAGCAATTTTATTAGCTATTTTGAGGTAAGGTCTAGGCTCCAAAAAGTTGTATAATGAATAATCAGAACAAACTTCAGTTCACCAAACTCCTGGTACAATAACATATGAATTTATAAGACTTTTCTTTTGTACCCTCCAAATAATATTGTGCATTATATAGACGCCAAGCTCACCTCAAAGATCCTGAGAAGCGTCATCATGTAGAGTCTGCGGATCCCAAAAGAGACACCAAGTACAGCTGGCACAATTATGAAGACAAACAGAAGAGTCAGCCACACGGTGATGGAGATGCCAAGACACCTGCATAGCAGGTTGTCAACGGGGAACGTAAACCAAGTCATGCTAACTGCAGAAGATACACAGAGAGCAGTGTAACTGCACACCCTCAGTGCTGAAACCCTCAGATTTAGGTCAAGTCTTCTGGTCCGTTTGAAGCATCAGTGTCTGAAGCCGTCGCTGAAATGTACATCAAGGGGAACTCATTGTCTGTGTCTGACAAAGACAGCAGAAAATATCATGATCAGTCATAAAAGGTACAAACTTTATAATCCAAGTGTTTCCTTTCAGGAAACCTGTCTTACATTGTGATGGACTTTAAATAACCTTCTGAGCAACATCACATTTTTGCACATTTTCCACATATTATTATTATTGGTATAGTGACATAAGCATTACTGATATATTCTGGTATCCTGGGCTGGCCTGAGAGGTAGTTACGCTAAAATTCTTCCCCATATCAAGTGTTCAGAATGACATGATTTCCTCTATACATTCACTGACTTTTTCTTGACAGCATGCAAAACACTTATTCTAGCTTTACAACAATGATGCAATGACTGCAGCTCACAATTGTAAATTGACAGTTATTGCCTTATTGTTGAAAAAGTAGAACAACTGTCACTAAGTCGAATGCATTGAGAAAATGATGAAGACTTCATTCGTGAGATATCCACAGCTTCCCACGATACAGTAGTAGTATAATAGTTAGTTGCATCTTGTATAGATGTGTAGTTAGTAATATGAAATATTGTAAATATTAGGGCTGTAGTCAACCAAAGAAAATTTTGGTCGACAAAAATCGTACATAATCTTCAACTAATTGATTAGTTGCGCGCGATATAACGGGATAGAGTACACAGTAAATTCGGCAGCCACACATTTCTCTTTTCTGTATTTCTCTGTTTTGTGTCTTCAGGTTAGGCTAACCCATTGTTGCTAACTTTGGAGCTAACCCCCTTTACTTTTCCAGCATTTGGGGAAACAACAGACGTGACTTTTTAGCGTTTATTAACTGACACACTGTAGTCTGTACTGTACATTTACTGCCAGACTGACAACTTACTACTAACCTTTTCCTCTGCTCCGCTTGCATCCACTGTCACTCCTCTGCCCCTCGCTCTTTCCCACTCGCTACGCAAATATATTCCTTAACGGAGCCACGCTACCAGTAGTTTCCCAGGCAACAGCAGAGGTTGACTCACGTACTGGGACAGCGCTGCACAGAGACTCCCAAACGCTGTCGATTTCCAATCAAATATTAAAAAATTTTTTTTTTTGGCCTGGCGGGGGTTCTCGTTGTTATCATTATGGAGAAACACAGATTCAGTAAACGTTCAGTACGGTCAATAAACGTTGAGTACAGTTAGACCCAGCAGTGTCCATTAGGTTTGGCGAGTTCAAAGTTGTGAAAACAAGAGGGGTGTTTTAAATACACCCCTGTTTTCACAGGTAATTTGTTAGTCTGTCCCTCCCACCGCAGGAAATAATGGATTACTCCTGGAAAGCTGTTGATGTAGGACTTTTCTCCTTATGAAAATAACACGGAGATTATTCGACCAATGAGAATTTAGTTGGACGAGAGCATATCGACCAACTAATTGACCAGCAGACTACAGCCCTAGTAAATATATTAAATCTGAGTTTAAGGGGTGTACCTGTGAGCAAGATTTGTGACATCACAACAATTTTGGAGCCAATCATGATCCGGTATTCGATTTACACAGGTGTTTTATGGAAACTTGAAGTCTTGAGTGCATACACTGAGAATGGACTTTAAGGTGAAGTAGGTGACATCTACTGTTCAGCAGTTAAACTTTTGAAATAAAAAATAATTGCATATTCATAGATTCTGGAGTTTGTAATGACGGAGAGTGAGTAAGTAATTTTAAGGATTTTTAGGTAATTGGTAATTTAGGTAATTATATATATATAAGATTTTTTCTGTGTGTGTGTGGGAAAACCTTACTCAACACAAATTATAATTCAAAGTAAAGTATTTTATGTACCTACATCTTAAAACATGTCAGGGGGGATCTTTAAGAATTCAACTGTCCCTACTGGTATTAACCATGAACTAAAGGTGCAATGCCAGCAAAAACTATTTTAAAACTATATTGTTAATTGAGCTGGGTAATGCAATTGAAGTGACACAGAAATGTTCAGTAATGGTAAACTGTTAACATTAGACATAATGTGTGTAACTAATCATGACTAGTTAGTTTATTATTTACATGCCATTTGTGTTTTTATAGGTTTGGTTCATAACATGCTAGCATGGGAACTCTATGATGAGTTACAAACAGGTCTTACCGTCCTCCAGATTTAGTCCTGTGCCGGGAGAGGATTGAGATGACATGCGATCAAGTTGTTCTCCATCTGGACGGTTAAGTCTGAAGTACAGGGATTTCTGACACTGTGCTGGCTTTCAGCAGCATGCTAAAGCTGCTAACAGGGCTGTGTAGAGTCCTCATGGCAACAGGTGGCCAATGAGGGCTGCTGTCAGTGCATTGTGGGCTGGCCATGGACAGTAAATCAGATTACAGTGTAGAGGTGGTCCAAGCAGAAAGGAGGCTATATAAGGTGAAGTCCATCTGTTCAAGCCTTGTCCAAACTGAATAAACTGACGATAACACTGGAAAAAATACAACATGTGGAAATTTTATTATGAGGAATTAGGCTATATAGTATCAATCAATCAATATCAATACATTAGCCCAGCAACATCAAAAAAAACTCAAGCACAAGGAGGTTGATCAAAGAAAATGAACACAATGGTTTTAGTGCCCTTTTTTCATGTACAGGGTGAACAATGATAAGGATAATTTTGTGTACAGTAAATGGTCTGAATTCAGATTTTATGTATATATTATGTAAATTTGTAGTCAACAACTTAACTAAGTTAGGGTAGCCTATATGTATCAGACTGACTGATACATATAGGCTGATTGACTGAAAAAACATCTTTAAATAACCTACATTTTACAATAATGTACCTATTTGATTCTATTACATAACATCTGTTATGAGCTATTGTTATACCAATAATAGGCCTATGAAAACACACTTACTCAAAATACTTAGAAAACTAGCCCTTAAATAAAAGGAACAAAGACAACTAATCGATATATATTGATAGGCAGAGAAAATACATTTGGAATTAAAGGGGACCTATTGTGCACATTTCCAGCTTTATTTTTTATTTTGGGACTCCACTAGTAGCTTTGCATGATTCACAGTTCAAAAACCTACTTATTTATCTTACACTGGCCCTTTATGCAGCCCCTCAGTTCCGCCTCTGTCTCTAACAGGCAGTTTTAGCTCCTGTCTCTATAAGGCCCCCCTTCTGATGAGCCCACTCTGTTCTGATTGGCCAGCTTTCCAGATTCCTGGGGCAGCACGTATCAGAGTCGTGTTAAGTTGCCACTGATGCAAATCCAACATTTCCTGCTTTACTGCGTCAAATTAAAAGCTTTTAAATGAGTAAATAATGGGAGGCTTTTATTTTGAAGAATTAAACATAATCCACACCAAATTAGCAGAGCTTAGTAAGCAATGCTAAAACCAATCAACACAACAGTATATGGAGATATTTGGAGCTCTTTGTTCAGTAGATCAATTAGAAATAATTCAGTGAGGAATAATACAAGAAGAGACAGCCACAGTGATGATGATGTCTGATCAAGAGCTGCAGACAACCAGTACACCTCAGACGAGTAAACAACTTATTTTACTTTGCTGTGTTGTGTAATGGAAAAACACTGACAGCATGCCATCTCGATCCGAGTCATAGCTTGGCGTGACTACTCCCAAAACAACGGAGAAACAGCATAACGTTAGTGGAGCGGAGCAGTGAACCTGAGCGCTGTGCGTGGGGCAGATGACCATATGAAGAAATCCATCATGAGCCGACGTCGGCTCGGGCTGAAAGTAGAAAAAAATGTTGGAAACTAAGCGTTCAGAGCAGTCTGAAGCCGGTGCTTTTTGTTCACAGGGATTACTTTTACATATGTATACCTCATTATTTGACACTCTGGCCATGTTTAATATGAACATCTGACATTGTAACATTATATATATGACTGAAAATAAGGAAAAGCATAATAGGTCCCCTTCAAAAGAAATCAAAACGGCCCAGTTTGATTGTATGTATGATGGGAGGCTGTGCTAAAGCAGATATATTCACTTCATGCTGGGGATTAGGACTTTTATATTTCTATAGTTCATTTATTTAAATCTGGACTTTGATGATTTGACTGCCTTGCATGACTCTTAATCCTTTTTTTAAAAAAAAAAAACTTTACCCGTCACTGTGTACATTGCTTTTATGATATTAACTTTATCCTGTATGATACATGCTTTATTCTCTCTGAAACAGGCATTTTGCTTTTATGAGAAGATAAAGATGGCCTGCTGCGCTGTTTCAGTTAAAAGCCAAGTTGGCTCTAACTGTGAAATATTAGTCAGTTGAGACTGGTCTGTCAGTGAGCTATTTACACAGATTTTTGTAAATGTCAGAATTGTATTAGTCCCCATCTTTATTTGTTGGCATAAGTCTCATTTTACATTTCAAGAAATTATTCATTTTTAAAAAGCTCACTGAAATGTTGGATGCTGCTGCTGCTTTTGGCTTTTGAAATATAACATCTCAGACATGATTTTGTCTACAGACTTTGCTGGATTTGAGGGGCTTAACTTTCTCCATCAGTCCAAATATTGTCTTAGTAGTGTTCATTATTTTAATCTCCTGTAGCAGAGGCATCAGTGTTTTACAGTTTCTTACTGTGCCTGCCAAATTCCAAGTAATTTCCAACCAACTAATTTGTTTAATCTCTTATTTTAATCTACTTCATTCAAAAAGCTCCTTAACTGTGTTCTTACCTCTCAGCCTGTCTCAGTGGTGCTGTAACATGAATTTCCCCGCAGATCAATTGTCTTACCTTTATTGCTTAGTCAATTGATAGAAAAATAATCAGCAACAGTTCTTAAAATTGATTAATTGTTAGTCATTTCTCAAGCAGCACATTTTAATTTTCTCTGGTTCCAGCTTCTCAAATGTGACAATTTTCTGCTTTTCCTCATCTTACATTTTAGAAAACTTAATTTAATTCTTTGGGTTTTCAACTGTTGGTTGAACAAAACAAGATATTTGATGCCATTACCATGAACTTTTTAATTTTCACAGTTTTTTGACTTTTTATAGACCTACAATTAATCAAGAAAATAATCAACCAGTTAATCAATAATGAAAATGTAAGTTCTTTGTTGTCACTCCAAAGTCTTTGTTCTGCTGAAGGCTGAATGTTTGAGGGGAACTTGTTGCAATTTCTATAGTTCTATTGTATTCAGTTTTAATTCTGTATATGTACATTTGCGTGTTAAACTACAATGTGTATGAAAAAGCATTGTAATTAATTTTTCTGTGGATTCATTTATGAAATTATTTTTCTCTACATTTTTTAGGAAGATACCCAACATGTCAAGAAATTAATGGACACCTGCCATCCAATCAGAACTGAGAATTCTCTGTGGCATAACCAACCAATCCACACCTTAAACAAAACTAAATCTTAACCCCAAAATTTTTGTCCCCAAATTGGAACCTAGTCCCCATACTGTGACTGTACAAACACATTCGTGCCACCCCAAAATGTTTGGCTTTCTATTTTTTTTGAGAAACCTAATTGACATAATGCATTCCCTGTAGCTACTAACCCTAACCTTAACCATCACAACAACAGTAAATGCACTAACCCTAATGCCAAGCACACACTACATGACTCTCAAAGTTGTTAGATTCACACTACACAACTCTTGGTCTTGTAATCATGAATCTTGAAGTTGTGGTTTGCACACTACGTGACTGATTGGCGACAGGGGGTCACACATTACAGGATCTTTCCCCGACGAGGCTTTCTGGTCTACAAACTATGTTTTGTCATGAAAACACACACAAGAAGTGACACGTGAAATGTTTCCCCTTATCTGCGCTCTCATTGGCTGTAGCTCGTAGCCACCGTCATTGCCATTCACAACACTTTTCACACTACAGGATTTGGACTCCAGATCCAGATATTTAGCCTGCTTAATATCTTTCAGGCACCTGAGATGCATCAGCAAGTCTCTCAGATCGCGTCTTTGAACAATTCACACATAGTGATCAAGCGCTGATTTGCAAGTGCTGAACAAACAATGATTTGACTCTGATCAGGGGCTTTTGTCAGCAATCCAAAAACTGTCGGCGAGCGTAAAATCAGGGCTACAGTCGTGTAGTATGAACTCGGCATAACTCTACCTCAATTTAATTCTAACTTAACACAGAGTCATGTTTACATTCCTTCGGGGGACATTACAATGACTTACATCAATTTCCTTGAGACATACCCTAACCCTTACCCCAACCCTAGACCAGTACTAAAATGTATTGATTTACATTATGAGGACTTGCTTTTTGTCCCCAAAAGGCAGGCAAGTCCCCACTATGTGACCGTGTAAACTTATGTCCCCACAACATGAAAAATACAAGTACTCTCACACACATAGACAATTTACAGACACTGCATCTGTGTTCAAGTTCCATAAAAACCTTTTATTTTTATTCTGCTACAAATTGAATTGTTTTCTAGCATGCATAGTTTCACACAGTAAAGACAAGTAAAATCACAAAGTAAGAATTTCCCTTAGAAGAATATCTCATCTTTATAGCATGCATATACCCCCCATGTCCATTTCTGAACAGTCAACCAATAATTTAGCTGCCCCAGGAACCAAAGGACATTTAAAGCAGCCATTTTGAAAATGTAATCCAATAGATCATATTTCTAAAAAATACTACTCTGAATGAGACTCAAATAATAATTTCTGTAAACTTTCTTTGGCTTTTTTCATAAAGAAGCTAATACTGCTCCCTTACATATATGTATAATGAAGAAGGTAAAGAAGGTAAATTGAAATTACAGATTATGCTATAGGGGCAGTTTGTGGATGAGGTTGATTGTTCAATTCCTTTTGAGGTATTAAAGTTAAAAACGTAAATGTTATAACAAAGTGAAATTTTTCACTTCAGGACTGTTCTGTAGACACAATAGACTCACAGAAACCCAATAAATAAGTACATTTATCAAAGCTCTTCTCATAAAAATTAAAGCATTAACATAATCGCTCTTTCATCTGAAGTTTGAACGCTCATCCACCACTGTGAGTCACAGTGTAGATGATCCAACAAACAAACCAGAACATGTTTTATGCATTCTGAGTATCCATGCAGAGTAATATTCAGAATTGGTAAAACATATTTAAAAAGGCCTGTCACAGTAGTCGAGATTAGCAACTCGCTGTACGTGGAGAGAACATCCTTCAAGAATTTTTGCAGTCTTATGCACACTGAAAATTACACATATATCACAGTAAGATAGGCATAACGTTATTAAAGTCAGAAGAACTGTATCATTGCTACATTACACATAATTACAAAACAAAAATTGACTTTCCTTAACCAGAGTTTGACAATGGTCTTAAGGGACAAAATAAATCCATAGTGTGTAGAGAAACAACAGTATGCACAAAACACAAACACACAGCTTTGACAGGATCACATGAAATATTTCCATATTGCCATATTGTATTTGTGCTTAAGATGTCTTCAGCATAAGAAAGTAATGTGCTGTATTTGTAGGGTGCTGCTGGCATACTGCTGTAGTTGGAACATGTCTCTTTAACTGCTGCAGTTATCAGCAACGATGGCATAGAGTTTGAGCCAAATCGCTCAAACGTCACATTACCCCTTTACCCTTGAGTTGACAACCACATCAGCATTATAAATGTCATTACTAAAGGAAAATGTGCTTTTTTTTAAAATATGCTTTGTAAAAGTCAGAAATGCAGCTGTTTGTTTTGTTTATGCTCTAGGAAACAGCAGCATGTAATCAACAGTGTTGCTCCTGGCTGTATTCATCAGCCTTTGAGCTTCAGCGTGGCAGTTTCAGGGCAGGGTTGATATGTTTTTGTTTTCTTGTTCACTGACAGTTCAGAAGTTCAAGACCCATCAGTAGCCTGTGCTGGTTTCTCTCATCTTCCCCCCATGCCAACAGAGAATCCATGTTGTATTTTAACATGTCGGCTCTCCCTTAGGAACTCATCGGGACATCATTCGCACAAATTCTGTGAATTGAAGAAAAGGACAAATGTCGGACATAACTTAAAAGTCAGCTACTTAAAAAATCTACAGTAAGATTTATTATATGATGCAGTGCAAGTGAAAACAATTGTATGTCATGCTATTTTCTTCTGCATGCTATTTCTGTTTCTGCTTTGGAGATGTTGGTAGGTGGGTGTTACATGTTAGTCAGTAAGCTAAAGAGGTGCTGGACAGTGGATTTTGTTACTTTTGGACAGAGCCAGGCTAGCTGTTTATCCCTGTTTCCAGTCTTTATGCTAAGCTAAGCTAACTGGCTGCTGTGTGTATAGCTTTTTATTTACTGCACAGATATGACAGTGATGTCAATCTCCTCAGTTAACACTCTGTGCATGAGCAAATAAGCAAACTATTTCCCAACTATTCCTTTAAGTTCCAATTCATGTATTTCTATTAATTTTTCTATAGAGGTTAATGTGAACTGGGCTTTAGCTCTGTCTGACCATCTCACTCAATAAAGAAAATATTCCTTACTTTTATCCAAATGGGTCATAATCAGTTTGGCTAACAAAAACATATTATTAAAATATTTTGTATGGATGTCTCAAATGTGTTAGCCTGATAGCAGTTTGTTAAAATCAGTTATTGCAAGCTTGTATGTTACACTGTCATGTTTAAATCAACTGTCAAGAGTTCAGTAATTCAGTGTATCATTGTAATTACTGACATATGTTATTTTCTCTCTTTTCTCTCTCTTAATGGCATTTTACACACTAATGCTGCCTAAAACTTACCCCTGAATATACCGAACCTCTCTGTTAAATGTTAATGTAAATGTTAATTGGACATTAGCATCAATGGATTGGATATAAAATGCAGGGAAAATATTAAAATTTAGTTATTAGAATTAAATATACTAGTTGCACTACTGAGAAAAGCACATCCTGATATTTTCATCCTTGACAGCCTATATGCATCTTTTTCTCTGGGGGTAATCTATGAGGTGACATAATCCCTTGGTATGGAGATAATCTGACAGACAGACCTACTGCCTTCATCCCCTCACCTCACTATCAGCGTGGTATTGGGATATCAGTCAGAGACATGCTGGGATTTTTGCTTATACTTGAAATGTGCTTGAGTGTGTGTTTGTGTTTAAAAAAAGAGACAGGATGAGAGAAAGTGAGAGCAATGAAAGGTATTGTGTAAGCATGTTTGATTTCCAGGCTCAGGCTGCAGTTAAATATAGTATGCTATATGAATTGCAACGTATGATGTCCTATACTGCAGAGTTGTTGTTTTTTTTTTTTACCTTCAAAGTCTACGTGGCCATCTCCGTTGAGGTCGATGTCTCGTAGGATGTCCTCTAGATCTCTGTGGCCAACCTGAAAAAGTCAGATTGTGGGGAATCAAGGTGTGAAAGTCCGTGTCACAAACTCAGGCAAGATACTCAGTAGATTAGACAGACAAGATTCAAACAGACACCGTGATTGATGGAGAGCTACAGAGAAGAGGACAGACTCTCCCAGCAGCTCCGTACCTGTTGTCCTAAAAGTTTTTTCATTGCTTCTCTAAGTTCTGCTGTGCTGATCTGGCCATCGCCATTTGTGTCAAACTGAAAATGAGAGAAGAAGAGACAAATGAGTAAAACAATTGAATTATAACTTGCAATTACCAAAACTTTCTTTTCCATTTTACTTACATATGTCCCTGAGCTTGTACCAACCACTGTCAGCATCACTACATTACCAGAATATCAGTGGAGCAGCATGTTTCCAATTCCGATAATAACATCTGAAGACATTATTTCTATACTAAAACTCTAAGATGGACCCCACACATATTACTGACTCAATCGGATAAATTCATCAATTCTACCTTAATGTTTCAACTTCATGTCAACCCAACTGGACATGATTTAAAATCATTTTGACCATAATACTGTTTTTATCATTTTCTTGAGCTTCTCCTTTCCTTACCTCCTTGAATGCATCCCTCAGCTCCTTTACACCAATCATGTCTGCAGTTTCAGCCAGAAGTTTGGGCCCCATGAGTTCAACAAAGTCCTCAAAGTCAACATGTCCTCCCACTGTTGTACAGAGGACAAGAAGAAGCTGGGTTATCTGAAGTTTACACTTAAAAACAAACATAAAGACTAACAAGGTCTTATGCCTTTTGTTGCACATTTTCTAATAACCACTGGTGCTGAATTCCCACCACTGTTTTTATAGTGGATCTTACAAGAGTGTTGACCTCAAATTTACTGTTGCAGTGATTATATGAACATTTGATTCTGTTTGTCAGAGTAAAGAAATTAGAATGAAAATAGATAAAAAAAAAACAGAAGTAATTATTTATAGATGTGCTTGCTAAAAGATATACACTCACATACACTCATTTTACTTACAATTCATGTTGATCTGCTGGCTCAGTTCTATTAACTCCATCTCTGTTGGCATGTAGCCCATAGTTCTCATGCAGTTTCCCAGGTCTTTGCAGCCGATAAACCCATCTTTGTCTTTGTCAAACTCCTTGAATGCCTCACGCAACTCTGAGAGAAGATGGGGTATGAATGTACAAATTACTCCGTGAACATTACTGGAGAATTATTGTGTGAAAAAAAAAGGTTTTATGTTGCATAACACATACCATCCATTTCCTCTGGCCTCAACTCTCTGTCCTGTGAATCACAACGCAAAGTTAGAGTCCAAACACTGCTGATATTTTAAAAATCATGCCAATACGCAGCACTCCTCACACAGCATGACACTGTGAACAATAAATAGGTAACTACAGGTTAGTGCCACAGAGTGCCAGGAGAGCAGGTTTTCCTTCCAGCCAGAGAGGGAAGAGCTTATCAGTGGGATCACCTGCTGAAGTGTTTGGATGGGAGGAAAACATGCAGACTCTTGGCACTCTGGGACAAACTGCTAAAAAAAACTTAATTAAAATAACAGAATAAATATAAAAATATAAGCTCACGTATTTGTTTCAGTATAGAGGAACCTAAATGATTTACTGTATCTGTAGCAGAGATGTGTGTGTAAAATTAATTTCTCTTTATAGGTACAGAGCTTGTCATTTCCGACGAATGTGAAAATGCATTGACAATAGAAAAATAGAAGATTGAACTTATCAAGAATACAGTAGTTCCTTCATGTGCAAGCCCATAATTGTAATGACTCAAATCTGAACCTCTGCATCCATTAAGAACAACCATCTGAGAGCTCATCATCAGAACAATCAGTAAAACAAACGGTCTTCTACACTGAGGATTTCATTACTGTTTTCATTCATAACAAAACCTTGACTCATGTTGTCACTGCTGGAAATAGATGAAGGGGAATAATGGCCATGTGAGAAGTAGTTCTGCCATCTCCATAACGCCTGCCTTAATAATCCTCTGCCTTGCTCCAAATGTCCACCATGTTTTTGAGTAATGCACCCTCATGCATAAGTACACACACACACACACCATCCAAGCATTTAGCATTCTAACTATCAAGAAGATTCGATACTAAACAAGATTTAACGTTGTATTCTCATAATACCATCTTCTCAGTTCCACCACGCGTCTTTACATGCTGTAAGTGCTGACGTTACATTCATCACTCGTTTCCGTTATTGTGCTTGTGCTGTATTGTGTAATAATCTCTTTGCATGCATGCACATGATATTTTCTGGACTTACGTACAGCCTGCCGGCTCTCAGCGAAGCCCTTGCGTAGAAAGATGCATGCAGGCCCCAGCACGTTGTGCATGTTGGCTCCGTTCTGGGCCAGGGCCACTAGCGGCTCAAGATAGGCCCCCCCAGAGCCCCCCTCCTCACAGGACTGCACTGCTTTGTAGTTCTTCTTTTGGTCCTGAAGCAGCATCCGGGGCAGGGGGGCCAGACATGGGAGCAGGGGCAAAAACAGGGGTAGAGACTGTGACTCAGTTTGTGGCAGCATAGAGTCAACAAGGAGCCAACATGGAGGTGGGAGTGTGGAGGGTTTCAAAAGCAGGATCAGAGGTGACAGACACATGTCTGTCAGTCATAGAGAGGTGTGGAGTCGGGTCAGTCATGATGGAGGAAAGCACCTTAGTCAGAGGGAAGGGGGGGTAATATCTCTTGACAAGAGCAACTGATGCCATCCATGAATCTGTTCCAAGGGTCACCACCCTTCACAACAGAACACTAGAAATTTTTTATGTGCAACAGATAATGCCAATTGCGGAGGTTACTGCTTAGCAATAATGCATTGCCCCTTTTCATATCACAAACCATCTGACAGCGTCACATAAACTCTCTTTAAGTTTTTTACTCTGTTATTGTCTTTAACCACCATCCTTTCCGTTGGTTATAATAACATTGTACCCACCACAGTAATTGCTAAGATCATACTTACTGTAGTTGGGCACACAGTTTTCTTTGCTACTAGAAATTATTACCAACATTACGACTGTTTCTTGCCCCATCAGACTTTGTTGTAGTAATGTCTTCATATTCCCAGATCTCAGCACTGACTTTAGTGAGTATAATTATATCATAACTAATAGCAATGATGGGCAGAACTAAGAAACACAAATTGTAATAAACTGGAATAACCCTTTAATACAGCATTATGACAGCATCCTAACTAACAATACTAATAATAAATGTGTTAGTAGTAGTAGTAGTATACAGTGTCCGGTGGTATGAAGCTGTCAAAAAGATTGATGAGAGCATTTATAATCAACCACAAAACTCATGCTGGGATAGTTACTTGCATCTTTCCAATGGTGACACATTTTTTATGCACATTTGACAATAACTGTGCTGTCCAGAAGATCAGGCTAAAGTTCATCCAGCCATTTATTTATAATTACCAATTAGCCAGTCAACCAGAGGGCAAAAGTCGTTCTCACAGCAGTCATCCCAATTACAGAGGTTAATTAAAAAGTGAATACTGCCTGCCTGGACAAAAAAAGCTTCCTCTAAACAAAGTCAAATATGGTCCAAGCATTGTGCTGACTAATATTTGAATTAGAGAGAGCTACTGTAAGGCTAAACACAGACAAAGACTTTTAGAAAATGGACTCTGTCTTCATACTCTTCACCAACTCTTATTGTCAATAAAACATGACTACATTGGTCATTTACCACAATGTAATCCAATTCAGCAGAGGAAAATCTGGCTAAAAGCGAGTGGAGTGGACTCACTGTCATAATGAATTACCAAGGGACCATTTTTACTGCTGCTTTAAATCTCTCCGACATGAGCTAGTACCCATCTTCATATGCTTATTACAGTAAACATAAGACATCAACATGCATACATAATGAAAAATTAATATGTAAACATATACTACATGCAAATACACACTGTAATATATGCTCTACAAATGACCTTCACACTCCATCTGTTACCATGCCAGTCCTAATGCCAGTTCGTGCATTCCTACAGTTCTCACCACAGGAACGGATGCCCACTGGGTAATCTGACCAAGTGATGCATGGAGCAGGGCTGTCTACGGGTATATCGTGCCAGAAAAGTACTATAAAGTCACGCGCTAGCAGTTATATAACCAAAAAAAAAGAAGAAAGAAAAAATCTGAAACAGTGTCAGAGAAAAGCTGAAGTCAAGCAAGAACTTCTCCAGCACTCCAACTCATTTTTTGCACAGATGGCATCAACAGTTGCTTGTCATATTGTGCTTCCTCAAGGATGTACAGCTGCTGATGTGAAGGAAAATCTATTTGCGGGACTGTATGCCTGCTACGCTGAGAGTCTATTCAAGCACGCGCTGATACGATGAGGACAACAGATGTAAGAGATACGTTGTAAGAGCGACGGTTATCATCTTGAGCTTTTGCATAAAACGGTTCTGAATGTTCGTTGTTCCTCAACTGTGCACTTATGTTGACTAGTGATACAATTGAGCTAATAGACTTAGTTGAAACAGCACACCTGTTTGCAATATTTCCACTGACTGATCTCATCCTGCAGGTGCATTCAACAGGGTAGCATCGTCTGCTGGCTTTGTAATCACGTTGTAATCTGACTGACTCTAAAGTTTGGTGATATGATCCAAATTCACCGATTTCACCTCAGCCCAGCGGTCAAGCACAAGCAGCACTGACCGACTCCTCTGACCTGTCTGAGATGCTAAAATGGGTTTCTAGGGAAAGCAGTCATGCACTGCTGCACATAGAGGGAACTTACATCTGAGGATGTCATATTAGTACTGCCAGTTTAGTGCAATCCATATAATACATGCAGAATGAGTTTTAAAGGAAGTCAACAAAGCCCGACATCAATAGTCAAGATTATAAACTCCCATGTTCGCGAACATTGACTGAAACTACAGCATGAGACACAATGCTTATCTTGAAATATTTTTTCTACTATCCTGACGTGTTCTCGGGCTCCAGAAACAAAGAACACACAAGACAGCCTGGCAGTGAATACCCAGTCATAGTACACAAGGGTCAGTCAGCACAGGTCCAGTCAAATAGCCTTCGGTTAGGTCGGGGACACACCAGGAGACAAACATGCAGGGGATTCAAGGAGACCACAACCAAGTGAAAAACCTCAGAGCAAACCTTACCTTCTTGGTGAAAATTTTAAGCGACTTTACAGAGTTGCCCATTGCAAAAAAAAAAAAAAAAAAAAATCCTTCTTGTCTTATGTTTTCTCTCTAACTGTGTCTGTGTTAGTGTGCCTTTGTGGAGGTGCACGTGTATGCATGTGTGTTTGCATATGTTCCCGGGCATGCATGGGAATAGGGGTGATTAGAAAGGGAGAGAGGGTTCAGTGGGTCATTGACTAATACAAGAGGACATTTGGGAGAAAAGCAGAGAGAGGAGCAGAGATATCATAGGAGAGGAGAGGAGAGGAGAGGAGGGAGAGGACGAAGGAGTGTGCATGGACCCAGAGGCAAGGACACCGGGAGGTACGAGGGGAGGGACGCTGAGACAAAGGAGGAAATATGTAAACAAGAACAAAGGACAGATCAGAACAACACAAAGATAAGTGAGGGAGAGGAAGCATGCGTGTGATCAGAGCGAGATGCAAGCGCCAGGAGTAGAAAAAGCAAGATTGCTTATTCATTCTATCCTCTCTCCTACAGTGTCTTTCCTCCCTCCCTCCCTCCCCTTTACCCTCTCTCTCTCCCTCGCTTCCTCTCTCTCTCTCTGTCCGTCTGTCTGTCTTTTGCTCTTTTTTCCCTCACTCTCTCCCCCTCACTCCACAGTTTTAAACCATCTATGCGAATGTGACAGAAGAAGCTCGTTCGGACAAGCACATTACCTTCCCCTGAGCAAGACGCTGGAGACATTAATCCAAACACGCACACACACACGTGCACACACACACACACATACACATACACACACACTCACACACACTTGATTAAGCACACACGGATGTGGGGCTGTGGAGCTAAAAATATAACACACGCTCTCTCTCTCTCCCCCTACTCTCCCGCATCTCTCCCAACTCTACCCCCAGCATCCATCCATCCCTTTCTCTCTCTCTCTCTCTCTCTCTCTCTCTCTCTCTCTCTCTCTCTCTGTCTCTCTCTCTCTCTCTCTCTTTCTCTCTCTCTCTCTCACACACACACACACAGATGTAGAGGCATCACAAAGTCATGTTAAGCTTGAAGGGCTTGGATTCAGATCAAAGCTAAAAATGTGCAAGAAATGACACATGGATTCTGTACTGGCGAGGATGCAAACCAACATGTGCAAATTCAAAAACACACAGACGGGCACATAAATGCCCTCTATCATCCACACACACACACATTTATTGTCAAGCATGATGAAAGTGAAAGTGAGGGTTTCTAAACATCAAACATCTCTAAAACTAGTGGTAAAAAGTAAAACTATACATTTGCTACAAGTACTTCAGTAGAATTTCAAGATACCTAAACTTTTTGGGGTATTTCCATCTTATGCTACTTTATACTTCTACTGCATCTTAGTTTTTTTTGTTTTTTGTTTTTTTACAGATATTTGCCAATTAAGATTTTACATAGAAGAAAAATATGATTAGCTCATAAAACATGGTGCATATACTCATATAGAGGTTAAAATATTCTCCACCTCCAGCAGCTGCAACATTAAAATTTTACATCCATGTTAATGCATCAGTAACAATAATCAATCAATATAATACATACTGTATATGGTTGCATCACAAGTAAGAAACTACTCTGCATAATGAGAACTTTTGATACATTTTGCTGTTAATACTTCTGTACATGAATGTATGACTTTTACTTGTATTTTACACTGTAGTATTGCTACTTTTACTAAAATAAAGGATCTAAAAGTACTTTTTCCACCACTGTCTAAAACTACAAGCCACATCACGCTGTATAAGTCCTCGTTTCATGTTTCTACCAGCAGCATTCTCTACTGAGGTAACTTAATGACGGCTGTTGCAACAGTAAGGAACATCCATGTTTCCCTCTCTCATGTTCGACCTTGTCTATTCTCTGCTATTTTAATAAACACATTCACGCCAAAGTCTTTTCGGAACTCGTTCCCATTCAATTTCTCTGCGGCTCCTCTGTGCTGTGCTGCGGATGATTCATCCAGCCTCTCACCGGAGGCTCATTGTGAACTTCAGAACACATCAGACGTCAGACACAGGGGCCGTCAGCTCTCATAATGTCAGATTGGAGTGTGCACGAGCATGAGATCCATCTCTCTCCTCTCTCGGGCTGCATCCTTCACTTTCACCCTCACCCTCCCTCTCTGTCTCTCTCTCACACACACACAGACACGCACATTTTACTTTACGCATTTACATAACTACTTACACACTCACATTTCACCAACATCTCAGGTGAAATTTACACTGAATATTACGTGATTATCAAATACGAAACATCATATTTCACAGACTCATGAGGTGAAGCCACTAGGATGATTTGTAATAATAACAATTGTTTTGCAACATACTCACTGTACATGCAACGCAAAGTAATCTATATGCACACGCTAGACAGGACGCTAATTCGTAGAGGAAATATCAATAATTGCTTTTGCTATTTAATGAAGATTTTGAGGTCAAATGTAATCCTGTTTCATCCACTGCCATCAAGTGTGTTGAATGAGCTGGGAGATGTAGGAGGGGGAAGGAAGGGATTGATGTAATAACAACCTCTCATGCATTCGTCATCAACCCCCCTTTTTTTTTTAATGAAAATGAGAATTGCTCTTGCACTATTATTAGTCAAGATTTTGTGTGCTTATTTTTATTTGCAAAGTGGAATGAAATGTAATCATTTCATGGTCAAATGAGTCGTTTCTCTAAAGCTCACATCACAGTGCATCCTGATGCACAAGACAAAGGGATAAATAAAGTGACCGTGAGATTTTTTTCTGCGTGCGTACGTTTCTGTTGTCATCAGTCTAATCTGAAACCTTTGAGGCCAGTGAAAAAACATACAATGCATATTTGCGTCATCTTCTTCTGCTCAAGCTGAGACGTCACAGTTTTATCCTACCGCTCATTCATTCACTCAAATCAGACTTAAATTTTCATGCAGATAATTCTGGTATTTCAGTGTTATTTCACATAGTACAAACAGATGTTAGTCTACTTCAACATCTCATGCGTCAGCGGGGGGACAAATATTGATGTCTCATTTAAGTCAATTAAACCTTCTCTGTTTGTCCTCTGACTCATTTACCCCTTGTCCCCTGTCTCGTGTTACACTCTTTCTCACACACAATCCCTGTCTTGCAGTGTCTCTCACTCATTTCCCTTTCAGCCTCAGGTCTCCATAAATATTTAGCATCATCACACACACGCTTAACATTGCGGCGTGTGCCGTACTGTGCACACCAACTCTTACATTTCACTGCCTAATCCTCATCTCAAAAGGGATTTAACCAAAGACTGAATTTTCTACCTCCTTCTGTGCCAGCACAGATATAAAAATATCCATCTGCGTCTAAAAATAGCCTGTTATACTCTAGACATACTGGAGGCATATGCTGCGGTGAATACGATGATGCTACACTCTTTCCTCTCGTTCCCTCTCAGATCTTCCTCCTTGATTTACTCGTTTTTTTTCTTTTTCTTTTTAAAGCACGCAGTTTGCGTTTCTCTGCCTCTTTTCTCTCTTTTCATTCCCTCTCATACGTCATGAAGGTCAGCGTGATCCAGGCAGAGGGGAAAGAGGGAAAAGAGGAAGAGAGATTTTGCAAGAGCAAAAAAATAAATAAATAAGGGCAAAAGGGAAAGGCAGACAGGAAACGTCAGCGGCTGTGAGCGCCGAATGAGTAACAGGAAACCCAGGTCGAGGAAGTGAAAAGCTAATCTGTGTTTTTAGACATTTCCTCACATTGTCTTCAGAACTGTGAGGTGGGAGCAGGGAAGTGAGAGTTGATGAGTTTTTGTCTTATATAACAATCATCAGGTCTGCCAGCAAAGTCACTCTATTCCTATTCTATCCTTTGTCTTCCCCCCGATTTATCCGATTCCTTCACTTTCTTTTCTTGCCCTTTCACTTTTCCTGGCTCACTGATGTGACATACAATGGACAATCTCTCCCTTTCTCCCTCACACACACACACACACTCTTTGAGTTCAGACCTATTAGTACAAACGGTACTTGCTCCCTCTGCTGGTTAATACACATCCTTTCATCTAAATTCAATTAAAAAAAAAAAAAACGTGTAATTTCCTCAATAACAATGTCTCATCCGTAGATAACAGACCTCTCTCAATAACAGGTCTGCACTGCGCTTCCAGACTCCCTGTGATGGTTCATAGAACAAGGTCATACAAGGACATTCATGATCATTCAGAATCACCTAAAATAGAAACAAAATGTATACTGGTACAAAAAAAAAAATGCTTACGCTGTGCCCTTAATGGAGGTGTGTCGTGTAACCTGGACAGTTTAAAGTCTTGAATGTGCAAAAAGGAGTGAGTTTGGAAAATCATTGTATCACCATTAAGCTGCAAAACACATTTGTCCTTATTCTAACCCCCACACTAGCCTTTTCTTTGTTTTTCTTTTTTTTGGTGATTGCTGGCAGCCTGGAGGAACACGTTTGAACACGCCAGGCTTTTATTCACCAGTTCTCAAATTTGCTCTGTCAGGTACCATGTTTGCCAAAGGATTTGAATATTTTTGCTAAGACAAAAAGGAAAGAAAGAAAGAAAGAAAGGGGGGGAAAAAAACCCCGCTCTGCCCTCCTCCAGTCTCTCATAATCAGGTCTTGATGTGCTATTTTTAACCTCTTCCACTGGCAGCAAATGAGTTCTGTATGGATTTTATGCAGATCTTGATGTTACATAATAAAACATATGAGATGAGTTTGTAGTGTGTAATATCTCACCCTGCGTTCTGCGTTGTGCTGCCACGTCTATTCAAGGAGCGTTAAAGGTGCGTTAGTATGACTGTGTGGTCGCATCAACTGAAATGAAACAGCTTGAGTAAGATGCTGAGCAGGTGCAAAAACATGCATACACAAGCTGTCTCTGTTTTTTTTTTTTTTTTTTTACGCTCTTTTATCGTTTTATTTCTTTTCATTCTCACACACAAACATTCACTCCCTCACTTTTTCTCACTGCTTCGTTCGCACAAACACAACTAACTGGCATCCACTCACAGATCCATTGTGACTATTGACAGCTGCGTCTAGTGTCATTTAACAAATTCACAGTGACAACATCACAGAAAACAAACTAGTCCTCTTTGAAAACTGGGTGACTCTGTCTCCTTTAAGAATTTTACATGCAGAACGTATCAAAGCTAGATATCTCTTTCATGTTAAATGGATGGAAATGACAAAATATCCACACACGTCAGCAGCTCTAGATACTTAATATAGCACACTGCTGCATGGATTTTGCCTCACTGGAACCCCTAAGACTGATTGAAGCTCTGACCTGGATTGAGAGGAGTTATTTCTGGAACACATTAGTGCACACGGAGGTAATTGTCTCCGCTTGAGCTTTTTATCATCAACACTGTGAGAAGGATTTAAATGAAACAAGAAGAAGAAGAAGAAAAAAAAAGAAGGGAGAGAACTGACAACCTACAACTGCGTTATCAGAGGAGGAAATGTGGTGCCTTTAAGAAAGCTGATGTATTAGTAGGTCAACAGGTGATGCAGGGAAGAAGAGATACACCCTTTATGTGCCACTGATCCGTACTCAACCACAGAATCAGGAAAAAGTTTTTGGGGTGAATGACATTTAGATTTTATTAGAATTTCTTCCCTCAATGTGTATCACTTACCTGTGTGTGTGAGTGAGTGTGTGTGTGTGTGTGTGTGTGTGTGTGTGTGCGTGTTGTGTGTGAGTGACAAGCTCTCATCACTGCAAAGTTTTCCACACAGCGGGAAAGATGATCCCTCTGCCGTTGCTCAGGTGACACTCACAATAAAAGAGGCTGCATTCATATCAGGATGCGTGACAGACAGCAGCCCCCCTGCTGTGAAAACTGATGGATACCAGATACATACAGGAGCCAGATTTGGACTGAAAACATACATCCATTTTTAATCTGCTCAACGAGTCGTATAAGGTTCCAGCTTCACCCGCATCTCACCTGTGAGCCTCCACCTGCCGTCCACCAATGAACTAAACTCTTAATAAGCATCAACGCTTCGGTTAATCGAACAAACTGCAGTAAAAAGAGCTGAATCACAAACTTTCACTTTGTTCAAAATGCTTTTGAAGATCTCATGTCAAGAATTTTCATTATCTTACAGGTATTATTCTATTGATGTTGAACTTATTATCCTTTTCATGGACTTTGTATACCCATGTCACAATTCTTTATTTCCATACTAGCCTTTTCCTCACCTAAAGCCAATAATTAACCTCCAGATGTCTGTGGAGGTGGATTTCACTTTGAATTTCTTTTCCCAAAATGTCCTCAATTTGATAAGTTTTGTGCTGATTTTCTGTATTCATTAATAGCTTGGACTGTTTCTGTAAAGCCCAGTATGGTGTAAGTATAACAAACTTGTAATGGACTGACTTTCATTCGTTTTACACATCTTACCGAAATTTTGCATCAGTTCCCACTAAATGCTCTGAGTCTTAATTCTTGCTGCTGCTGATGATGATTTATTTACTTTACAGCTTGAAATTTCTCCCTTTGCACTGTTCTACACGACAAAACACCTTCACATGTAACAGTGCATAAGTGAGCGTTGAGCAATATGATGAAGGACACTTTTTAAATCGACTTTTTGTTGCATTTCATATGGAGAATCCCTCAAATGTTGATTTGATGAATGATTAACAAATTTAACAAATCCATAATATTGATGTGATTGGTGTAATTTTACATTCTCCGCAGCTTTTGTTGTGCTTTGAATGTACTTTTAGGTCTGTTTCAAAAGTTGAATTTTCTCCTCATGCCTGCTTACCTGCCCAAACACTGACTTCACTATGGGGTGAAGAGTAGAGTCGTACTCGGACGGGGTCGCGCTCAGTCTTTTGGATGTGCGTCTGGATGCGGGCTGGACAGGTGCGCTTGTTGCAGGTGTGTCAGAGTTGAGGCTGGAGGATGACCCGGTGATGACTCTCTCCCGGGGCTCGAAGAAGAAAGCCGCATCGTCTTCCTGTTTGGGATAAGATGGAGTTGGAGAGGTCCTTCTGTCCTGCCGGGAGCCGCTCTGGTGATGCGCTGGAGGCAGCTCACCTCGAGAGGAGTCGTGGTGATGATGCGAGTGTTTGGACCTGGAGGACTTGCTGCGCTCTTTCTGATGTCGACTCGTCCCGTGCCTCACATCCTCCTGATGGTAACCGTCATCCAGGGGGCTCGTCTGCCGGTGAGACTGGCTTTTCTGTCCCCGGTGATCACCTAAATGTCGAGAGTCGGAGTGTCTTGGTTGGCAGAGGGGTCTCCGCGCACTAGTCTCGCACTCCTCCGTCCAACTTGCATCCTCGCCGCCTCCAGCTCCGGTGGGATGATGATGATGGTGACTGCGGTGGCTGCGGTGACCGTGTGGACCATGATCCGAGTGCGCAGACCTGCGGTTGAGCCCCGATGATCTGAGCAGAGAAGTGGTCGACTCGCTTTTGGGCAGAGAGGAGCTCATGGTTGGCTTTCTGTCGCTCGACATGCGAAGTGAAGCTGCTGGAGGCTGGAGGTCGAGTAAAGGAAAAGAAGGCAGTCCTCCGCCACGTGCAGGTGTTCAGCATCAGTCAGTCGGACCCCCACCCCCCCTTCTCTAATCCACATCCACGCACGAGACCACCACTACACGGTCTGCGGTGATGAAGTTGGAGCAGCAGCCACCTGATCGAGCATTTGCAGAAAATGTGAAGTGCAGTCTGATCTGGCAGCCAGACGGTCAGTCTGACGCTTCACGGGGGGCTCAGCTAAGTTTGGATGACAGCACAGTGTTGCGCTGCCGCGTGTCACACGCAGTCCACGCGCAAAGTTCATTAATTCCCACGTCACTGCAGATTATTTCTCGCATAATGAGCACTTGATTAACATTTCCCCTCTTTGCTTGATCACAGTAAAAACTCAAACACCATTTGAACGTCTCTGTTAAGAGTTAATTAACATAATTAACTATCAAAAACAAATATTTAAATATATGGAAAGAGGTGGTTTTGATCGTAGTAAAAACTGAAACTGACACAGATTCACTCAAAACTCAACAAGTGGCTGCTGTGATATTAATGTCAGTGGACAATGGTCTTTCTGAGGGACATATTAGAGAGTTGCTCTGTTTCCTACAGAGTTGAAATGTGCCTTTAAAACTTTATTAAAGAAAAACATTTTAAAGACCCTGTCCAATGCAAATTAGTCAAACAATAACGCAAATTCATGCAAATGTGTGAGTGAAAGAGTAAAAAGGTCAAAGAATAACACAAACAGGATGACAAAGTGAAATCATTTTACACACTACAGTAGTTTGTAGGTCTTTCAAGCTATAAATAGTAACATGACCTTTTTTGAATTAACACTGAGGCACCATTCATTCATCAGCCAGACATGCAAAACAGAACAAGATTAGAAAATCATCAAAAGTCAAATAAAATGACTATTTTAAAGCAATTATTTTTATGATATATGCATGTTTTATGTCAGCGTGTATGAACCAAATGATTTTAAATAACTCAATCAATCAAAAAAAGACAAAAAAGCTAAAATTTTACAAATAATTTCATCTCTGGTTTTTAAATTAATTCACAGATTCACTCTCTCTCAACCAGAGAGTCATCTCATCTTCATCTTTTCAAACATCTCACCAGGGGAGGTCAGTTTTCAATTAGCGGTCCCAAGAATGGACTCATTTCCTTATTTAGTTAAAATTACATCCTCCTTAAAGTCATACAGAGTATGTTTTAAGATGATTTTTGCCTCTGTTTCATAATTTTCATTTGTTTTGTTGTCATAACTGTACAAATATGAATATATGAATATAAGGTGAATGTGGATATTGTTAGAGGTAGAGGAAAAGGCAATTTTTCCTCTCCCTGCACATGATTTTCCATTTTTATCTTCATTTGATTTTAACTTGAGTAAAATAATTTAACTTTCTGATTCTTCCCTACGAGTCGAAAACATTTCTATTTTACCTGTACTAAAAAAAATCATGACATGGTTACATAATCTGAGTGTAATAATGATGCCAAGGTGTGAACATAGTTTAACAGAATATTTGACTGTTGGTTACTCAATAATAGCAGCACATTTCAAAAGGAAAAAAAACGTGACAATCCCGCACTCTCGTCCCATCTGCACACCCAGGGTTATAATTCTCACAGCAGATGTCCGGGGATGCAGGGCAAAAGTATGTAATGATGTTAATATACGGAGCCAATTAGACACTCAGGCTCTCACGAACAGTGTTTCGCAGTGTAAAGCTGGGAAATGAGCAGATTTTTGCCCTCCTTTCTCTCTGGGGAATTTTTGTTCTCTGACATCTGTGTCTCTGTCTCCTCTGCTCCGGGGAAAAGCAAAGTATCTTCACTCCATCGCTCCCATCCCCCCTTCAGCATCAGCCTGTTTTAACTCTTCTGCTACCTTTTTATCATCCGTGCATCTTAAGTGTAGTCACCGATCCTGAGTCAGTGTTACTCTGTACAGTTATTATCAGGTGTAGCCCTATCAAAGTAGTCATGGGTGCTGTTTTTTGGAACATGTCGTGCCTATAAGAGATATGAATCTTGTTTATTTAACACAGTTTTAATCTATAGCACTTTATTTTCTCTATGTATAGCTCCTTATGCACCCCTCCCTTTCCCCTTCTGTAGACACTGGGCTGCAGCAGGGGACATGCAAGCCTCAGGGTGCATTATGGCCCATTTAATGTCCACAGACAGAGAGAATAAAAAAACAACAGGAAAATGTGGTGTGTGCAGTAATAAACAAAAATAAACATACATTTTCTAAAAACTGGGAAAAAAACACCATGAAAAGGAAAAAAAGTGTAGAGATAATCTAAAAAGATGACACAGGAAATGTCTCAATAAATCTAACCAAAAAAACAAAATCACATGTTTTTTTACTCATTTTGGGGACATGTCACATTCTATTTTTGCTTTAACTCCCCCCAACCCCCTCCCACCCCAACATCACCCACTCCAACTCTCAGCAGGATCAGACAGCCAAACTAACTTTTGTGGCAAAAGCTGCAGCGCTTGCAGCTGCTGCTCTGTGTTGACAAACAGACGAATTATTGAGAATACAGCTGATGTGAATTATAATCATCTTGTTATCACTTATTCGGGGGATTTTTGCCGTAATGTGCTATGTTGAAATCTTCAGAATAACTGAGTTAAATGGACCTTGACCTGAGATTGTTTCTGTTTCAAAAGCCAAGACTTGGAATGAGTATTTTTGCATTCATAAATGATTAAAATCAAATTTTTGAAGAAGTGGATCATCATATACACAGTGGTGTAACTATAACACCTTTGATAAACTTACGACATGCGAGAAACCTCTTGTCCATCCATTATCTATTCCCACCTATCCTTTGCAGGGTCACATCTTTTACTATACTGTCAAAAATTGTATAGAGTCATTTTAGAAATCTTTTGAATTTTGATAACTTTTTGAAAACCCCAACGTGCCCCAAATGAAAGATTTTGATATATTTTGGGAGAAAATGTTGTGCTCCACACAAACAAATGTTTTAACTTGCAATTTTAAATATGAGGGACATTCACAGTAATTAAAAGAGAAGATATTGACAAAAATATCAAAAAATGTAATTAGCAAAACTGAACCATTTGTTCATTTTTGTGACATTCTCATCATTTTCATATTTCATGCCAAAAAAGCACTTTTAAAGTAGAAATGCACACAAAGCTGACTTACTATATACACCATGTACTGTACTTTTTGAAATGCCATAGAGCTTTTTTTCCTCATGAATGGTTCCTTCTCACTGACTCTTATCTCTGACTGCATCTGGCATCTCTATTAACCTCGTCCCCGGGCACAGTTTAATATTACTGAAAGATTAATCAGCAGGGTAAATAATTAACCACGTAACAGCTTGGGGCCTACAAGGTAACAAAAGGTCTCCCTCACCTGAGTCATCAAAACATTTTGTGAACTCATCTAATGAGCAGTTTCTGTAGGACGTAACATCAACACTAAAACAATACAATCAGGATCACCATATGAACCTAGAAATTGATATTTAGAATTCAAGTTCAGCTGAAAACCTCGCTGTCATCAACAGACTTATATGATAATTAACTGAATGCTCCAATGAACTACATCAAATAATAAATTATTAATTCATAAAGTCTTTCAGTTCCTCTTAACCTCCAATGCAGCTGACATCTGAAACTTGGAGAAGTTTGAATTTCATCTTGTGATAGATGCTTAATAAACTACCCAAAGTTTAATGGATCATCATGTTTTCATCATGTATAATGAAAATATTCATGATCCTCATGGTTTCAATTCAGTTTTTGCCATCTGTAAAAAGACTTTGTCCAATGAAACTCTTGTGTTAATAAATAAATAGTTCAATAGGAGAAAAGAAAACAGAGGATAAATTTAAAAAGTAATAAAATATATGATCAAGATTAATAAAATTGGTAAAAGTACAGTATAATTAGTCAAAGTACACTTGACTATGTGGTGTGTGTGTGTGTGTATAATGATGTTTTTCCTCAGACCATAGCTTGTATAGACATCATGAAGTGCTGGAAAGTCTGCTTGAATCATTTTTAATACTTCCTTTTACAGTCCCATTGTAAGGTTGATTGAGCAATGAAGGCAAAAAGGAAGCGGTCTTTAAGCTGTTCAACAGTCCAAGTTCTTTATCTTCCTTTTGTTTTTTCCTCTCAGCAATGGATTAGTGCAGCACATTTATAATGCAATCAACTTGGCTGAAAAAGGAAAGAAAATCAAAACTGAAGAAAATTTAAAACTGGAAATTCCCAAATTAAAGCCACTGTGGCCTGTTTGGGCAAGCGTGGTCTGAGCTCCTGGGAGAATCTCCAACTCCTGTTTATATAATCAACCTCCTCCAGGAAATAACAATTAGACAATCAATTAACTTATAGCAATGGTTTATCCTTTACTCAATAGATAACTATTATAAGTTAACAGTGTAAAAACATTACTACATATGTTAAAAGAGTAAATATGATCTCAAACTGCTCAAAATCAGCATATCCTCCAAACATCTCACAACCCTCCCCTCCATCTATACCACACTTGGCACATCCCCCCAGGAACTTGACAATAAAAAGGACTCCAAATGGGAAGGAAGTGTGAAGGAAGGTAGTCACATACTCGTAGCCATGATGCAAAAAAATATACTTTAATAATTTACCAACATTTCTGGTCATCAACATTTTTGGTTATACAGTGTATCAGAAAAACATCTCCATATAAATATCAATATCAATACTTTCATCATGGTCAGCACCTCTTCAGCATTGGCGTGACAAGTGCAGTCTAGAGGAAAGGTGAGAAACACAAAAATTAATCAAATAAAGATGTTAAAATACCAAATATTTTGTCAGGCTTTCTTCAAGATCTCATGTGTCTGTGTGACTGTGACATAAACAACATAACACAACTACAATTATCAGGTTTCAAGCCCTTAATCTGTATGAATTACCAAACATCCCAGACACCTGCTGGCTAGATGATATGTTAAAGTGACCGAGATGGACAAGCACTTTGTGTTGTGTCTTACTTAAGTTAGAGGTTACAGTGCATCCCTGTGACAAACATGCATAATTTTTGAGTCATGCTAAATCTCTTAAAACATCTCAAAAATTCACTTTTATGTACTGTCTAGTGATGACAGATCAGTGAGTCTGTCGTATACGGGCAAGCAGGAATCACAGTCCAAAGTCAACAGACGACCCACTGATGGGAACAGGACTGTCCCTGAACTTCCCAAGATGGATGTAAATTTTTATTGTTGTCCTCACTCCTCATAGTTTATAAAGCTTTGGTGCTATCAGCATATTTTATCATATTGTTATTTTAGTGTTTGGCAGCATGGTCCCGGGTGCAAAGACTGCCCAGCGAAGGACTAAAGCATCAGCAGCAAATGAAAAGTTGTGTCTTACTCTCACATCATGTAGTTGCCTGTTAGAAAATAAAATAAAAAAGCACATATGAACTGTCACGACTGTATTAAATTGTAAAGTCGATAAACTATCTGATTTCATATTACAATTATCAAGGTGTTCTATGGACCATTCAGTGAACAGCGGTGGATCATGAAGGTTGAAATCTTGTATTTTATGTAAAACAAACCAGCTTTTATTTCATTTTGGCAGAAACCTTCAGGACATTTGATGGCTTCTTTAGTACAGGCACAAAGAATGATAGTTCTTTTGGTCCCACAGATATCCACAGGGACAGGTTTTGTGTTTATATTGGGGCTCAGAAGTACAGTACATGTAGGGAAGCAGGAGTGCATCCTCTCTCCTACTTTGAAATGTGTTTGGGTTACTCCTCTCTTTGCTTTTCTGTTAACATACTTTCCAAAGTCCCACTTGTCCTGTCTTTTGAATTTCTGTGGAAAGAGTTGATGAAAAACTTATTTTTAAACAGGGCACTTGCTCATTTCCAAAAAGTAATGGTGTAATGGCTTTTGTAGCTTTAAAAGGTATACCTGTATAGTGAATATTGAAATGGTATTTTTGTGATCCTTATTTTTTTGTTTTTTTGTTGTATTTTATTGTTTTTTATCACAGCAGCCATATCACAGCTGGAAAAGCACACGTGTATTCAATAACCTTAATTAAGACTGCACTGCAGTTACAGTAGCTGTGCAGGTTCAGGTCTCTGTTATTGTGCTTGCTGGCTCATTGAAATGACTGAGATGCCTAAATGGAACAAAGCCATCATTCATTTTGATTACACATGTTCTTTCCCCGCTGTCACAAATAACTGCCATGAAAAAGTTGCCGCACTCGAAAGACCATAATCCCAAAAATATTCATATCTTGTTGACTGATGATGAATGAAGGTCTCCACTGGAAACCAGAGTTACAATGTGTGGCGCCACAAACTGGCTCAATGTGTCTGACAAGGAAGGAAATCACACCAAGCTCGGGTGCCAGTAATTATTTCATTTTAAGGGAGTAAACTAGTCTGGAGGTTAGTGTTGTCAACAGTATATAAATTGTATGAACGCATGAGAAAAAAAAGGTTCCTAAACTGGCTTAAATATGCCTATTAGAGGTCCACTATAAATTACACTTAACAAGCCTCCCAAACTGACTGCAGAATCCTGAAAGGACAGAGTGACCAGAGAGAGATATAACAATGGAGTGAGGCCAAACTATGTCTGTACATGAGAAGCTAAAAAATATCCCTCTTCTTCATAAGCACCCTGCCTCACTTACACATGTACTGTAGCATACAGCTGAGCTTGTGCAAGAACATTTTTTTCGCAAATTGAGCATCCTCCTGTTCTCGGGTGTGTGTACTTTGCACATTAATATAGCCCTACAGTCTGCACATGCTCACACAGCCCTGTGAAAAGGTCTAATCAAGCAAATTAAGTGAAACACCTGTGTGGGTGTGTGGATCCTTTAAATTCTTAACACAAACTGACCCTTTATTGCTAATATTTGCTCTAAGATTAACTGTAATGAGTAGCAGGCTGTTTTTTACACAAATGTGTCACCTGAAAATCAAAAGATATTTGACCCACACATTAGTCTCTTGTCACTCATGATAGCTTATTGGGCACATTAGATTAACAACCAGTCTAAACGGAGTGTCTATTTTCTTGAAAAGTCTGTTCGGATGGGCAGTTGTAAGGACATAGCGATGTGCTCACGTGCTTATTTCCAATCAGTCACGGCTGTATGAGGGAGGTGTTAATTCCTTTGAGCTTAAACTGCTTAATTTCCACCCACTCCAATAATGGTTTCATCATAGTAGATGGAGGGCTGGTGCAGTTCAATCAGTGATACTGTTACCATACACAGTGGGTGTGTTTCATTTTGAATGTGGTGGATAAAAAGAGACAGACAAAGATTTCTGAAACTTACTAATGAAATCTGTACAATCTGTATATTTATAGTGATTTAATGGCTTGATAGCACAGGTAATATTACTTATCACTAATACATTCATATAAAGCAACGTTGTAAACACTGAATAAAATGAATTAGCCTGAGCCAGACATACAATGTATCTGCAAATGTGAAATTCATAAAATAAACAGTTTAAATAGCTGTAAAAATGACAAATGTCATATTATTTCAAATTTATGCCTTTTTTCCCGCAGGAAACAGTAACAAATGGTGGAATGGTATCAATAATTGTATAAATAATTTCATGATTTTAAAAGTACTGCAACAAAACATAGTTGCATAAGTGTATTGCATAGATTTCATAGGAGTGTATATTTTTGGGAGGATGCATCGTCTGTGAAATCAGTGTGTGATCCAAATTGTCTAGACTGTACTCAAATGTCCTTGCCCTGCTGTCTTTTTGCTCTTCAGGGGTGACTCAGTCAGATGAAAATTGTTTTGATACTATTTATGCCTCAGAGGGGGGAAAAATGGTCACTCATCTGTCTACTAGCCTCTGAGCACGTTCATTGCAATGCATGTTAGCAATAATATGATCCAAAAATATGCATGAACAAAGACAAGTGACAGTTGGGGATTGTGAATCATGAAAAGGTTACAAACTTCAAAAAGAAGTAAAGGTATAGGACTGTGACTGACAGATCTCTTGAACTTAGAGCTGTAAAGGTGCAGTGCACACATATGAGGGTGAATTTGAGTGAACAGGGGCTGGCATGGGTGAGTGGGGGGGGGGGTTCGGCATGACGCAGGGAGGACAGAATAATAACTGTGAACTATTTATAGGAACTCAACGACCTACAGTATTGTATCCTCTCAAATTTTGCTCCTACACCCTCTCTGTGTGACTCTGTTTTTTACTGAGATTAATTGTCCTCATGATTGAAAACTAAATGATCCAATTTCTTATGATTACAATGCAGTGAGCAGATATTCACACCCCATTATAATAAAAAAGATAGGTCATGTGGCTTTGACACTGAGTTTGTACAACATTAATTAACATACATGTGTTTTCTGGCTAAACTTGCTATTTACAGGTCTGATAAAGGTCATTATTTGCTCTTTAATATTCCTGCCACAAATTCAGCTATTACAGATGCTATGGTATGCATGCACTTGTCCCTTGGAGAGAGAAAGACGAGTATAAATGTTTTCATGTGTAATCTCATATTTAAAATCTGTTTACCAAACTAATTCTGTCTGAATGATATAGAAATCCTGCAGGTGCCAAAAACACTTCACAACCAATAGATATGTGAAGATCTTTCATTGGTGATCACAGCAGCTGGCAGGTTTACAAGTGAAAATATACACACCATCTCCCCCTTGTGTTGAAGTTTCAGCTGGCCATTGACAGAACTAGACAGAATGTATTTATGTGCGCATATATATATATATATATATATATATATATATATATATATATATATGCATATGCATATATTCATATCCTACTGTACAACATCCAAATCATATCCTTTCTTGTATCCTAATTGCACGCATCATGGATATGCAATGTATACATACATATCAGAGTCATTGTGTTGTCTGAACTAAAACACATTCTGCTGGTTTGAGGTTACGGTAAACACACTGACATTGCGTTATATACTATAAATGAGAGGAACAAAGCAGTTGACTCTCATGTCACTGGACTCATACGGCTCATCAGCTGAGGGTCAGCACCACGGACAGCGGCAGTAGATGCCAGGTTTGCCAGAGCACGTTCAGCACCTCGGTCAGCAACTGCCACATTTGGTCCGGAGTGGCATGTTGAGAGCACTTTAAGTACGGTAGCACATCAGCTGTCATGCTGCAGGCCAACAAAAACAAGTCGGAGAGCACAATGGTTTGGGTTAGGGCAAGAACAAAGAGAAATTAATCTACAGTATTACAATGTTGTGGTGAAAAAGCACCTGAAACACCTTTAGAAAGTATCAATGCTTGTACGTTGTCCAGACACTTGTTTGACAAAAACATTATTGCAATGAGCTGGAGTTTCCAATCAAGATATAACAGCACGCACACAAGATCATTATCACACAATATTGCCTTTTTCCTCAAAGGCTAACCATGTGTGTGTAATTGTCAGATTGGCCTCCTTCCTGAGTGTTTGGTGGAACACTGTAGCTTCTATTGTAACTTCATGAGAACATGAGTACATTCATGATGATTAACTTCCAGCTGCAGCTAAAATGAATTGAGCTTTGTGTTGAGTTTGACTGTCCTGGCATCTCAGTCAGTTTATTTGACACTTTTGGGCACAGCATTTACAGGACAGTTTCACAATTACTCACATCTCACTTAAAACAATAGTTCATGTGATCATTGGAAGATCCTCTCCAAATGTGCTTTCAAAGTAAGTAATGAGGGACAAAATCCACATTCGTCATTATGAGCAAAAATGTTAAGTTTATTTGAAGATAATATGAGGCATCAGCCATCTGAGTTAGTCAAATAAAGTGGATATCTGCCATAGTAACATTCCCTCTTTGTGTCTGGGTGGACAGTGCTTTCTTGTTCTGCTGTATTGAAAGGATCGTAACAAAAAGAGGGGATTCGTCACTAAAAAGACTTTCACTCTGAAAGATATCCACTTGATTTGACTAATTTGGACAACTGAAGCCTCATATTAGCTTCATTTTCTTTGCACTGAAGGAGGACTGTGGATTTTGTCCCCCATCACTTATGTTGAAGGTACATTATGAAGGGATCTCTTAATATTCAGTATGAACAGGAGGAATAATTACAGCAATGTTCATTTCGGCACCTGACTGTTGTTTAAGACAGACTTGAAAAATTGTGAACCTACCTTTTAAGAGTAGACTGGCCACCTGGAGAATCTAGAGATTTGGGCTCCAATGTGTGCTGTAGCATCAATAACACTGTATTACACTCTGTTTGTCATTTCCTGAGCTTCATATGATTAGTTGTACAACAATGTTATCCTTCCAGATAAGGTTATTTTACTTTCGAGATGCTTTCCAAGACAAAAATGACATTCAGCCTCTTTTCACAAATCACAAACTAAGGCCACCCCCTGGAAAAATTAGCAAACAGGCCTCCTAAAGAGGGAATGCCGTCAAGCAGAGCGTGTATGGAGGAAAAACAAATTAACAGTCCACCGCGAGATTCTCGTAAAATCTATTTATGTTCACAACAATGCCTTGCGCTGTAAAAGGCAGGCATATTTTTCTAAAATTATTAACACTAATGAGAATAATCCCAGAATTTTATTTGAAACCATTGACTGTCTCCTAAAACCCACCCACTTTAACGTGCATGTCCATCTTCCCTCACAGTCAAAGTGCGAGGAGTTTGCCTTCTTTGAAAATAAGATTGTCAGCATCAGAACTAGTATTATGAATACTACCAATCAAAAATATGCTGGCGCTGCTCGAGGAAATCTAAATTATTTTAGGAAAATTAGCGAAGGGGAACTCCAGAATATCATTTCTCAATTGAAATCTTCCACCTGCCATCCCCCTTCCTTCTTTAAAGAGGTTGTAGATAGTTTTATTCTCAATGTACTAGATATTGTAAGCTGTTCCTTAGAGTCAGGTATCTTCCCGGATCCACTTAAAACTGCTCTAGTTACGCCTCTGCTCAAAAAACACATGCTGTATTCCTCTGTTCTGAGTAACTACAGGCCCATATCCAACCTGCCCTTTCTAGGTAAAATCCTGGAAAGGGCAGTGTTGATACAGCTGGAGGTATATGATATGATATTTATGAAAAATTTCAGTCTGGTTTCAGAGGTAGACATAGCACCGAGACTGCACTCACTAAAGTCATAAATGATCTTAGAATGAGCGCAGATAAAAAGAAAGTTTCTGTCCTTGTTCTTCTCGATTTGACCACTGCATTCGATACCATTGATCATGAGATACTTCTGAACAGACTTGAAAGCTGGATTGGTCTCTCAGGAACCACATTGAGCTGGTTCAACACCTACCTCACAGACAGAAATTACTTTGTGAGTCTTGGTGACTATGTTTCCGAGAAGCGAAGCATTCTCTATGGTGTTCCTCAGGGCTTGATCCTTGGTCCATTGTTGTTTTCCCTTTACATGATCCCACTTGGTGAAATTATCTGTAACCACAGGATTCACTTTCACTGCTATGCTGATGACACCCAGCTGTATTTATCTGTAGCACCTGACAATAAGGATGCCCTACACCCTCTGCTAAACTGCTTCTCCAGTATTGTGCAGTGGATGAATGGCAACTTTCTCAAATTAAATGAAGACAAAACTGAAGTCCTTATCATTGGCACAGACACTCAAAGAGATGTAATAATGAATAGACTTGGAAATCTGACCCTACAGGTAAAACCAACAGTGAAAAACCTGGGTGTCATTCCTGATCCTGACCTCAATTTTGACAATCATATCAGCAACGTTACTAAAATAGTCTTTTATCACTTGAGAAACATACCTCTCCCTGGAGGATGCTAAAAAACTGACTCATGCCTTTGTTCTTATTCTTATTCTCCCCATCTTATACTATAGTATAGTATATAGGTATTAATACTATAGGTATTAATACCTATATACTATACTATAGAATAAGATGGGTAGAATTAAAATACTATTTAATACTATAGGTATTAATACCTTAGTACTGCAATGGTGCAGTTTAGGAATGTCACATATTATTATACAAAATTAAAAATACACACAATTACAGTCTATGTTCAGTGCTGAATAACTAATATGAAATCCAGGGGTGAAAATCTACAGCTGATCAATCGATTTAATGGCAGGACCACAAAAATAGACTTTAGCTTTCAAGCTCTACATGCTCAACTTAAAGCTGCATGCTGCTGATAAGAAAACATGATCCCTGGGGATTTATTTTGTGAGTTACAGGCTGATTTATGTACAATAAGTTTAACAACCAGAGGTCATTGAACAGTTAAGATGACAAAATTAAAATACAAATACTTTATAAGCAAATTTATACATATAGCAGCTAAGGTGGCCTCTGTTGGCAGGAAATCTGTGAGGCCTCACTTTAAAGACCCCTGTCTCCTCTGTGTCACTGACACTGCGTTCACATCCAACACAATGGTACTCTAGGGAATAGCCTGTTTTTCTTTTACTGTGAGTAAACTTAGTGAGAAATGTTGGAGTTGCAAGATAAGGACAAGAGGGAAAACGCTTCATTAATTATGTTAATTCTATGTATATAAAACTCATACTGAATATTCTGATGATGATATGAAATCCGGTTAATCACCAAGGAAGCTATCAGATGTCTGGAAGTTATTTGATTAGACAGTACACACAAATTCCCGACAATGACGTCACAGGCTTTTCCCCAGCTTTTTGGGGGGTGAAAGTGTGGGTGTCAGGCAGATTTACATGGTGACTACGTCTCTTGTTGTTCACTTTCACTTCAGGAGGAGGACATGATCCAGTTGATGGAGGGGGAAGAAGGGAGGGGTGAATCCAGGTTTAGGATTTCAAGCAATTCACTGAGCGTGTCTGAGCGCATTGAGCGGCAGCAGCAGCAGCAGCAACAGTTCCTTCAGCAACAACAAAGTTTCCTCTACAGAAAGTTTTAATGGCGAAATATAAGCCCTGGCTTGTGTGCTGCTTTATTTTTTCGGGTTTAATTTGTGCGGTTGCTCTTGTGTGTCTGTGCATCGCCTCACTTGTGGACAGTGGATGTTCCAGCAGCAGCAGCAGCTTCAAACATGCGGCTGTGGTTGCAGACTCACAACGTTGCTCCGAGGTTGGCAGGTGAGTCACTTTCTGGGGAGGGAAAAAAAAAAATCTGAAGAAAAGTTGATTGTTTGGAAGAAATCAGTGCTGAATTTGACCACGTTTTGCTGAACGCTCCTTATAATGAAATTTGAGATTTTGGGGGATTTTTAAAAAGTTCATTCTTGGTGTGTTACCATGCACACGTTCTGTATTTTCATCATATTTTTTCTTTATTCACTGGATCGATTTTGGTTAGACAGACTTCTGCAGGTTATCAGGCCATACCTCCCTGTCTTGTTGACAGAGATAGTGAGCTGAACTGAGCAATGGGATAAGCAGTTTAAGAGATTTGATAGGCTCTGTTTGAAGAATAGAGATAATACCTACAGAAGTGTGCATACAGGCCATTCACCTCCTGCTGATCCACTTCTAAACTGTCATGCCAGGTGTGATTGTAAGAGAAAACTAGGTTTCTAAGCCCACTAACTGATGCTAGTCTTCCTAACGGTGGGGTGGAGTCCATCAGTCTGGCATCACAGTAATTCCCAAAGGTGAGCATTATCACTGGAAAGGGCGTATGGCTCTTCCGGCTTTTGTGTTACTCTCTTGAGCAGTCCAGGATTGGTTCAGGGTTCATTTCCCAGTTCACAGCAGAGTTAACTCCTCCACCAGGTTTCACAGAGAGAGGCGCATTGAGGAAACAGGCAACATGTCCATGTGATGAGAGGAACTTAAAAGGAAAGATGACAAACATTTGACAACCATGAGATAAAATGTTACAGAACACCTCTGACCATGTATCTACACAGTGAATGGTGAACGGATATGAAGGGAACTGAATTGGAAAAGGAAGTTGCGCTTCAACAATGGGATTCTCAGTGGAGAGCTAAACCCAAAATCCAGTGAGCATGTTCCAAAAATATGAAGTGGCACATCTCAAATTCCCAATCAAGGAGGACAAAATACTAACATTTCACTTGTTTATTTGGCTCACATCAAAATAGAAAAACGCTCACGCCTTTCAGCACAGAGCCTTCTACAGAGCATTTTTCTATTTTGATGTGAGCCAAATAAACAAGTGAAATGTTAGGATTTTTTCCTCCTTGACTTGGATTATGAAGGGAGTTATGGGAATGTGCAAAGTACAGTCTGCTCTTTAAAACCTGATAAACCATAAGCAATATACCGTATGTATTATACATAAAGTTTGTCAGGACAGAAAACAATAATCTATGTCATATAATTACAATGTAAAGCTCAATGAAAATACTTATTATGCATAATTACAACATTACAACAAACACACATTACCAAAGTCTTGTATGAAACTAGTTTTTATTATGTGGAAACAAAAAGGAATCAACACAACAATATCTGCTTTTTCCAAACTCACTTTTCACCCACACCTAGAGAAACCAAACACACTAGATATAAATTATGTCATCAGATTAAGCCAAGAGAGACAAAATATGCTACTTCTATTTGACTTTGTCCTATCGTAGATGGTGTCCAGCTCAAATAACACAAAAAACAGCATCAACAGTTACGTTTGTTGCTCTGTCAACAAAGTTTCATGAGTCCTTTAATCTGATTCTTCTGATTAAATTTGGCATTTCCCCTCCTAAGGCCCTTTTCCTCTGTCACATCTTTCAGACTACAAGGCAAAGAGTCAGTTTGACCCTCAGAGAGCCAAAACATTCACAACAGTGCCTTCCCTTCTCTTCCAGCACTTCCCATTCCCTTGCCAGCCTCTCAGTGAAAAGACCCATTCAGGGATTTTTTAGATGACTCAGATTTAATCTTACATGCTCTATTGTATAGTTTAATTATTTTGGATAGATTCAATTAAAAACATATGTGTTGTAATTTTTAAGGAAGACAGCTCACCTCATGAGTCTTTAAAAAAAGAAAAAAGCTCCACTGTTGCCAGGCATCAGTGCAAGGTTTAAACTTGCCTCTTGGCAGGACTCTGACACTTTGTCACCCTTAAGCACTGAACCTCAGGGTCTACTGTGAAGTCATGCTGTCACGCAACTGTTCAAAGAAATAGATGCATGTCTGTGGTTGGGCAAATGTGTGGTGAGCAGTCAGGAAGTTGGTGACTAACTTTTTGTTCACACATTTCCCATAAAACTAGTGAAAATGACTGTTTTCCAGGAATATACTCCAGCAGGGTGGCTCAGCAGTAGATGGCGCCATTGCAGCTCTTCTGTGCACCTCTCTGGTCAATCCTCAGAGCATGGGGATTGGAGGAGGGTCCATAATCACTATCAGAGAAAAAACAGGTATGTGTACTGATTTATTTGTACGGCTTAAATTGAATTTCTTCTCAAACTGTTTAATCATTCTAAATGCTGATCTATTCCCAGGCAACGTAAAAGTCTACAACTTCAGAGAGACTGTTCCTCAGTTGTTCAAAAGGAAGCTGTTAGATGAATGTCCCACCAAATTCGCACTTACCACAGGTAGGCAGAGTTGTTCATCAATGAATTTAAGTTGGAAATACAAATTTACATCCCTCATTTCCCCTATTAGCCACAGCAGTGTCAGCCCATTAATTTGAACCACGTTACAAAATATTAAAGATGCCCTCCAGACATGTATTAACACATATGAAAATTACTCTGCTTGGAACAATAATGTGTGTTTGATGGTTTATCCACAAAAAAGTATAATTACCATGTTAAAATTCTTAAAATGGCATCTCCTCCTTCTCTCTCATTAAAAATTTCAGAATCTATGAAAATGCAAATGTGTTAATTTCAAAAGTTTACCTGCTGGACACAAGATGTCTCCTCCTACTATGTGCATAGTGGCTTCAAGTTTCCAAATCACATCACAAACAGATGAATGTGAAAACAGCCTTCCAGTGTCAAACTCCACATTACATCTTTCTGCACAGTGAAGCTCAAACATCCAACTGTAGGAACAAGAATCAAAACATATATATGAGTGGAGGGGAACTTTAATGCTTGATTGCTTTGCCTCGCTTGTGAGTCGCTTTGGATAAAAGTGTCTGGCAAATGACAAAATGTAAAAGATCGTTTTATTCAGTGGTCGTTTTAGTTCATTTTTACCTCGATTTATTGGATTTATGTCATGTCCACTTGCAGTCTTGTATAAATTTGCTTTCCACATACTGTATCTAACAAAAAGCAAGAGGCAGATCTATGAATTTTTGTTGCATTGGTGATGGTAAAATGTAATTGCTATAAAATACACATTTTACATATTTGGAATCACATTATACAAATAATCACCAATCTGACTCAAAAACACAGTTGTGCTCTCTCTCCTGCTCCTGTTTTTATTCCACATATAGGCCTAGTCCACCTGAAAGTTCAGTCATTTGTTTGATGCAGCTGAACTGTTTCCCTCTTTTGTATCGTAGGCAGCCAGTGGATCGGCGTTCCTGGAGAGCTGCGCGGCTACGAGGCGGTTCACCAAGTGTATGGCAAGCTGCCCTGGGCCAAGCTGTTCGAGCCAACAATTAGACTGGCCAGGGAGGGCATTCCTCTGCCACCGTATCTGGGAAAATTCTTGCACATCCCAATTATAAAACAACGAGTGGAAAATTCATCCCTCTGGTACAACATTGCATTATGAAATAATCATTTTCAGTGAGAATATCCTCTTTGCAGCCACACCGATCAGAAGTGTTTGAAGTGAATGATGAACTGATGACCCTCGCTGGAAACCTTTTCTCATTTGAAATCCTGGAGCAATAAAGTGCTCTGTAAATTTCCCCTGTTTAACTAAATTCATGCGAGATTTATGTAACCTCAGGGATAACAATTGACTAAGCATTTAACTCTCAGGATTGCATAATATTTTAGCCCAGGTGTCACGCTCACTTGAACACTTTTGTGGATTAATGAAAGTGATTATTTAATAGCACCGGGGTTCAAAGTATTGTTCATGGCATAACATTTTAGGAGCAGGGATCACTGACCCAGAGATAAAAGCAGTGCTGGCTTTTAAAAAAAAGTTTGTGTGAAATGTTGCTTTTCCCAAATGCAAGACTTAAAAAGGGGTTAGTCAAAGGGTTAAGTGTGGTGTGAAAAGCCTCAAAGAAAGCATTTGCTTCTTGGATACTTGGTCTGCTCCTGCAAAAGTGTGCACACAGATGCAGAAATAAATTCCTGCAGAGCTTCTGAAAATGTATCAATGAATATTTTCTAATTCATATGTTTTTATGTTCTTAAATGATATTCTAATATGTTCATATACATGGACACTGTTTTCCAGTGAAGTTTTCTGCAACAAGAACAAGAGTGTGCTGAGCCAAGGAGACATCCTGAAGATGCCTAAGCTTGCAGAAACAATGGAGACCATTGCAGAAGAAGGGGCAGAAGCCTTCTACAGTGGCAAAATAGGACTGGACTTAATCCAAGACATAAAAGCTGCAGGTTGGTGCAGTATCAACATAGGTCGGGCAAGTTGGGGGTTTAAATGCTTGAATAGTAAAGGAAAAGTAAAAGAGACTAGTTTAAAATAAGCAAGCTTTTTATATATTCTACACATTTCTCTTAGGCGGGACGCTAACAATGGAGGATCTGACATTGTTCCAAGTGCTGGTGAAAGATGCATGGAGGGTTCCTCTGGGAAATAGTCAGCTGCACATCCCTCCACCACCTGCTGGGGGCGCTCTGCTTGCCTTCATTCTCAAGCTAATGAAAGGTTTCATGTACTGTGTGATGACTCTTCCGTGAGCCCTGCAGCAACGGAATTATATTCTAGCATATTCGTCGTATACTCTGAATTATAAAGAAGCAAAAACACAATTCAGTAACAGATAGTTTTAACATTGGTTCTTCTTCTCTTTTTCCGCAGGGTTCCCCTTGACTTCAAACCCCCTGGATGTTAACCAGAAGATTCAGATGTACCATCATTACATAGAGGCAGCTAAATTCGCTAACGGGCAACGGGGGAGCATTCGTGATCCTGCCTTTAATAAGAAGGAGGTTGGGATCTGAGATAGTTTTTTAAATGTGTTTTTGGGAAACAAGGAAAACAAGTTCATTATGTTCAAATAGTCAAGAAAATATCTAATTGTATGATAGGTGTTAAAGCTGCACTTAATCAATATTTTTATATTAACAATGGGAAAAATGATATTGAAAGGAGTTTGTACAAAGATAGAGACAAACCTGCAGAGAATGATCACTTATTAGCAAACTGTTTTGGTTTCCCAGCCAGCAACTTTCCTGAATATTTACTGTTACAGTTAACGTACTTTCTAGTCATAGCAGGTAGCTGTCAAAGGAGAGAAAATATTGGACTTACCCATAAATATTCACCTAGTGAATGGAAACACAACTCCAAATAAATGCTGGTTCAACTCTATGTCTTCTGTACTTGTAAATAGGCAACTGCTTGCTAACACTTTCACTATATCAATTTTATAAGGTGATAATATGTCAGTGTTGTGTTTACAGCTTGTTTCGCTCACCCCAAGTGGCCAAAAAGTCTTTATGCAGATCTAAGTCAGAAACAAAAGGCTTACTATACTATTTCTGTTTCCTATCTGTATCTACACTTTTATATCTACAAAAATCCTGGACAAAGGAAATAAGCAAAAAAAAAACAACAGAAAATTAAAGAAACACGAAAGAAACAAAAACATAATCTGAGATAGTTCATGCACAGGAAAACACAGGATGTCATTATATCCTTTTCCAGTTTGTCTCATCATGATATTCTTCTTTCAGAGTGCAGCTCATTTGGTTGATCCCGCCTTCATAAATCGCATCAGGGAGATGATTTCCTCCAACCGCACCCAAGACAACTCCTACTACAACGTCAAGCACTCCTCTGATCACATTGGGACGACACATGTGTCTGTCCTGGATGAAGACGGTCTGGCTGTTTCTGCTACCAGCACCATAAACCAAATGTGAGCAGGAAGACTCTTCATACAGGAGATATCTGTTGTTATATGAAAATATTCTATGATATAAGAGTCATTCCCTCTGATTACTGTGTTGTGCTGTAGATTCGGAGGAACCATTTACTCTTCACGAACAGGTATCATCCTCAACAACGAGCTGTCTGACTTTTGTGGGAGAGCAAACACAATGAGGGCAGGTAAGGTCACAGACATGAACAGAGCCTTTCAACCAAAGCCAATTGAATAAAAGACATTACTTAATGCAGTCCTTTAGTGTCTTTTAGCTCTGATATGGAGTGTTGTTGTCATAGGTGAACAACCTCCCTCCTCAATGACTCCAGTCATACTGGAGACAGAATCTGGAGGAATTCTTGTAATTGGTGGATCAGGAGGAAGCATGATTACCACAGCAGTGGCCTTGGTAACTCAACTGAACTCTGCTTGCATACTTATTTGTCAGCTATCTTATTTATTTGCTTACATGATTCTCTTTTATTCCCGCAGTCTATGATAAATCACTTATGGCTGGGCATGAATCTGAAAGATGCCATTGCTGCACCTATAGTGTTTGTTGACGCCAAGAACAATGTAAATTTTGAGCCTGGTTTTGACAAGGTGAAGTAATCATGTTCTCTCATCTTTACTGCCCATTAATGACATTCAAATTCACTAGACTGTGAACGTCTATCTAATGAATAACATTTCTATTTATGTTCATGGATTCTGATGGAGATTACCAAGACGTAATCCTGCAAAATCAGATTTAATTGACAATCAGTTTTGAAATCTGAAGTGGGAAGTAATAAGTTGTATTAATGTGTGTGTGTGTGTGCCCTCAGGCAGTGATACAAGGCCTCAAAGCTCTTGGACACAAAGTTGGAGACTGGAATTACTTCTTAAACGTAGTGAATGCCGTGGAAAAGGAGAATGGTTGCCTTGTAGCCGTATCAGATAGGAGGAAGATGGGAATGTCAGCTGGATACTGACCGTACAGACCATGTGGACACATCAACTTCTCACTGAAATCTGCCCTAAAATCTGACCTTAAGACCAATTGAATGAACCTGTGGCCTTAAGAACAATGAATGTGCCGCAAATCTGAAGATGTGAGCTGACTGGTGCTCAGGCTCTTTCTTGATGGAACTGATGAACAACAAAGTCAATCAGGAAAGAATAATTCCAGCTTATTACAGTGTGGGGTCTTATTTTAATAGTTTGGGCCATCATTTCTATTAGTTTTAATGATAGTGAACTCACAAAAGTAATTGCTGGGATCTTTGAACACAGCGACTAAAAAGAAGTCAGACAGGCCAAAAAATGTACGTTCAGATGATCAAACAGGTTGTAAACAAGCAAACAGATCCAGCAGATTATCTAACTCACTTTATTTGAAAGTAAAACACAAAGTGAGTTGACTCAAATGTCAGTAATAATCCTTCATGGCACATGAAAACTGTGTACGCAGAACTACGATAGTACAACGAACAGTTAAGGTAAATATTTTAGTATTCACCTTTGTTTGTTTTTTTCCAAAGAAATTTGGATAAATTGGGGGTTTGTTTAAAACCTGTTTGACTGTCTGACTGTCTGTGTTTCTTGCCCCGTCAGACTTTTTTTTTTTTTTTGCCATGTTGCTGCTTTCCCAGATCTCAGAAATGAACTTAATGTGCACTGAAGTATTATTACCAATATGAGTGAAATTAAGACCCAAGCTGTAATAAAAAAGTTGTAATACACATTTTCAATCTAGCCAGTCATCACACACGCACACTATGATGTCATTCCACTTGAATGACGCAGACTAACGCACTATACTCTTACTGCTGAGATCTGCTTGTATGTACTGTAGGATTACACACTCCTAAACCTTTTATTTTTCTGACTGAAGTAAAAACTGTTTGCCGTAGATGAGCCATGTGACCCTTTTAAACTGACACCCTGACTGACACGTGAGTTGAAGGCCGATGTAGCTGCCCAGACAGGGAACTTTTACTGTGACCTTACAGATTTCTTACTGTGTGTGAAACAAGACTGAGCATATTGTGATAAGTAGATTCACAGTGAACAAATGATCTCAAAAAGCTTAAATGTATTTTTACACCATCAAAGTGTCATTTTATATTTTCTCTGTTTTAATGTCAGAATGTTTTGTAAAATAATTACACATTTTTTACTACTATTAACTGTGAAAATCTGTGTTGTGAAAATAAATCATAAAGTCCAAACTATGATGAAATCACTGAGTCCCTGATCTTCCAGACATATTTCTCAACCAGAAAGCCTTTGAGCTTCTTGAGCTAAGGCTTCTCAAGCCAAATACATTCAATACACTCTTCTCTGTAAACATCAGTTCTTTAAACATTTATTTCTTGTTAGTACAGTATTACCAGCAATAATCTGCTCCATGTCTTCCTGTTTGCCTTTTTTCCGAGCCACACTTTTGCAAAGAGGACAAAGGAAGCGGCAATGAAACACATTTCAGCAGAGAGACTTATGAATTAGTAATGATTTCTTAAGTGGATTCTACTCTGTTTTCCTTTGAGGCATTAGATGTGAGTTATGAGAACATGCTAATTTTACTCCTTGTGAAGCACCACTGTGTCTTTGTTGTATGACAAATAAGTTAATCGGGGTAAGTTGTGACTTTATGGCTTCAGAGTCATGATATTACCCTCTTTGTATGAATAACAGCCATTTAAAATAAGCGTCATTCACTTTAGAAAATGTCCCAAAGGCAAATAATCCTGTGATGACTTCCAGTGTTAGCACACTTTCAATCACAAAGTGCCTTGATGAAGTAAATTACCTCAACAGTACTTGCTTAATGTTAACATACATGCATTTTGAATGCGTGTATCATTATTTTGTTACAGTCATAATGCAAAATCCAAGGCAGTGGGTCGAATTAAAACCATTTAGACTTTGTTGTACACAGAGTTTGAATATTTTTTCATAGCTTAAGGGTGAGTAAATTGGCCTGTCTGAGTTACATAACTCTCAACTAAAGTTCATTATAACTTTGTGGAACTGAGATTGTGCTTAATTGGCCCTTAAAGGGAAATTCCAGTCTGAATTGGGTTTTTACTCATTTTTGTTTTTCCTGTCTCCTTAAAAACCCACCAGGTACCACAAGTAAAGCTATTCTAAACAGAGGCTTGCAGGTCCTCATGGTATCCTAGGGAACTAAGATGTATACCATGTAATATTTACATATCCATACCTTTATTGTGTGTTTCTTATAACATCTGTAATTTCTATTAAAAATGCTAATAAATACACTATAATTTCACACATTTATACATTTAAATAATTATGTAACTCATTTACATTCCAGCTGAGAAAACAAAAGCCCTGAATCCCAGCAGTGACAGTGAGCTGCAACAGCTGTAATGTCGTACGGGGTCATTATAGGTCATTGCACTCTGGGTTGTAGGGAAATTACTGTAAGTCATTAAGTGTGTGCTGTAGGACTGGATGTCCCTGAAGCGTAATAGCCCTTTATTATAACAAGAGTGCCTTTCTGCTCTCTCTCTTAGCTGCCACCTCATATGAAATATGTTTAAGGCATGACTGAAAATGTATGTTTTTAGTTCTCGCTGTTAGTTTTGGTTGATTTAAAGTATATTCATCAATATTCCAATAATCACTCTAGACATCACAATATCTCATCTTTAATAGACAACAATAACAGGAAACAGCTTTACACTGCTAATGATTTACAAAAGTGCTTCATAAATAGGTAAGAATTGTACACTTTTATGACTGACACAGTGTGAGTTTCTTCAGTGAAAATAATGATTTCAACATTTACAGGTACCTGAATGATAGTAAAGCTATCTTCTAAAAAAAAAAAACTTGTGCATTTCTTAATTACATGAAATGATGAGGTGACGTATAAATACAGCAGCCATAAGTATTCAGAATTAATTTTCAGGCACTAAGTCGATGCTCTGTCATCTGAGTTACATGAACATTGTCCGAACGTAATGAGAGAATAATTGGTGCACAAGACAGCTGACGATGGCTCCTGGTCCTTTATTAAGTCTCTAATCTCTCAACTCGTCTCACTGGTGTCAAGGTTCACACAGCTACAGTCCCTCTGCGTATTGAGGGGTGTGTTTATGACCTCAGTACCCTGCAGCGTACGCCCACTTACGAGGATCTGACTGAGCACGGAGTCCGTCCTCATAACGAACCACCGCCTGTACCACAGCTCCTGTCGATTTGAGGAGCTCTGTCTCGTGGTTCTTCTTTGCCAAACCAGCCAAGATGTTCTGTAAACAGGAGAACATTTAAAAACAAAGGAAATCTGAGTAGGTGTGGCATGGTTTTAATGTAAAAATGACAAAACATCCTCATTTAGAAATGTATTGATGAATGTGATCATACAAAATGGATCATGTTGCTTTGAAAAACTTAAGTTTATCAGGGTTGTGGTGTCATCTGTTTTGATAAAGGGTAACGCCCAGTTTAAGATTTCATGTTGAGTTGTAAAAGTCTGTAACTCTCTCAATAAGCGATAAACACTGTTGATATGCTGCTCGACACACAATCAGTGGGATTAAAATGTCATTAAGAGATGATCATAGAAGATAAACCATTGAAGAGAAACCAGCTGAAAATGTGAAAGAGTTTAAATTTATTAGCACTAAAATCTCTGAAAACCTTAAATGGGACAGAAATGTGTAGAAGATCTTAAAGTTGGCTCATCAGAGATTATTGCTGAAGCTGAAAAAAGGGAAGCGATGGTCTGGTTTTACACATCAGCTGTATTTATATTTGGTAGTCTAACTATTGCTAAAACAAATGTATTAAAGAAAATAGTTCTTTCCTTCAACTGAGAAAGTTTGGCTTCACAAAAAGGCTCTGAACGTTGCTAGAGACAATTCGTACCCAACATCTGCCCTCTTTGATGCCCACTGGAGGATTCGTTTTAAACCTGAGTGGATTAACAGAGGTACATTACCTGAGGCTGTTTGACTCTTGAATGGTAAACCGTTAGCACTTTAATGTACATTTTGCATTTTTCTTTGTAATTAGAATAGTATTTTGAGTATTGCCTCCTGAATTGTAAATCGTTGGGACTCTGTTGAGACTGTTTTTAGCTTATCTTTTATAGTTATGGTACTGTGTGTACTTTAATATGATTTATTTCATATGATGGCTTCATTAGTATGCTGGGTTGTCACGTCTGTCCACCACTATGAGCTCACCAAAGCAAGTTCATCTGTTGTAATAACAATAATGTTACTTTTAAAAAGTTAATAATATAATTCAGCTCATAAGATGCTACTGTAAGTTGAGTGATCACACCAAAAAGATTTACTGTAGCACTACTGAAGCTATTAAAGATATAAACAAGATGTCAAACATTGTTTGGTGTTAACAAAGTTAGCACCCTGTTCACTGTCCATGGAGCAGTGTCAGATTTTACATTCCAGTAAAGTTATAAAAATCAATTCCCTGATTTCTAGCTTTTAAAGACCTGTGTACATTTAATGTACATTCATGAACTGTTGTGGCACACTGGAAAACATTTTAAAATGGGTGGCATTACTCTTTAAATTCATGCTTTCCTGCGGTGTCCTACAGACTCAGATATTGTAATATAAATTACACTATGACATTACTGCATTAGTAACAACCTACAGTATGTGAAACAAATAGTATGTTTACACCTGAGTCATCAGGACCAGTGGGAGTTCAACTGACTCAGCGAGAGTAATATGGGTTTTAATAAGTCATAAAATAATAAGTCATGAGAGAATGAGCTGATGTTCTGCTTTTACAGAAAAGATTTATTTTTAGCCAGATCACAAATTAGACTATTAATATACTAAATATTTTTCTCCTTATTGATATACTGCATTGATCCCTGAAGGTAAATATAATGAACAGCGTCCCTGGTGCCAGTCACGACTGAGCTATAATGGTCTGTGGTTTGCTGGGCTTTTGGTTGAAGGATTGTCTCCCTTCACAACACACCACCCTGCTATTAGCCACATATATCAGTATTGTTTTGCCATTTGTGACACTCACTTCGTCAAAGTCAGGCTCAGCTATAGTGGTGTTGGGACTCAGCTGGTTGTGGACCCTTGGATCCGATACAGCTTTCTTCAAATCGTAGTTGAAGAACAGTGCGTTCAGAATCACCTATAAAACAGAAGAAGAAAAAAATCGCCCAATGATAAACAGCCAAGAAATTAATAACATTGTTACTATACTTAATGGCTAAGGCTGGCAATTTTCTATATTTTTCTTAATGTCAACAAATCTCATGTGCAGAGCCAAACCAACAATGAGCTGATCCTACCCACAAGTATTGTGTGTGTAACCAAAGCCTGATATATTGAATTCGTCTGTGCTGTAGATCTCCATTGTTGTCCAGAAACTATTAAAAACACATCAGTGAGCCACACTGTTGCACTGGGTGACATGCTCCTTCACTACAAAGAGTTTGGGCTCAGTAGTTTGTTTAGAAAAAGCTCTAATGAGTAAAACAGCGATCATGTTTCCAGTCTCCGGAGAGTAGTTCCGTGTACAGCAGACACCACTGCACATGCGCGGTAACGCAGTTCTGTTTACAGAGCTTTGCTAGCTTGTTGTGCTACATATCACAACCTCTTGACTTTGTACTAAGTTTTTTGAGAAGACAATCTACAACAAGCTGGTAAGTAGGATCAAGTCATTGTTGGTTTGGCTCTGCACATGAAATTTGTTAACAATAAGAAAAATACAGAAAATTGCTAGCCTTATCCTTTAGCAGTAGTACACTACACAAATTACTCTAAATGGTTACAATAGCTGTATCAACTTTTGGTAGCTTGTGGCCTACCTGAGCAATAGAGGTAGTGATTTTTGTTCCTCCTGAGCCTCCGACCACCATCTTAACTTTGTTGCTTTTGTCAAAGAGGATGGTTGGACACATAGAAGACATTGGCCGTTTCCCTTTTAACAGAATATAATGTTAATGTAAGTTTAAAACAAGGTCAAATGAAATTAAAGCTGCAAGCAGCGTTGGTCGGGACCTCGCACTCTGGTCCATCAGGATCAGATCATTTTGCTTTTTAAAAATTAGGGATATTTCTTACAAGTGTGGTGTGCTTTTATTTTGAAAGTTTGATTGACAGGATGAGAATTTTCTGCAGGGTGAGACATGTCTGTCTTGCTCACACCTGTGTCATCAAAATTATGCAAGTTTTGGGCCCATTCACTTGAATTTCAATTAGTAAATTGAAAACTCTTGATGAGTTTGTGTGTAAAACAAATTATTTTCCTAATTTTCATCAAGTCTTTTTTTAGAAAAGGAAAGACTTTTAACCCACATGACCTGGTCAAAGTTTGATTGACATGTGTACTGTCAGGTGTGTAGAGACAATAAGTAACTGCAGCTGGACACTGAAAAATACTAATATATTTGAATGGAGAGTGTGAGCGAACCCACACCTTTTTGAACATTTACTACTTCCACATAGTTTTAGATACAACCTTCATTTGAACTTTAAATGAGTCACGAGACTTTGACCTACAAATCTTGAATTTACATGTTTTTTCTATCTTTTATTGTTTTTGAGATATTAGAGTGTGAATTTTAAAGTCTTTTCCTGCTCCGCCTGTGATTTTATAATGAGTGTGTATTGCGGAATGTTTCACAGCACTGAGGGAGTGACATCACCAGGAGCAGTTGGAGAGGAGGATTTTAGAGTACGCTTTTTGTGAAATCTCCTCATAAATCCCATTACTTTGGCCAAAGCTTACATTAAAAATCATATTTTTTGGTAGGAAATTTTGTTGTGAATCCATTGATACAGGTTTGAAAGTGATCAGACTTATAGTTTAGACGTCAGAAGCCTCTGTTTGACACAAAGTTCATGCCCATAGATTGCCTCCCCATTGTTTTACATTGTAAGGGTGATGTGGCACTGCAACTTTCAGGGCTTATTAAATCCAAACTGTTTGAGTTATTACAAAGTTTTTAACAACTTTTTTTCAGCATAGTGTCATAAGTCACCTATTAAAGTTTGAAGCCGATACCATTAATGCCCTCGGAGGAGATAGCATTTGTTCAGGGGCCAAAATTGGGGCAAAGTCTTATTTTTAAAGGCTAATTGCGGACTTCTTGTTGGATTTAGGTTAGGGGTGTCAGTGTACGATTTGTAGGTCTTGATGAGACAAATAATTGAGTTTTGGTTTGATCTCTCTACGACATTCCTACAGGCCGTGGCAGCCATTTTAGTTACATAGGTGGCGCTAGAGAGCACATTTTGGCACTTTAGGGGTTAATTTTTACATTTTATCAAATTTTTTACCAGACCTGATGTGCGTGCCAAATTTGGTGAGTTTTTGAGCATGTTTAGGGGGTCAAATTTAGGTGTGATGTCCCGTAATAATAAAGAAAGAAAGAAAGAAACAAACAAACAAACAAACAAACAAACAAACAATCACACGCCTAAGGGCGAGGACCCTACTGTAGTCCTTTGCCTTTTGGGCTCGGTCCCTTTGTCCTTTGGTGGCTAAATTGAGTTAATGCACAGCACAATCCAAAGACATAATGCACAGTATCAAGAAGTACAGGCCGACCTCTGTCCAATCTGTTCATCAGCCTGCAGTTGAACAGCCAATCTATATGACAGTTTTACAAGATTTGAGAACCCTTATGTGTGTTTCATGTGTGTTGGCTTTAATCTAACCTGGCCTGATGAAGTTATTTGGTGAAGGAGGCACTCCAAAGCCGTTTGTGATGAGCGGGGAGCTGAAGTCGTCCATCTCATTGTTGAGGAGGATCCCTGTTGATCTTGACATGACTTTGGAGCCCAAACTGCAGGAAAACAATAACCATTAAGATATCAAGGGCGTTACGGGGACAAGACCAATCAGCTAATACTGGTGATAATATTTGTCACAGCCAATGAGGAGGTCATACTATTGGTTAATGGTGCTGGTGGCCGCCACAGCGCTTCCGTCCTCTGCTACTACAGAGAGGTGTGCAGTCCCGTGGTTCTCAGGCAGGTAAAACTCTGGCTCGTAGTACTTCATGTGATGTGTGGTATCATCTGTAATCTTTTCACGGAGGTCATCAGCATAGGACCTTGAAGTCATATTCTGGATGAGCTTTGGGGGAGAAAGTGGGACATAATTCAAAATCTTTTTTAGGGAATGTATTTTTTAGTATTATGTACTAACTATTGACTCATATTGTGGTGAAATACTGTGGATATGACTAATACAGTACTCACATGTGTGACTGAAGCTTGTACTTAATTCATTTGTCTGAGTGTGTGATTGATTGACCCTAAGAAACACCAGTGTGCGGTTGATTTACATTGGTCTTTATCATGTAGCTACTATAATAAAGGCTTTTAAACTAAGCCTTGACTTTTTTGGGAATTCATTCTCCTTTTTTGTGATCACTAACTTTACTATCAACAAAGAAATTACATTATTCTTCATGAAACTGCACTCTTTACAGCTGGTTAATATGAATATACCCTGAATTCTAGAAATCACCCTTTATACACTACAAGTTCGCAACAGCAGATACATATTTGCTGCCTAGTTCACATTCATTATCACCATAATGAGGAAACATAAAGAATGTGTCCAAGTTGCACAATGTTGATACCAAATGTATCTGAAAAATGTTCACTGACCTGTTTCATTTGTTTTCTCCAACAATATCATCAACTAAAGCATGAATAAACAGCACCTGGCTATGGTGGTCTTGGTTCAATATTGAAAAAGTACACAGTGACTCAAAGCACATGACAGGACATGTTTACTTTACATTAACATTTAACCGAAACACATGCAGGAGCAAGAATGCACATTCCTGGTCTCTAGTGTCAAAGTCCTGCGATTATGACTTCGGTACTGTACAAAAACATAAAGCGCTGGTCAATGAAAAACATTGCCAGTTGACATAATCCAGACAGTGATTACGTCTTACATTCAAAACTTAACTGGTAAAGCAAATTAAAAGTATAGACATGTAATTTGTAGCAGACAGGGTTAGAATATGCATATTTTGTCAAAAGTAAGTCCAAACAATAATGCAGGGTAATTGTTAGATGTTCATACTTGTGAAAACATTTATTTAAAGCTGCTATGTGTAGAATCTGAAAATGTTTGACAAAGTATTAGAGAAGATTTGTTTCCTTACATACAAGAGGAGCTGCTACTGGTTCTGGGTAAACCCTTTTATTGTTAATTTGTGTTTTAAGCAGAGGCCGTGACCTTACGTCTGTAATATTGAGGAACGCTGGATCTCCAAGCAAGGTCCTTTTTGCATAAGCAAAGCGAAAGGCCTCCACGATGCGGTGGTAGGTTAGGATCTTTTTCTCAGTGCTTGCCATGCTATCTGAGGTGAAGTTGTACCCTGTAGAAAATACACACAATCAGTAACTCGATTTAAACCACAGTCTCATTCATCTGTCTTCATTCAGATGGCTGCTCAGGTAAGGAAAGGAGACAGCTAAAATGGACTTGACCCAGGCTGTTCCTGTGTTTGTATTTAGTCTGGAAGCTGCTCTGAGCAGACCACGGGTATTAGCCTGAGCTGACAGCCACAGAGGAAGAAAAGAGGAAGGTTGAAGGAACTGGAGAGTTTTGGTTTGATGGGTTTCAGCTGTTGGACAGAGACAGGAGTCACGGTAAATCAGTAGGATGAAAGTTTTGGGCAGTCACTGAAACGTGTGCCTCCACCACTCGACTGTGTCCAATTAGAGGTAAATTGGTGAGATTAGTGTTAGTGTGTGAGGCAGGGGGCCGCAGTGAGTGGGTGGCCAGTCAGAGGAAAGGAAGAATCAGAGAAATTAATTACTTTAGGAGCAAGTTTCTCATCTAATCCTCGGACGCAGACACTGTCACTGGAAAATGCAGTGACAGAGAGACTGAAGCAGAGAGACAGTGTCTTCAACATGGACAGTTTCTGTAACACATCTATGACCAGCCAACAAAGGAGAAAGTAAAATCAGGCAGATTATGGTGCTCACAGAATATCATTATTCAATGAAATGGTGATAGTTGATCAGACTGTGAGCCTCATAGGTGTGAAGACTCAGCAAGCAATTATATTTGGATCTTAATTACTGCACTCAAACAAAAGCCTTTCTGTCAGGTTTACAGAGTAGTTCCCTCAGTAGTATTTCAGTTAGTTCATTCTCTAAATTAGAGGAAGTTAAATTTTAACTCGATACTGTTTTAGTAGCTTATGTCATTTTGAGGCACCATCCGTTAATGTTGTCAGTATCACCAATTCAAGTCCTCATATGATGTAATGAAAACAACAAAACAGGTTGTTTGTCAGTGACTTTAAAAACAACCAATGTTGTCATTATAAAAGTGAGTCATATGAGCTTTTTCCAATCTGTAATGTTTGGTGAAGGATTAGCTTATCCCGTGTTCACGCTATGTCGGATGGATGGGAAGGATTGGATGGATTCCCATGTTAAGGACTTGTGAGCAGTGATGTCATCTCTACAGCCTAACTCAGTAAGGTTGTATGATAATTAAGTGGGTCATATGAGGGTTTAAAATAATGTGCATTGACAAAATTACATTATATCCGTTTTGAAGCACTTCTGTATTATTAAGTGCCGAGCTTTCAGAAAAGTCCCAGTTTCCCAGTCGTTATTACATCTTGGAGGGTGACATTAATGCTATTTACAAGTTAGAAAACACGTAATTACGGTAACTGATATAACATGAACGCAGCATAAGGGAGGGGAAAGATCATGGTCATGGTTATAACAAAGCTAGTCAGTCTACAGTCACACCAGCAGCTCTTTGAAGACATACTGCACAATGGTGCTTTGAACTAAATACTAACATCAACATGCTAACAGCTCAAGATGACAATTTTACCATGTTGATGTTTAGCAGGTATCACTGTTACCATGTTCACCATCAATGTTTAGCATGTTGGCATGCAGATAATTTCTAATTGGCACTAAATATGAAGTGTAGCTGAGATTCATTTGTTTAGCAGATATTTGGGTATAGACCAAAGTATTGGGCCAATCGGAATGTTGAGAAGCACTAAATTAAAAGGCCAAGGATTATTAACAAAGATATTCATCCTGTGGGGACTGAATGCCAAATTTCAAGGCAATCCAACAGTTGTCGAGATATTTCACTCTCAACCTGTTGGTGGAACTAAATGAAAAGCTATCACCCTGCCCCAAAGACATCATAACACTTTGCCTGGAAACCATGACTATCTGTGCCAAATTTAGTGGCAATCTACCGAGTAGATTGAGATTTTTCACTGAATAATTTAATATTTAGACTTGTTGGTGGTGGTAGATGAAAAGTCAAAGGATCATCAAAATCATGCCTTGTTTAAAAAAATCTGTATCTGTTTAGCTCTTAAATCATATTTGTCATATTTGTCAGTCATATGATAAAGCATTACAAATTTAGATCTGTGTTTAGTTCTCCTAGGTAACCTTAGCCCAATAAACATACAAGAGTAGATTTCCAGCACAGTATATCAACATGCTGCTCACAGTGGAGTGCTTTCTTTGAATGACTGGCAAAGTGAAGGCAGCTCACATTAAAGCACATTCTCTCCCACTCAGGGTGTTTTTGGACAAAGCATCAAGGCTTACCATTCAAGATGTTTAATATCAGCGAGAGCACAGGGCCGCTAGCGGGGGCACTGGGAACAGCCATGGTGTACTCCCCCACATTCACCCTTAAAGGGTTCTCATCCAAGACAGGCACATAATCCTTCAGATCCTCCATTGTGATGATACCGCCTATACAGGGATTGACAAACACTGTGAATGCACACTTGGACAGAATTGGAAAAACAAATCCTCCTTGCCATGGAAATTAGATGTGCAGAGAGAGGTGCATTTTAGAATATTTTATTATATGTCTTTAAGTCTTTTTTAGCAAAAGACTTTTAGTGAGTGCTCTTCCGGAGGTTTCTGTCATTTTTTGCCATTAAAGGGTTTTTTAGGGAGTTGTTTGTTAATCGAATCGAGGCTCTAAGGACAGGGGTTGTTGTATTGCTATACAGACTGTAAAGCTCCCTGAGGCAAATTTGTGATTTGTGATATTGGGCTATACAAATAAAATTGACATGACTTGGTAGTGGCAATAATGATCAAAATGATAATGTCCTTATGCTGTGTGGGTACATAAAATTTATCGGCATAAATAGCGGTAAAATAAAAAGTCTAGATTAAAAAGATGACTCAATTTTAAACTTCTCCACTATAAATCACAAAAGTGGAAACTCGCTAGTATTTATAGAAGAATTGTTCATCTTTTTGCTGGGAGTCTGAAGTCAGTTCAGTTCAACAAAATATGTTCAGCTTTTGTGATATTCAGACCTGGATCAAAAATGGGACAAACAAAGAAAAGCAGCTTTTCTAGAGATAAAATGATATGTGATTTCAGATTTTCCTAATTCAAATGAAAGTAAATTAAGAGCATTATGATCAGGTTATATGAAGGCTAACTATAAGAACAAATTTAACAGGATTTCTTAAAAGAACACTACCTGCTTCCTGAATATCTGTCACAAGGTCCTGAGCTAGTTGTCCTTGGTAGAAAGCATCAGGGCCCTCTTCTGCTATTTTCCTATAGGTCTCTGCAAGCTTTGTAAATCTAATGGTTTCATTTTCTTTCAGGACTTCACCATTTTTCCCACAAAACACTTCACTGAAAGAGAGAAAAAGAACATTTAAGGTAATGAACAATGTTTCAAGTGATTTTCAAACAACCAGACACTGATTTTGTACTCCAAACACCCTTAAGTTGATGCCTCTCACCACAGGGCTGTGTCCTCGAGGATGGTTTTCTTGTTTTTGGACACAGCAGAGGCAAGTGCCCTGCCCAAAGGGAAACCTTTTTTTGCAAGATCAATGCTTGGCTGGAACAGGTCTTTCCAAGGCAGTTTGCCATGTCGTCTGTGTGCCATTTCATAACCTCGAATCTCCCCTGGTACAGCAATTGACAACCCTCCTATCAGCCATGGAAACCAAGGAAACAGAATTATATAATTGCCTCGTAGCTTATTCAGCCATTAGTTTATGGTGCTGGCACACATCCCCAAACTTAGATCCTATTACAGCTCTTGGATAATATATTGCACACTCTAATCTCTCTTTTATGTGTTGCTATCACAAGGTCATCATCTCTCTTAATAATGTCTACGACAGCTTCATTTCCATGTCTGATAGCGTACAGTTAAACATTACCTTTCTGGGATAAATCTGTGCTATTGCCAAACATGTTCTCTGTTGCATTGCGTGGCGCCGTCTCCCTGGCATCAATGGTCTCAACTTTCCCTGTGTTGACATCACACACCAGCAAATGCATTTAGGATCCAGATGGTCAGCAAGTTGTGTGTAATTTATAAAGAAAAATAAAATAGAGAACATTTTGTGGTGGAGATGTATGTTAGAGAGAAGGTATACCAGTTGTTGCGTTGTAGATGGTGAAGAAAAGCCCGCCTCCAATGCCCATACTGTGAGCATTCATCAGCCCAACACACAGCAAAGCAGCTATGGAGGCATCTACTGCAGACCCTCCTTTCATCAGTATGTCTCTGCAGCAAAATTCATTTTAACACACACAGGGAAGAAAGGATTAGTTTTTATATTTAAGATCTTAAATCCTGTGTGGGCAAAACCAGTAAAAAAAATTCATTAAGCAGGTTCACATGGATTTGCACGTATGCTAAAATTGTGTGTGTACGTGGAGGCAATGTTCATGCTTTTGTGCTTATTTTTCATGTTTGCATGCATCTATGAGCCTGTTTACAGTATCTTCAGTTGTGGGAAGTAGCTCTCACCTGCCGATCTCTGAGCAGGGCCCAGCATCTGCTGCCACTGCTGCCTTCAAGTATACGTCCTCACTGTTGGGCTTCCTTCTCCCCACACCAAAGAAAACGCCCACAAAAGTGGCAACAGCTGCCAACAGCAGCAACGCCAGCGCCACAACTATTGTCTTCTTGGCCATTCTTACGTCAGGAACAATAAATACTTATATAATGTCTGAAAAAACAAAAAAACATTTTCTTAATTTATACTGAAACCCTTTGTTTTAAATAGTTTTTTATTTATGCACTCTGCTCTCTTTTGTATCGATTTTATATCTTTTTATGTATATGTTGTCTTCATGTGCTTTGTGTTTTTATCCTGTTTTGCACTGCTGCACAACCAAGTGCTCCTTGGGGACAAATAGCATGATTGTGACATATACTATGTATGACATACAATACAGGTATAAATATTAGATAAGATAGTATAAGATAGTATAAGATAAGATAAAATAAGATAAGATAAATATGCTTAAATTCATATGTTGAGTGTGAGACAGTAGTTCTTGATAAAATACTATAGTTTAAAATAATAAAACCAGATATAATCAAACCAGATAATAAACAATCAAACCCAAACAGCAACCTTCCGAACTCCAACCAAGGATTTAGCACCTGACAGCACAGTATTTCCAAGTGATGTATCCATTCTTTTTTTTTCTTTTTTTTTTTTTTTGGCATTATTTACTAAACCAAATAACTTTGGGGCCAATAAATCAAAATTATATATGGAGGCCCCATGGGAATTAATAAAACCCAACCCCCCCACTTAAAATTGAGTCCACTCCACCTCTGTTGGCATCTGTACTTTGCTTACTAGGCTTAAATAGAAAACATTGAGAATTTGTGTTGATTAATATTTGCCAATCGGTGCTCCAGGCCACATCATGTCTAAAATTTCTAATTAAAAACTGTCTAGAGTTTATGTTCTCAAAAGGCAAGGTTGAATCAATAAATGGATAAAAAATACTTTACTACTCTATCATGGATAAATTACTTCATTGCTTCCATGAAATGTACATTTAAAACAATTTTGCCTGCACAAATAACAGAGGATTTTGAATTGTGTATCGTGCTGAAGACTCTCTAAATTATTGTTCTAAGTAACATTGTCTGAATCATACATTATACTACAGAGCAGTTTTGTACATGTGAGATGATCTGACTGTGAGGCAGTGCATCCTTCTGGATGTGCTCTCTGCAGCCAATGAATAATTTTTTTAAGCCTGGAGTATTTTAGCTTAATGACACCTCCCATTTGCTCCAAACCCTAAAGCCTACTGTCATGCAGATTATTTGGTCTGTCGAATAAATGAAAACTGATTATGTAACAGCCACAAGAGCCACTGTTGAACATTACAGTACATTAACCATTTATACACATATCATAAGTACAAAGTTACTTCAACAGTTAAAAGTTAAAAGAACATTTTCTAATATAAAACTTTTGAGATGGAAAAATTTTATGCCTACAGTAGTCCTGTGATTTGGATTCAACTCTCTCCAGACTTTGCACCTCCTGGATGATAGTGGTAAACCCTCCAAGACATGAAACACAATTTTCTGTCTTACCTTGATTTCTCTCGGGGCCTCTGCAACAGGCTGCTCACTGTATGCGTTTGCCACGATCTGCAGCAGGTGATAGGTAATAGGCTTACTGTGGTTCTCAATATGTAACTATCACAAAGTCATTAAACTTTAACCCTCCCCACCATAAAACACCTTACTTGTGTTGCCAATGGAAGACAGCGACAGAGGAAACAACACGAGACGATATTTAAGTTATCACTCAAATAATTAGTCATCTGTATTCAATCTTCACATAACTTTCTAAAATACCACAGCGCAAATTGCATGACCCTGAAACTGAGAGGAAACCACATTCCACTGAATGAATGGCTTTTTATCTGCATTGACAGTTAAACCTACTTGTGACAAAGATTAACTAGCAATAGCCTCACTTTGTTTGTGGTTCATTTCAAATAGATGACATATGATTCTACATAGTCAACACTTTCTCAAAATGATAAAGTAGGGCCCTGTTTCACAGCTTTAATGCAACTCAGCTCTAGTATAATATTGTTTTTTTTTTTTCTTTTTTTGCATGACTGCTCAGAAAACCTTTGATATTTAAGTTTTAAATAAAGTGCCTCCTCACCAGGAAAATGAAGGCTTTCGGGGCTGCAGGGAGAAGATCACATCTGCCATGTGGGGAGGAAAGAACACTAAGAACAAACTGCAGGGGAACAGTGTGAAGGGGTGCGGAGCTGGATGAGAAGGGTCAGTTAAATAAGCAGCCAGGCCAATAGGTGGAGGGCAACAGGGACAGGACACATGATTTTCTCAACTTTGACACAGGAACTCTGCAAGCCAGCCATCCCAGGTAATGAAAACCTCCACTTCCACCGATTAAAGTTGTCTTTGAACTAAACCTCCCAGACTGCACCGCTCCCGCTCCTCCAATTGAATGGCTCATGGAGAAAAAAACAAAGCGCTCAAAAATCAAATTTGTTTAAGATCCAGATGGCCTGAGGGTGTTCAAGGAGGAGTTGTTCCTATGCAATTAGAGAAAAAGCCCTGAAGACCTGTAGCTGAGACAGAACGCCTGACAACTGACCTTGAATTTGATTCCCAATCAGTTGCTTATGTTTGGGTTATGGGTTATTTAAATTATCAGAGCCTTTCTTAAAGAATAAAGCAATGGAGCTGCAATGTCACACTCTGCAGCAACACCTTTCCACTTCCAAAATAGGATTTTAAATGTGTATAATTGCATAATTTAGCTCTCAATATACAAAAAATACTGGTAACACATCCAAGGAGTCTCCTTTTTTTTCATTTGGTCAGTGCATTGGACATTTAGCTACAGCTGTGATAACACCAACAGCTAATGTTTGTGTTTTCACAGCTGTCGCCCTTTAGCTGTACTAAATAGCCATAGTTAGTTACGTATCTGCATTTCAAGCAGAAACGTATGCAGAGCCATGGCATGCAGGATATATTGCTCTCATTTGGGTGGCTACAACCTAACAAAACATAGTTAATAATAATGGTTTTATTAAAACGACAAGTCGATGGCTCATTCTTTCAGGATTATCATCTTCTGTTCCACAAAAATGAGACTTATAAATATGAGCAGGCCGACACAGCCGTAGCTTCCTACTCAGGCTCCACATGGCCGACTGCCCACAAACATTAATGACAGAAGTTTGATTTAATACTCTAATTAAAACATGAATACAGAATACACTGTACATCACATCATTTACATTTTACATAATTTAGTCATTATAAGAAACCAGCAGCTGCTCTCTTCAGTTTTCTCCTAATTTCTTCCTTAGAATAGAACATATCCACTGTTTTTTGCATAATGTGAAAAAGCTTTATCATATGTACTACCATCTTTTTCTTCCTCTTGTTCTTCTTCTTTGTCTTCCCTTTATTACTTCGGGTATATAAAGAATGCATGGCACTGTCTGATAATATATACGATATTGTATTTGTGTTTCAACAATCAACGGCTATGCTGGTCTATAAATCTGGAGGTATGTACAGTATGTGAGGCCACTGAAACATCCAGCTTTAGCCCAGACACTTTACAGTAGACACTCCACTCTAAAACCCTGCCACCATGAAGAGACAGATTACTTTAAGTCCGCCACAGTTATTCTCATACCATTCCTATGATTCATTGAATTTAAATGGTCAGTAAACTCAGAAACCACAGAGTGACACTGTGCAGTATAGAGGGAGAAAGAGCAGCACAGGAGATTACATTAAAGATCATGAAATATTCCTTCTCCACCATGCTGTACGTCTGCTCTTGGAGTGCGCTTCTGGCTGTCAACTCTGACACCTCCTGTACCAAAATATCCAGGAGTTCAGTGTATCTGTCAGGAGGAGAAGGGAGAGAGTGGAGGTTAGATGTATGTTATACTGTATAGAGGTGCTTTAAACTTCTCAAACGTCTTGTGCCTCTCTGTTTGCTGAAGCACTCTTATGAATAAGATCAGTTAGTGCTGTTCCTCTATGCTATCATATATCCAGCTTTCCCATGAAGAATCTCACATAACTTTCAGACCAGGGGCCAGTTTCACCAAATTTGCAACATGAGCTCATTTTCTCTCATGTTAATTTTGACACATGTAACTAATTAAAAGAAGCACCATTATTGCGACCCATGCATGAGCATTTAAGAGGACTGTAAGACTCATAAATGTACCTACATTTGTGAGTGACAATCCCTTCTGCAAAGGGGTACTGGCACCATTTGCAATCTGTGTTTACGCAGTGCTCACAAATTGCTTTTGTGAAACGGGCCCCAGGGTGTTGGGTGAGCAGTAATAGCAGTAATTCTACCGTTCTGGTAGGGTAGCCCCACTTAGACGAGGCAAAACAAAAGTACACAAGGTGCTTTAAGGATATTGGGACTTTGGTACAATCCAAAAGAAAATACAGAAAATTGCTACAAACCTTGAGGTGAGGAGCATGCTGTTTTTTCCGTAGACTCTGGTAATAAGGGAATCTGCTACCTGCTCAAATCCAGTGTGGGGAAAAACAAGAACCTTGACAATCCAGGAGATCAGCTGCTCTGAGAACGAGGTGGACTATGAAATCCTGAAATCCAGACTGAAGCAGTAAAAGCCATCAAGCTTTAGTGCCAGCATGATGCGGCTGCACCAGGCCCTGCAGGACTACTCTTTTGCTCCATGGCCCAGCATCGCCATCAATATTGCCTCAATGACTTTGTATTTGGGCTGGGAACCCTAAGGTTCTCTCCATGTTTTGAGTAGTTTACATGATACACATCTATCACTGACAGTGAATGCGGTTCACTCCCCTGTTGTTGACATACCTATGCCTGGAGGAAATTCTCACAGAGCATTTTTCCCAACACCTTTTGGTTTCATGAATGAATGTACAAATCAAGCATGAAGGTTCGGTCATCCAGGTTATGGTAGAATATCTATTATCAGTATGTCAAGGGCAACTGGAGTTAATAGACATCAGGCTAGTTGAGGCCTTATATTGGAATTTAAATACATGAATAATCAAGACTGAGTGCTGAAATGCTGTATTTGAAAGTCAATTTCAAGTTTACGCCTACTACAACCACTTCTAAAGTCACTACACATAAACAAAATAGACAACAGTCAACTTTGTAAAACTCCCCAAAAAATTAAAGGCAGCATAATAATAATAATAATAATAATAATAATAATAATAATAATAATAATAATAATAATAATAAAATACAACTCTCATCTCGACAAAAAAGCAACACAGACGGATCATAGGAAACAAAAAGTTGCATCTTTAGTGACAGAGCTGCCAGAGGTGAGGAGTACCAGATCTACTACTGGACTGGATTAAATGGAGAATGGGAGAAACAGCAGCCAAATAAAGAAAATCAAACAGGATTTTCGATGTTGGTAATAATGTAAGTCATTTATTGGAGGGGCTATAGCCCCATCTTGCCCCATCTTGCCTTATTTGGTAACATAACACTAGGCGGAAGAGCTGTGTTTCACCTCCATCTCTGGGGGTGTAAGCACACCCAACACACACAGTCAATAGTGTACAGACACAGCCTCTAAATCCCTGCAGTGAGGTTGAGAAGTTAACTGGCTGAAGGTTAGCGGCTGTTTAAGTTGCTCTTCAAAAACAATTTGTCCTAAATAGTTAAAGTCTCTCCACTACTCACACATACAGGTCATGTTTTCCAGTATTTGATTAAAGCTGTCTATCAGCCCATCTCTCTCAGCTTGATCGATACTGTACCTGATTTAATGGGCATCCAAAAGTACAACTTGGTCCACAGAGCTGATGGATGTACTTGGGTTCAGACGGAGGACTTTTTGTTTTGTTAGGCCTGTGCTTCCTACAGCTCCTTACCTGTTATGAATGTACTGTCCAGTGTGCCCTAATTAGCCCTCAAGAGTAGGAACTGTCTTCAAAACATGACATTTGTCAGCATCATAGGACACTTGTGAAATTCATTCATGCACATTTTTTTCATATTCACACTCACAATGGTCATACATAGTGTTACAGCTCACATAGGCTGGTGACCTGAGATTCTCTCTACAATCTCTACAATTTGTATAAAAATGTGATATGTACACAAATACATTCACCTAAAAAACACACACACACACTTTTACCATCATATAGGTGTTTCTGCAACTACGGTCACTTTTAACTCTCTAAAATTAAACAAATCAAAGATGAAAAAAATCATATAAATGATCAGTAAACAAAAAACAATAATTTTAATATGGTGTAAAGTAATATTTATGTGAAACAATTTAATTTGAAATAATGTCATTGTAATTGGATTAGCTCTTTTCACGTATCTCAACATTGAGACCAGAGTTGTGGGACATAAGTGAACAAAAGTGATGTTTGGACCTATAAAATGCTTTATAAATTTTATTAAATCACATTATTTAATAATTATTTTGTCAAGATGTGTAATAACATTGTGTATATATTTATCAAGCATCATATGACAAATTTTAACATGAATCCAAAATTTCACTGTTGAGACTTAAAAATGCCTGTAGTTGCAGAAACACCCAGATACTTGGCCATGCATGAATTTCAAATGACATTGAATCAAAATAACGAGTAGTGGAGAGGCTGCTACAAAATATAGAAAAAAAAACATAAGAAAAGAGAAAAAAGAAGAGACAAATGTTAATTCTCAACAATTATGTCTCATTCCACTTGTCCAACAGTCAACACTGTATTGGAAGTTACCAATGTTGAACCAAAACAATATGAACACCTTTAAAATGTAACACAATCCAATGCAATACCTCTGAAATAAATACTACTTCTGTAAAAAGGTTATTATGTTCCTGTATATTATGTTCTTTTCTTCCTTTTCTGCATTGGAGTTATTTTTAATAATAACTCCAAGGTCAGTTATCTATCTATCTATCTATCTATCTATCTATCTATCTATCTATCCAGTACATTATCATATTACTAGAGGATGAAATCGTTACATAAGACCCCAAAAATAAACATGATTACACAAGTCAGTTTTTCTCTGACTTTTCTCTGACTGACAGTGAAAACGTTTGTCAAATAAACAACCTGGGCGTTGTGATGTGGAGTCAAGCAAGAAAAAACTCAGCTGAAACCTGCTCCTACATGGGTCTCGGGCTGAGCGGAGAATCGCTATCTGATTGGCTGAGGAGCGCAGGAGCTCTGAGTGAAGCAAAGGATGCCACAGTGTTCAGGCAGTGAGTGCATGGACTCATGCAAGCAGGGGACGACAGCGAGACATGGGCGCAAATATATATATATATATACCAGTCATGCTTTTCAGTTCTGAGTAGCCTGGAAACTTTTAAACAGCATTTTCCTGATTGTAGATGTATTTCTGCACATCTCGCTGCAAGTTAAGTGTGATGTTTTGGCTGCATGTTGTAAAATCCCTCTCACCACCACCACCACCACCAACACTATCACCGACACCGTCCTCCCAGGAGTGATGGGCTCTAAGTTGACCAGGCAGAGAAGTCTCGATTTTGACAGCAAATTGTCCAAGAGGAGACGCCAGAGAAATGACATGCCCGCAGAGAGCGAGAGAAGTAGCGGCAGAGGCGGTCGAGACTTCTTGTTTACCTCCTTGATGCTCAAGTCCGACAAGCTTCCAGGGATGCTGCGGAAAAACAACCCCAGCCCATATGTCAGGCGGGTGGCTTGGATCAGGGAAATCCAGAGGCTTCTCCGAGAGCAGAGGATGGAGCAAGCAGCTGAAGTGCTCAAACTGCTGAGAAAGGTAGGTGATTCACGTGATTTTTTTTTAATGGCAGTTCGTACTTTATTCTCACTTGAAACTTTTGTTAATGTAGGAAAACATATGATTTTAAATTATGATTTTCATTGTTTTGTTTATGAGGGAAAAAAGAAGTTTTCTTCCAATCTGCCTAAAAAAGATTGCTGCAGGACAAACAATACAACATCAGCTATTCACTTAAAACAATAAATCTGTCATGAATAGTGCAAAGTCATGCCTACTGTAATAATAACAGAACATTCATTTAATGATTTAGCAAAAGCAGTGATCATAATCACCATTTATCAGGTGTCAGTGTGGTAATCATCTAATGTAACTTCTCATAAATGTTTCCTGTAAAGTTTTGCTGATATAAAGGACACGCCAAAGACACTGTTGCCTTCCTTTAATATTCCCGAGGGGGGGGAAAGTAGCTTATAATGAGGTTGAATCAGAGGAGATGCTGGTCTGAATCAACCACCTGTTTTTTCTGAAAGGGAACGGTTTATGGAGCCAACAAATTCATGTTCTGAATATTCAATCAGCTCCAAACAGCACAGAACACTGAAGGCATTATACTGCAAGTTAGCATTTAAAATATACCAAAAACCACTGAAAAGAAGACTTGGTAAACTTGGTAACTGCACATTTCCTTTCATTTAGATCAGAGCTGCAACAATTAGTCGATCCATGGAAAATGAAGCAGCACCTGTTTTGTTTATCAATCATTTCAGTCATTTTTCAAGTGGATTTCCTGCTTTGCTCTGTTTTATTGTAAACCGAGTGTCTTTGGGTGTTGGACTGTTGGTCACACAATCATCAGCTGTGGCCTTAATTTAGTTCAAATCAAAAAGCTCAATAAGCTAGCCTATAGTCAGTTAGACTCTTGTTATCAAAGCCTTCACTGGGTTACGAAAGGGTTAAAAGAAAATCTTGAGTAAATAACCTGAATGAATATCAAGCTACACCTATTCTCTTTTTCTGCCATTGTTCAATGTTTGCTGTGCAGAAGGTTTGAATTATACGTACATATGTTGAATGAATGTTGGATATATATATCCATATGAGAAGGAGCAGTTTATCTTAACTCAATGCTTGAAAGTGGCATCGTTAAATAGCTCTAATCTCTCTCTTTTTGAGCAGAATTGTGTAAACACCTCTTTGTTGTCAGCTTCATAGCTCCAAACTACAGGTAAGGTTTAGGTCTTATCTGTTCTACATTCCTGTGTAACACCGTCCACCGTTTAATTCTCACTTTCTGAAGATTTATCCGAACGAGAAAGGAAAAAATAAGTAGTTTGCAGAGCTCAGCTTGAGCTTTCCGCTACCTTCTGCTTGCTGCACATTGATCAAAGGAGAACAGTTTGGAAGTTCAGACAAAAGCAGTTCTGATCAAGAGAGCCTCCTGTCATGAAAACTCCCTGCCCATCTGTACGGTGCCATAGAATAAATTATACAGATGTGTGTGGATTAAAGCGGGCAACAATACTGAAGAGAAGCTACGGTATGGGTGCCTGAAAAGTCAGGTATCCCTTCTACTCTGCACTAATAACTGAGAATATAATAGGTGTGGGATGAATTTAGACATAATCGTAAAACTTCTTATTCATATTTGCATGAAGCTGCAAGGATATGACTCATGCAAGGCCTCCAATAAGATCAGTGACGCTGTCCGGATTTATTAAAGCAATTCTGCAGTCAGTAATATCCTATCACAAGAGAAAAGATTTTAAAGATCAACATGTACATTTGTCGGTCGTGAGCACAGGCAGATTTCTCCATAGGTCTGCATTTAAACTGCTCACAAAGCACCAATACTCTCTCCAGCACTCACTGAGGTGAAGCCAGAGTGCTGCTACTGTTGTATGTCGTTGGGGCTGAAGCCAAGTGTCTGACTAATAATGCTTCAAGATTGATAAAAAAAAAAAAAAAAAAAAAAATGGCAGCAGATCTCCAGTTGTTGTTCTCCAGCAGCAAAGCAGCTTTTCCTCTCAGGGATGAATGGATTTGGAGATAATCACCTCAAGATGATGGATGCTGGAACATGTTTCTTTCACATAGAGGAAGTCATTACAAAGAGGAACCAATAACACCTGCCCCCTCACTGTATCTCCATCGCAGATCTGCCTTCTGGGCCATTAAGTTAATTAGTTTGGGATCTTCTGGATATTCATTAGTAAACAAAGAATCAGCAAATACTCATATCAATTATGCCTGACAACATGCACACTGAGTAACCAATGTGCAGCGATGGAGAAAACACTAATTTGAAGTGGTCTCTGTTGTTTATGAAGACTGTTCTGAAGGTTAGCTGTGAGAACACAATAACACACATATTTTATTTGCTCTTTTTATTCAATAATAATCAGGTGCTATTGGTGATATTACATATTCATCCATTAATGCATAGTTGAAATAGATGTTTTGTTAGGTTTTGTGATGGTATATAAACACTAAGCTACATGTGTAAATGTATCCTGATACTGTTAATTTTAAGAATACTAATAAATGCTTTAATTGTAATCAAATTAGATGCAAGTAAGATGCATCCCTTGAAACTGCAACATCCCCTGATTCAAATTGTGAACCATTGTCACATGCCGTCCCCTTCTTACTCTTTCTCCACATTTTCTGTCTGCCTCTCTGCTATTGAATGTGGGCAAAATGTCCAAAAAACTTAGGTCGACATTTTGGGAAATATGCTTATTAGCTTCCTTGTGAGAGTTAAATGAGAAGATTGATACCACTGTCACATAAATCTGTAGTATGGATCTTCTAATCTGACTCTCGGCAACAAAGCAAATAGCAAATGTACCAAAAATGTATTCCTTCAAATAAGACTAGCTTTTGGCGTGATCATTTGAAAATGTGAGAATATTTTATTATATTAAGGTCAAGTTCCTTGCTCTAGGTTCATGCGGCCTGTAGCTGCAGCACAAATATCGGATAAATAGAATGAAAAATTCATGTACTGGAGTTAAGTGTCCATTTGTAAGTCTTAAAAGTGAACACTGGGGGACTAACTTCGGTGGTAGTGGATTATATTTCAATAAAATGCGGATTTATTTAGATTGGAAAGTTGGATGGAAGTACAGCCTGTACAGAACATTCTCCTTTATTTGAGGGGGAGATTACATATGTGACTGTAGAAAGATTAACAGGGATGTGAACGAAACACCATTTTCAAGTACAGAATACTCAGTGTAAATTCATATTCCTCGTTTGTCTAGTCTCATATGACTAAGCTGACCTTAACCAGTGTTACTTTTGCATGCAGTTTTGACTTTATACCTCAGATTTTGGTATAATTACATAAAGGGTCACAACACCTTATCAAAGAACATTCAGTGCTTCAGTTCAACATAAAAGAGTAAGTAAACAAAACAGTTGGAAGGTCCATCACCTGACAGCTATGACAGTTTCTTATACCGAAGCAGAGGGGCGTCTGTGGGACTGGATTTGTCGCACTCTGCGATATATTTAATTGGATTCTAATGAACTGCATGTGTGGGATGATTCTTTGCGATTTGGAGCTCATTGCTTTATTCAGACTTCCTGTGACGAGGCAGACGTCAGATTAGATATGCAGCTTTCACAAGTAGTCAGATCTGAAGGCACAAGTAAAACAGAGAGATCCTGTCAGCAACAAATAGGAAAACATTTCACGCTTTTATGATTAACAATCTGTAAAAATTAATCCATGGGATCAGATCTGTGTGTGTGTGTGTGTGTGTGTGTTTTTAAAAATATGGTTAGTTTCATCTTCGAATCCCCCGCAGCACTGCACAAAAACACATCTGATGCTGTAGCTGCACTACATACATCATCATAAAATAATCTTCAAATTCCTCTGTGCTTCCATTTATGGACACATGTGGAACCCACAGTCTGCACTAAGTGAGGTTTATTGAAGGGAGAGCTGGTCCGGAGGATAGCCCAGCATCAGGGAATCCCACTGAGCTCTGCTGTAATAAATCAACTCAAAAGCTGGAGGAGGAGAAAATGCTGATAGGAGTTTTCCTCTTTGCTTCCTCTGTGCCCCCAAGTGTTAGGGCTGTCAGAGCGTATAGAGCATGTTTTACACAGCTTCAGCCTCCAGCCTGCTATTTGAAAATCTTTTCAGCCCATATAGAGCTGACAGTATTTAGTCATCAGCTCCACAGCTTCTAGTCGTGCAGTTTTAAAACAGTGACATCACTGTAAGTAAAAAGATCAGTAAAACATGTTCTGGTCATATAGTTGCCGCAGTTTTAATTCCTTTTTCTTTCCTCTTACTCCCAATCTTTTATTTCCTGATCCTTTTGTTTAATCTGATCAGTTTGTTGCCTTTCCTGCTTTTTTGATGCTTTTCTTGGGTGTCCGTGTGTGTCTGGATCTATCGTATCTGGTGGGGCTATTTGATGTGTCTGAAAACATTGCGTCTCAAACACTGGCTGCCAATGACACGTCAGCACTGGAAGCATTACCTGAAGATGCAGTTTCAATATATTTACTACAAATAGAAGCAGCCTGAAGATGAGACAAATATCATCCACCCCTGGGGATGGAGAAAAACGTGAAAGGCCCTCTCTAGAGCCAGTGTTTGGTTTGTCCTTCCTGGGTTAGTGATGGGCAAAGCAGTTCTTTTCAGTGTACTGAATCATTATAATCAGTTCATTAAACAGATTTGTTCAAAAGATTCGTTCACCAAATCGTTCAGTGCTTGACCGGAGCTCCGACTTTGTAGTCCCACTCACTGAACTGAAACACAGCCACGCGCACACACACACACACACACACACACACACACACACACACACACATGCTCTGTTCAGTGAATGCATCCTTATAACTGTCCTCTTTTTAAAACAGTAATGTTGTGTGTGTGTGTGTGTGTGTGTGTGTGTGTGTGTGTGTGTGTGTGTGTGTGTGTGTGTGTGCGTGTGTGCGGCACTGCACACAGTAAAGTTAAATGTTAGCCTATGCAAATAATATCAATCTAGATAATGTCATATATCTGGATTGCAGTTCAAGACCAATGTTGTTGAATCATTGTAGCTGAATGTTAGCGACCCGAATCAGCTGTTTATTTGCTGTCTTGAACACACCCTGTTCCTCCTGCAAACAAATGACTTCAATCACTCACTCAGAGAGTGAGTGTATCCCTGCGAGCAAATGTGATTCGTTCACAGGGATACACTCACTCTCTGTGAGTGCTCAACCAGTGTTGAGCAAGTTACTGACAAGTAAAAAAAGAGTTCAGTCCACTCGGCCAAGGGTCTGTTTTTTCTCCCCACAACCCCAAATTGGTTCATTTCAATCCAGTTTCACAAACATAAAAGAAAGATCCACAACCCAAACCAGGAATACCAGCAGCAGTTCAGTAACAGGTATTATTTACAATATATAACGTTAAAACTCCAGAGACGAGGCTTGTTTTTACCATGAGTTGGCTACAGTGACGTGGACTTGACAGCACGATAAGGTCAGATGACATTGTGTTTGTGTTGTGTGTGCATTTGTCTTTTATCCTCTGCAACTGCCCACTATTGTCACGTTAGACAAAAGTAACGAGTAACAAGCCCATTACTTTGTAATTCGTTATTCCCAACACTGCTCGTAACTGACTGAGAAATGAACGGATCGTTTCAGGAAGTGATTCAGTTCAGTTCGTTCACCCAAAAGATTTGTTCTTTTGAACGAATCATTCACAAATGACACAACACTATTCTGGGCTATTGTAGAAACATGGCGGGCTCCGTGGAAGAGGACCCACTGCCTCTGTAGATATAAATGGCTCTTTCTAAAGTAACGAAAACACGATTCTTATTTTCAGATGATTAGAAAATAATTAAAACATATTTATGAATATTTTATTCCATTTCTGCAAAGTGCATTCCGCTAGATGCCACTAAATTCTACACACTTCTCCTTTAAATTGTTCTGCACGTCACACAATCTTTTGCATATGAATTCTGAAGATTTAAGTCAGAAAACGGAAATGCATTTTACTAGAATCAAAAAAGGGCTTTCCTCAGATGGTTTCGAGTTGTGTTTTGTGAAAATGATAGAAAGACCCTGGGGGCAACATGACAACGGAAACCTGTAAATGAGATAAGAGGAACCAGACAGTTTTATTCTCTTCACTAGAGAGTGTGATATTTGAGTGAATGAGGCACTTTGAGAAAAGACCACATCACTTTTATCTTAACTCACTTAAACTTTACCCCCACCATCCCTCACACACACACATACACATATATGTATGCACACAGACACCACCCACACCCCTAATCAACCACGTTGGGTGTTACATACAGCTCCAATGGAAAAACCTTATCAGCTCTCAGCGTGATAAGAGGGCAAGATGAAAGGAGGTGATGAGCAAAGCTTATAAACATTGACGATCTATTTTCATTAAATTATCTATAAAATGTCACTTAAATATTAAATTAAGCGTGGCAGTTTTAATCAAATTCATATCTGAATTTGTGCGTTACATGTTAAGAGTCACTTTCTTCCCTCTTCTTTCCTCTCAGGATTTGGGTCTCCAGGGAACGTCCCTCAATGACATTTTGTACAAGAACGCTGCTTTTCTCAACCTGGTGGACCCCATTTCACATGAGCTGCTGCTCAGTCTGGCCCGCGACCTGCAGTGTCCAAAAAGGGTAAGAATACAGAATAATAATAATGATATTTGCATTCATTCGACGGCTGCATTAATGTAGGAATTATGAAAAAGCAGTTCTTTATTCAGAACACAACAGACTTCGTATTAATTAACAAGACAAGGAATAATATTATAAACAGAACAGAGGCAAGCTGCAGCATGTCCGCATTTATTAGCCATGACTAAGCGCATGTGTCATATTTGTTGTCATGCTGTTGTGACAACAATGAACTGTCGGTTTGCTTTGAACAAACACAACTACAGAAGCTACACAATCGGTGCGTGAAGAATGATATTTAAGGTGTTTAACCATTAGTACAATAGATCACTAAACACGTCCTGGTTTCTCTATTATTTGTTTAGTATAGGTGACATATAAACTATATTAACCTGCATAGTTTTCACAGATTTGTCAAAGGTAACTGGATCAGGTTTTACAGGGGAAAGGTGATTGGTTCTGCACAACATTTTAAGTCAAGTCGGGTCAAAGTCACACATTTTCTCAAAGGGCTTTATTTATTATTAATCTGTACGACATTGAACACCCTCCATTCGGATAAGCTCACAAAAAATCTCTTTGATGGAAATAAAAAGAGAGAAACCTTCGGAAGAGACGGACAGACATGCAATAGATGCCATGTATACAAAGTAGACAGAAATTACAGTAGTAAAATCACTGAATGACAATATTTAGTAATACTAAAGCAAATAAAGAATTAAAGCTAACATTTATGTAGGAAGTAGTAGAAGGAACTTCCAGGTGCTGCAAAGCAGGGACTGGACAGCTGCAAGGTTCAGTGAAAACTTAGATAAATTTTGTCCCATAACTTTTTACAAATAGGGACACCACTCGTTTACATCATCATTGCAAAACTTACAAGACTATCGCCTTTCTGGCCAATACATCTATGGTAACCGTGGTAACAACTGGTATCTTCTTTGAAACTGTCCATATTGATTTTCGTAAGAAATATCAAGAATGAGTTACACAATTCATAAAACAAAGATGTCCAAACTGTCTTTACTCTTTGGGGGGCTGATCATTTTAAAGTGCTTACATTTGAACAGGTCTTTATGGGCAGTGGTAGACATTTTTCAGCCACAGGTTACATTGCATTCTGGGAAGTTTCTCCCACCATTCTTTAACATGTGGAAAAGCTCCATTAAGAGGACAATCAGGAGGGTTAGATGATAATTACCCCTCAGCCCCAGCTACAAAGGGGATGCCTGCCTGCTGTATGTGGGGGTTAGAGAGGTTAGGCAGCCACTGGGTCGATGTCTTCCCTGCTGCTCGTGTGCTCTTTCAGCGCAGTGGTAAACGGGCAGCAGCTGTGCTCCAGGACCTGCAGGTGTGTGAGATTATCAACTTTGGTTGTTTCCTATTGGCAAGCGTGGGCAGGTGCCCAGCAGGCATCATGCTTAGGTGAAAAAGGTCTGGTGACCTCGGTCAATGGCACCAAAGCTCATGGAGCGGTTTGACTTTGGCATTATGAGTGAGAGTAATTTGAAGGCTTTGACGGCTGGCAGGTGGCCAGTGGGATCAAACTGGAGAACCTGGTGTTGCTGGAGTCCACTGGGTGCAGTGAAGTCTGCTGTCTCCCAGGCTACAGACACCTCTCACTGTTTGTAAAGATGAAAACAAAAGGGTCAGAACAACTCCAGCTGTTATTAAAAATTATTATAATCTGCTGTCACATTGATAGCTAATGTTAGACAGCTGGGTGTGATGTATTAATGCTGTTTGATATTATAAGTTTTTTATATCAATAATATTTGTAAATACAACAATATAACAAGCCTACATTTTCAGTTGTGATGCACATGCTGGTTTTTCCATCATTAAGACAAACTCTTCAATTATAAATGTGAATGCTCAGATTTATCTACATGGCATACAAATCAGAGATATTAGAATTCAAATTGCATTTCAAACTCAGGTATGAAGGTGAAGACACTAAAAAAGCATCTCAGTGTGGCTGTAAAACACAGACCCCAGCAGCCATTACGGTTATCTGAAGTCTGTAATTATCTGTTTTAGGAGAAGATGGGTTGCCTTAAGATAAAGTCACTGTTGTCTAGTCTTTACTTACCAAAGTCCAGATGATAAGCATTTGTAAGAAACTCTGATCTTATCGTTGTTTGCTTTGGTGAGGAAAGCCCAGGAGGAAGGACGGGAAAGTGAGGAGCTGGCAGCGATGTTCTCCTTACTGACTAGCGACCCGTGGCAGGATACTGTGTCAGACGTGACAAGGATTTAGAGAGGCAATGTGCTGATTTTAAGGCCTTGCAGCTGCTTCTGTAACCAATATTTTCCACCACACTGAGATTTATTTAGATTATATATTCAGGGGCATATTGAGGACTAAAATGATCCTCATTTGTGAGCTAAGTGAGTGTTTTGAATCAGTTTCAGCCAGTTAATTTAATGTATGTTTAGTTCTGGTTTACAGACGCGTGATTATAGAATTACAGTACTGCACATTTAGTGACCTTGTTGATTCTTCCAGACCACAGATTCACATTTTCTAAGAATACATTCACATTGTGAATCAGTATGCAGCGCTGTAACGTCATGTTCAGTCATCCAAGAGGCTGAAACAGCAGCACTGAATGTTTTGAAGTATGAGGCATGTTTGTTTGTCACCCAAGAAAAGAAGTGGCAGCGGGAATGGTTAATCGCCTTAAGGTAAATTGCCCCTGTCTTTTTTTCTCTCTCGCCACATTGCCTCTCTCTTGTTGTCGTGTTGTACCATTAATTAGATTCACTCTGCTCAGCGCAACCCATTCCGTTTAAAGTCTTTGACAGAGGACAGGAGGGAGAAAAGGGAAGGCAAAGAGGAGGAGGAGGAGGAAGAAGAAGGCGAAAGGGAAACTAAATTAATGGTTCGATGTTGAAAGTGTTTGAAGCAGATGTATTCAAAGGACAAGAAAGAAACGCTTTGTGGCCATGTGAAAATCTGTACATATGTAGTTTGATTTCTACAGGAAAAAAGAAACGGAGATCAGAGATCATGACTTTGATGTTGTAGATACTAAACTTTTTGTAAAATAGCTCCTTTTCTATAATCATAATACTTTGTCATATGTAAAATATAGTCTTTATTGGCTTGTTTTGTTCCCAATAATTCCTCAAATGTGTGATGGTTTAGTTGCATTTATTCATGAACAGCTCCTGTGTGTTTTTTATTTGTTGTATGATCTGGATTTTTACTTGCTGTCCATCATTCGTCATTTGTGTGTGCTGCAGGAGACTGACTCCCTCAAGTCCACCAACAAGATCTGTCGCCAGCTCATTTACCACCTGACCCCTCACTCCAAGTGGACGAGACAGAGCGTGCCCAGGAGGAAGTCTCAGGCCTGGTGAGTACGTCCTTTATGCTGCTGCCATCACTCTTCAGAAGGACAGTTCCTGCCACGCTGAACACATCCTCACCAGCCGCCATAAACACCAGTAAAACATACTGTACTTCACAGGAAGTTTGGGAGGAGGCCTCTGCCAGGTCCTTGGAAGATGTTCCTCCAATTCTGTTTCCTGTGTGCTGCTCTTTTCAAGTCAGGGTTATGTTATAGCATACTCTTTAATTCTGTGATGGCACCACACCACAGAGACAAAACCCAATGACACAATGACCGTGTGATAATATTCTGCAAGAGCCACATATGACTATAAAAACCTATTTCAGCTGCACCATCATTTTGTTAACTGAAGGTGAAATTAATCAAATTTTACAATAAATGAAAATAAGCAGTGACAGTAATTGATTAGATGATGTATGATGCATTACAGCAGTGCTTCTCAATTTTGTCCATTTTTTTCTTTGTGAACAGCAAAATTAAAGGTTCTGTATGTAAAATTGTGACACAATTTACACATATGAATCGTTTTTTATTGCCAATGAGTGAACAGGTAGTAGTGTAATGTAAAAAATGAGACCTTCCCAACTTTCTGAATTGTCTGTAACAGCCTGTGGACTGATTTCTATGTGAAGGACCACCGTGCCTTGCCTCTCTCCCACTAACATTAGCAAATAACCGGCATAACCACACCACAACACAAAAAAGGTGCCCACTATCCAACTAAACACCCTGCAGATATTAGCTCTCCAGCTAATGAAACAGGTAGCTGCCTCCGTCAACCACTACACATTTCACAACAACAACAACTGACTGGGAGTGAGAGATGCTTTGCTGAAACACGGTGCAAAACACAATGTTAGAGATCTTTTATGTAAATCCTTTACGTAATCTTTTATGAGAAGTGTAAGTGAGGAAAAAGACATCACCTGCAATTGTCAGTTGTCGAGAGCACGCGCGAGCAAGTGAGCGTCAGGATGTTGATTACGGCTTACTTAATGGCCACAGATGTCACTAATGAGAAGGAATTTCTGATTCCTACATATAGAACTTTTAAATAAGTAAAATGTATTTAAAACAAAATACATTTTACTTATTTAATTTTGCTTATCCATATATATGCATATATATAATATTGTTTCTTGATATGTACATCTACTGCAGACTAATGGTGGAAATTAACTACTGAAATACTGTACTTGAGAACAGTTTTGAGGTATGTTTACTTTACTTGAGTATTTCCATTTCATACTTCTACTCTCCACATTTTAGGGAAAAACTGACAACTGGAGTTACTTTGTAAATTATTTTTCATTCAAAAAATGTAATCAGATGATAAATATGATGCATTGTAGATGAACCCAACAGTTCAGCAGAAATGCTGCTCACACATTAAAGCATCAGTTTTAATCCTATAAAATATAAATCACTGTAAAAAGGGCCATTTGCCATAACAAGTACTTTTACTTTTGTTATTTTAACTGCATTTTCCTGATAATACATCTATAATTTTACCTTATTGTGGTATTAGTACTATTCCCGAAGGATCTGAATACTTGTTTCGCCACTGTCTAGAACCACATTTTTCAGGTTTTAATTGAGGGGCATCAAATCATCAAATCTATCTAGGATGATCCGTCAGTTTTCACACATTCCTTTCACCAGCAAAAACAGTTTCCCGCCCAATACTACTGTGACAAAAACAACCTCACACCAGCTTAAACACCATGCATAGCAAGTGTGATTTGTTTATAGAGGTTCTAACAACCAGGTGTGTTGTTTCCAGTTCCTGTATCACACAACAACAATGTATGCTGCCAAACTGTCTTTGAGAAAAGCCAAGAGAGACTGGTGAAACAAGAATAAGAGACTAAGATAAGGGTGCATGACTGAGCAGTCTGAGCCAGATTTGAACTTGGACGAACTGCCACCAAGCTGCAGGCCATCAGAGGTCAGATACGGTCAGATAATGATGCTGATTATCCTTACAAGTGAAGTAAAGAAAGAGCAGTGAGAAGTAACAAAAAGACACTGATTGCAGCCACTATACAAACGCATAAACAAATAAAAAATTCTCTCCAGCTCAAATTAAGTAACAGGTACATTGGTGGGGATGTTATGAAAAAAAAATCTCTAATGATGATCATGAGGCTCCCTCTCCCTGAGCAATTAACCCAGATTGAAAGATTTTTTGACAGCTTGAGTTAACTTCCCGCCCCAGACTCTCAGTTGCAATGTTTCGAAATAACACTCAACAAAACAACAAGGCAGACTCTCCCAGTGTGCTCATTAGCAAGCTGTCTCTCTCACAGCCTCCACTGCAACCTTCCAGACAGCAGCAGCTTACTGTGAGACTCAAGCCTGAATATTTCTCTCCTCTGCATACGTGGCGCTCACTAAAACGTGCAAAAATGAATGTCTTTGGATCAAATGAAACGTCAGGACAAGGTTTACATGATTTGAAATGCTTTTGTGTCATTGATCTTTTCATTATAGCACAATATTCTATTTCTCTCTCCACTTTTAGCCAAATTTCCATATGAATGTAGTGAAAATTTTACCTGAAAAGCCAGAAAATTTGCAAAGAAAATAAAATTAAAGCAGGTTTCCATCCACCACTTTTATACAGATATTTGTAGTTGGTCTCATCAGTTGGTGGTGCTAATTCTCCAGTAAAGTGCCATTAAATCAGAAGAGTGCACAACAGGATGATGTAATTGAAAGAGCACCGGTCAAACCTCAAAACCATGTGGGAAAACATGATGTAAATATGACATTTCTGATGTTTTTGTCTCTTTAGTTGAGCTTGGGTGATGTTCAAGTGAAATGCTTCATATCATGAAGTCTATTTTCACATTCTTATTTTTATTGATACACCAACTTTTCCACCTCAGCCTAGCGTGAAAAGCTTTTCCACAATATTATGATTTTTTTTTTTCCAACTTCCAACCTTTCCACTCAGGTTTTTTTATGTGCATATTGAAAATGCACATAAACACAAGTGAATGGAAACACACTTACAGCCTGTCTCCCTCTCCTTTCTGCTTTCTGATTTCCTTTTTCCTTTTTTTTTCCAGCCCCTCTACTCCATCTCCTATTTTAAAATCCCCTTCTTTGCATTGATTTTCTTCCTCTCTTGTTTTCCTGTGGGATTTATTCCTCCCTTCTTGTGAGAGTCCATTTTGTTCAACAGTTGCCACACAGAGCGGTTCTGCAGTTTGAGCTGAGGCTCTGGGGAAACACTCTGTCAGACGGAGAGAAAAAGGGGGGCGGCGGAATCACTGCAAGGTTGCTGATTAGAGCTCTTGCATTTCCCTTTTTCTTCCTTCCTCGCTTCGAATCGATCGAGAATTTGATCTCTTCATATTTAGGAATGAAAAAGCATTACCTATCATATAACCTATATTACATTCTTATACTCTGAGTTTCTACATGAAGTGAAACTGGAAAGCCTATTTGATAAACATTGAAATGTGCTGCTGCTTGCTCTCCAGCTGTGGTTCAAATTGAATTGTTTTCATGAAATATATACAATCGGTTGCAAATCTTCCTGAAATAACACATAAATCATAGTTCAAGCTTATTACTCTCGCCCGGTTTTGCTTTTATAACACTGTAACTGCAAACTGGTTGTGTCACATTTAATATATTATCAAGGCAACTTAATTTTCTCTGCAGCAGCATGTGTGCCAGGTTTCTGGGAAGTACAGTATTGCCGAGTCCCCAGAGGAGTTTTTAATGTTATTGTAATTGGTATTGAATTTCAGACTAATCGAGCTCATATTTTTTATTATGCTAAAATTGCCCTTCCAGCACATTTTGAAGAGAATGGACTCAGATTGCAGAAGCTATTTCATTACTTGTCTTTACTGCAATGCTATAATTGATGCAAGGCTCTTACAGCAGCTATTACAGACATCTTCAGTACATTTAAAGAAATTACTGTGGTTCAAGTTGAAGATTGAATTCTGTTAGTCTACTCTTGTATTCAGTTGTAAGCTTCATAGAAGACACTTCAAGTAGCGAGGGATTGCAGCTGGCTTTTTTTTTTGCTGTATTTAAGTCAGCAAAGAATACATCGTTCACGATTTAGTTTAAGTGCCAGTATTCAGTACTGCAGGTCGTGCCGACTGATGATAAGAGTGAAATGAGACGTGGTTATGGCAGCTGTTTGGGCAGGTGTCATCAGCTGTTGGAGAGCGTTGATAGTCTGCCTGAGTCCTGATATTTGACCCAGACCTCACACTGCTCAGACTAAAGTGCCTGTCCTCCCACAGCTCACACTGCGAAGCCTGTCCACAAGTAAATTCATCACTTTTATTTATGTCCATATAAATCTTAATAGTTATTGTATAAAGGGCTACTGAAGTAGTAATCAACTGGCTTGTTGCTTAGGTGTGTGGTCCACATATTCACCGGCCAAAGGTTTAGTACATTAAAATAACAATTCAGATAATGGTCAGAAGCCAAAACTGTCACTGGTCTGCTGATCTCATTATCAACTAGAAGAGTGCACTCAGTAGAGTGCAGATCTCTACCAGGTGTGTACAGTCAAGATGAAAGCAAAGATAACAAAAATGGAGATTTATTCATCTCGTATTTTGCCTAACTTTAGTGGATCATAACAAAGCGTGTATGGAATTAATTCGCAGATGCTCAGGTTCAAGATGAGAACAAATTTTTCTATGGATGTCAGTTTTCAAGCCATGACAAAGGCCAAAATGTGGACTGCAATAGACTATGTAAACTATGTTTTTAGCCTAGCCAACTGACAGAAATGCCTTTTGATATGCCGTAACGCATATCGTTAAATGGCAAGGACTGCCGAAAAGACGATAGGCTCATAAAGAATCTTATCAATATTTATTTTAATTCACAACACAACCCACTCTCAAAGTACCAAAACTGCGGCACTGATTGATCTAATGTGGCAACAAGGCGTGATTGGTTGTCCCTAGCGGAAAACAAGATTCCAAACTGAAGCAGTAGTTGATCACTTGCAGTCCCTACCAGCTGGTTAAGTCAAAGAGCAGTCAATGGCGGTTTAAAATAGGTTTCTCAAAAATTGTGAGTCACTGCAACCACAAGAGGTCCTTGAGTATACAGTCATAAATGTGTAAAAAAAATATTAGGCTGATGGGTCCAGCAGTATGTGAGATTATTAGACCGATACAAACACAGACACACACAACCAAACGTCTGATCCCCTCCAGGTTTATGCCCGGCTGAGATAATAACAACATCTGGTTACATTTAACATCTGAAATGTTTTACAGTTTTGCAATTTAGACATGCCGAAATATTACAAATGTTTACACAGAAGATGAAACACTTGACCAATCCTTAAATTCCAACGTAATGACAACTCTTATCATGTTTTGCTATGACTACAACACAATTCTGGATCAAGACGCAAACAATAAGTAAAGCTGTTACAAAAGAAAAGCTGTTAGAAAAATTGAGTTTAAAAAAAAAGATCTGTAATCTTTAAATGCTGTCATTCATGAAGTTAAAAAGTACCACAGACTGGTTTCCAACCTGCAGTAACTGTTCACTCTGCTGAACTTCAGTTCGATTTCTCTTCAGACCTCGACTCAAACGTAGTCTCAACATGACAAAGATATGTCTGTGCTCCACCTTTCCTTTCCATCAGCAGTGACAGCTCCCCATTGACCCCTCTTCACTATGCTTCAAACATTGTCGAACAGCAACTGCAACACATTTCTGATGTCGCAATTTGTAACTTTCCGAACCCAACAATCCAATAATCACGCCCACTCTATGCAATGATTGGCCAGGTCTGCAGAGGTGAGAAAGTAGGGCAGTTTTAACTGTTCTCTCGAGCCCTTTTTACATTTTTCAACTACTACTCACCACTTTTTGTGTGTACAGCTTTATTTCTCAATACACTCAATCCCTTTCTATGACAGCGGGCTTTCACCTCAACTTTGAGTGTTCCAATTTGAAACAGGCGTAAAGACTTATGTATCAAGATGTGTTTTGACCACACTTCATACAAACTAGTTAGACCAAAGAATAAAGTCCTGATGTGACACAGCTGCAGCCCTTTCTGGCATGTCTGCACTCAATACAAAATCATCCCCTGTCTCAACTACCAAAATCATCCATCCTGTGGTACTTCTAATGGTTTCTGCTCAGATTTTCAAAATCCATGATGCTAGCATGCAGTATGAGGCTACTAAAGTCTCCTCAGCCCCAAACGTACAAGCCATTTCCTATTCTTCACACCAACCTGTGACCTGCATCATGATTCTACAAGACTTCTCCTTGCAAATTCAGCTCTTGTTGGACTGTCCTTTCCACTTCAGTGAGATCAGCATCTCCTGTCTTTGCTCATAGGCAAAAAAAAGCAATATCCTCAAGAGGCACCTCAAGTCATCTTCTCACCTCTGAATCAAACCCTAGCAATCATTAGAAAAGCCATGTAAACATCATGGATATATGTGGCTGAGCTGTTTAGACGTGTTATAAATTGCAAATGCTTATAACCACTTTTTCAACTGCATTTCTACGACTACAGTTCCAGACCAGCTTCCTCGACAGCTTTTCACCAGCTAATCACCAGAGAAGTACTCACTGGGATTCTCCCTGCTCTGCTGAGGCTAATTTGCTCTAATCTTTAAAGAAATCCCTTCTACCTCCCTTCCTCGGTGTTATTTTGAGCCCCTCTCCCTTTCATGATCCTTCAAGGGCCACAGCAATATTGTCAAGGCACTACACCTCCCTCACTCTTTTGCAGTCTTTACTATTGTATGTGTTTGAGACCAAGAGTTTGAAGCTTATTCTACTGTCAAATCATTCAAGGCCATGTCTACTCTACATTAATGTTATTTAAAATCTATCTGAAAATCTTTTTCCTTTTTTTTTTGACCTCCCATTCACAACAAGCTGCCATTCAACCCCTAAAAACTGATCATTTCTAAACACATGCTGTTTTTCTAGACTGGAAGAAGTGAGTCATCCTTCCCTCATCAATCATTTTCAGTTTCAAACATTTCAAACATATGCGATAACATGAGAGCAGAAGAAAGTGTTGCAAGTCCTTGGATAGATATGATTTACTGTTAAAATAATCATAGCAAATCAAAATAAATTGAACTAACATTTAATAAATATTGAGAACCAGCAACACTTCAAAAATGGTTGTTGACACAAATGTACATACTATGCATACTAAATGAAGTGGTTTTGTGTGTTGTTTTTTTGTGTTTACAGTGTGGCTTGTGAAGTAGAACAAAAGATTTGAAAACATCATGTGGATGGAAAATTTTATAATCAACTTTATCTGAAACATTGAAACATGACACAACATGAAAGAGCTTGACTTGATTTAAAGGGCCTCTGAGAGGAAGAAGGTCATATCCTGACTTTTTAGTACAGGCAAAGCTGTAAAAACCCTTGATCCCTCATTTCCCATAATGGAACTTTATATTGTCTTCTCATCAGGCTTCCTGTCACCACTCAGCCTAGCTGCCAACAAGTGGGAAGCCCTGGGTCTGAAAATTGAGGCCAATGTGGCAGTGACTTAAACCTGTGTTCTCTGTAATTCCCAGCAGGGTATGACTCCACTGTTTGCAAAAATAAGTCAGATTGTATGGAAGTCTGTGAGAAAATGACCCCACTGCTCACTTGTTTTCTTACCTCAGTAAACAGTTTTCTAATGAGTTTATGGTCTCAATCGCTAGTTTCAAGTCTTCTTCAACACAGATGATGTTCATTTTGTAAATTATGGTCCCATTTAGAGTAAAATAGACGATAAAGCAGGGTATGCTTGAGGGCGTGGCTACATTGTGACAAGTTGCTACCACCGTGACAACCTTGGTTATGTATGTAACGTAATGTAACCTCAGATTAGGAGTACAGGTGTAGCTGTTGATATTTTCGTGTGTTTTCAGTTAATGACAGTTAAATGTAGCATTTTGGTTACCTAAAAAGTCTTGTTCAGCGTTTGGTTGTACTAAAAGACCTTCTAAGGAGTCAGCTGTTCAGCTTTTATGGTAAGTACATTTGGTTTAAGCCTGTTTTTCGCTAGCCAAAATTAGCATTAGCATTAGCCAGCAGCTAACACTAGCGTTAGTTTTAGCTCCACCCTCTCATCCAATTATAGTCACTTCTGGCTTCAAAAAACCAAGATGGCGATGGTCAAAATGCCAAACTCGAGGCTTCAAGAAGGGAGTACTTAAATCAACTGGTGACGTCACGGTGGCTACGTCCATTATTTTTTTTACAGTCTATGGCTGCCAAGTTCTCCCAGTGGTCACTTGTGGCACTGCACCGAAAAAAAATCCCCTGTGGCCCAAAAAGCATTTTCCCGATAGACCACCATTATAAAAGAGACATCTGCAAAACTGTAGGACACCACAAACTGCAAACAAGGAAGACTCTTGTCTGACCACTACAACCTGCAAGGTGAAGGTCACCTGACAGACAGACAAAGATGAAAGTGTCAGTAGGCTAGTTTTTCAGCAGCCTTGCTAGCTTTTCTATTTGTACTGTGAATGAAGAAGCTGCCCTTGAAAATTGATTAAACTTGCTACAGCAAAAACAAAAATTGCATCAAAGTTGTTAAACAACCAGCCCTATTTTCTTTTATTCTCTTACCTCTATTAAGTTTCGACAAATTGTAATCTGAATTATGGCTCACAATCACAATGTTAACATGCTGATATTTAGCAGGTATAGTGTTTTGCTGATGGGAGCCATTAGCTTTTGTCTGAAAATATCAGAAACCTTAATATCAGACAAATTAAAATAGCCAAAGTTATTACAATTCATCCTGTCGGGGACACGAAAGTCTTAACCAAATTTCATGGAAATCCGTGTTGAGCTATTTCAGTTTGGACTAAAGTGGGCCAACAGACAGACCAATATTGCCATCCCCAGAGCTATGTGCTTTTAAGAACGGCTAAAAATCTCCAGAGATAACCCCAATGACGTCACCGTGATGTCATTGGGGTTATCTCTGGAGATTTTTAGCCCTTTCCTCAACCTTGACAAAGCTCCTCCAGAGTCATGGAAGACTTTAAACAACACTTACTGTAATCAAAGGCTGTGCAATACTCACTATGACCTGTAAAATTTGTGGGGTGTACAGTAAGCAGTAACATTACTTTGACCAGTGAGGTCAAATGGTTTTAAACTCTTTACCACTGGCTCAGGATATTTCCTGCAATTCAGTAGCCTCTTGAGGTGAAGCCCCCAAAATAATAAGCCGTCACCTATAATCTTATTACACCTGCTCTCTGTCACACAGCTGCTCTATGTCTGCAAAAATTAATTAATCCTTAATGCATTTACTGTACATATGGCATCTGTACACTGAGCCAAGTGTCATCTGCTTTCAACACGTGTGTGACCTATTTCCGGAGCCACGTTACCCGCCCCGAGATGTGCACTGGAAGGCCTAACATGCTCTGACTCAGCACGTTGACCTCTGACAAGGTCAACCCCTAACACAAGAGCAAAAATCTGACAACACAGGGAAAAGAAAATGCGAAAAATAATCACAGTTTTAGCTTTCTCTGGTCATCTTTCCATTTAGAGATGGAGTGCTCCACTTGACTTGCTTGCTGCACTCAGTCTGCTCAATCTGCTTTTCTATTTGACCTCCACTTTTAATTGAGACTTAAAGCTCTAGCCACCCTCCTTGTCCATGAATAATTGAGGGCTTCCCGTGGTACAGACTGAGTTCCAGGAGGATGAGGGGGAGGAGGAAGAGATGCTCAGATACCATCGCTCCAATCTTCAGGGCATGGGGGATATAATGAAATAATTAGAATGATTAAATGTGTTGATTGGTAAACACAGGATTGGAGGTGTTTTTAATTCAAAGAGGAACTTTAAAATGAGCAGCACGTTACTTTAAATAACAGCATTTCAAGATTCCCTTGGTTTTTATTCAGGGATTGAACCTCTCTTAACCTCTCATTGATTAGATTTTAACTGTAAATCTATGATAAGGCTGCTGCTTAAGAATAACAGAAACAAGGATTGTTGTGCTTCTGATGATCTGTTGGTCTCGTCCCTTTAAGGCTGATACAGATCACTCCCTGCGATCAAGTCCCTCGGTCTGTGTTTGGAGCCCTGCATTTTAATGCTGGTTTCATAACTGTGCCTTGACATAGTGTAGCAGACACAGGCGCGCTCCGTGATATGCAGTTATGTAATGCAAACTGTTTTCTGTGTGTTCTGTCGCAGTATTCTTTTCTCCTAAGCCTCCAGTTTGTCACATTGAATCAAATCATTGGTGAATTTATAGCTCACCCGTGGAGTACATTTTGCATTTTATACGCCGTACAGTTGCATTATGGTACAGTCTGTACCAAGAGGTTTTACAATCATTGGCACAACAGCGTGAATATGCTGTCATCTTTGGTCTGAAGTCACATTCATGTTGGCCCGCCTGTGTTATTTTGGGTGTAAACTGACGGTAGCAGAGAGGTAGAAAAACTACAGTGAGATTTTAAAAATAAATACGGACATTTTCTTTATTTCTTTTTGCAGTGTGTGTCATATTTTCTCTTTTTTTCTTTGCATTGAGAACAAATGTCACTCCTGTTTGTGCTAGTTGACATATTTGCTGCATTCATGCCCAAAGAACCCATGAGAGTTGTGTGATGGAGAAGCTAGCTGAGTAAGGTTCACTGCACTCGACAGACCCTCGAGTACTCTTCTGTCCGCCTCTGTGCTCATTAAAACTTCACCTTCACACCTGTACAAAAGACAGATGGGGACTAATGGTGCTACATCTTCAAGGATTTGACATAGCTGTAAGTTGGAGAATTTTGGAGGATTTGGCTCATGTTTTTTAATGATTTGTGCCTTTTTGGGATATATTCCCTATTTCTTCTAAAAGACACGTGTGCTGTTCATATCACTGCTGTCAGTTCACTCCATGTTGACATCAACATTGCTACTTTTCCCTCAAACTTTGAATTCAAAGTTTCCAAGAACCAAGTGACTGATCTGAGGTATCAAAACACTGCACAGCCCGGAGCAGCACCATTGATGGCGTACAATGGAGGAAGCCTTAATCAGCCCATCCGCTAAATGTTTCACTGGAATTTAATCCAAATCCAAATGAGCTTTGAGGCTATTTTTTCCTTTCCATAAAATGTGCTATTATCCCCATGAAAGTGGAGGACACTGAATAGTGTATGCAGTCACCACTTTCATGTTTCCCAGTACATTTTCAGCAGAACCGTAGTATCAGTGTGACAGTTGCATAGTTGAGGAAATGGCAGTGACTGTAATGAATTCTCATTAACATGGCTCAAACTGTCCTAAGGCATGAGAGAAACATATTTGATGCTAAAACTGAGTTGAGTTGAACAATCTGGTTCAGGAAATGTTCAGCACTGTACCCCCTCAGTCACGGGCCTGAAGGTACATTCAGATAAAACAGAAGCAGAGAAATAAAGGACCTCACTTTTCAAGGATGAGTTTGTACATTAGACCCTCGCAGGTTCTCCCACGGCTGAGCCAGACTGCCGCACATGTATTATACAGATGCCTGGAGGCAAAACAGCTCAGATCGATCGGAGGAATAAACAAGTCAAGACCAAAGCGTTGATGAAGCAGACATTGATCTGACCGATCCCACGGGTCTGTGAAAACGGCATCCACATCCAATGTTTCTCAAGTGCTTTTTTTCATTCCCCTGAAATGAGTCAAGTGTCTCTGTGCATGCTCAGCGAGAAACAAATTTGAATTTGCGTTACAGAGTTTGTCCTGCCAGCTGAGATAGCACTGGATATTATTTCCAATCTTTATATATCTTTATATATTTCAAGACAGACATATTGTCTGTATTTAGTTGCTCACCAGATCTTTGCAGTTTTCAACACATGGGCCAAAAGATTTGCAACCAAACCAGCAAAAATGATACTTTAATAATATTTATATACAAAGTTGAAATATAAGTGGTTTCTCAATCAAGAGAAATTACTGGAAAAGCACTAACCCTAATCCACTTTGTAAAAAGGTTTAGTTTTTAAATAATTTATGGCTTGTAAATCTTTAAATGTTTATAAATGGTAAATAATTTTTGTAGATCAGTAATGATAATATTAAGATTCAGATAAGAGGCTTATCTTTCGACCAGAGAGGACAGTAAAACATTGCTCTTCACCATGGTGTTAAGTTACTCTTTAAGGAACTAGAAAATGTTCTGATTTTCTTTCTTGCCGTGAGTTCAATGGGAACATGAAAACCATTCTCATGTCTGTACAGTAAATATGAAGCAGCCAGCAGTGGATTAGCATAGCTTAGCATAAAGACTGGAAACAAGTGGAACAGCTAGCCTGGCTCTCTCCAAATGTAACAAAATCCACCTACCAGCACTTTAAAGCTGTTTTTTTAGGTATAGGTAAGCAGATTTTGTAACCTTCGGAAAGAGCTGGGCTAGCTGTTTTCCCCTGTTTACAGTCTTTATGCAAAGCTACACCAGCTGGCTGCTGGCTGTAGTTTCATATCTACAGATATGACAGCAGTATCTAGAGCTGAAACAATTAGTTGATGAAGTTAATCAGCAACAATTTTGATAAACCATTAATTGTCATTAATACAAAAAACTGAACACTTTAGGTTTGGGACTGCAGGTCACACTATACAAGAAATTTGAAAACTGTACTTTAGACTCTAGAAACTACGGAATAAATATTCACTTATTTTATGGTACGTAGACCAAAAAAATCATCAAGAAAATGATCAGCAGATTATCAATAATCAACATTTGCTGCAGCCTTAATGGTATCAATACTCTCATCTCACTGTCTAAGAAAATGAAAAAGTGTATTTCCCCAAATGTCAAACTATTCTTTTAATGCATGCTTATAGGAAAAAAATAATTTAAATGGTTAAATATATTTATTTTACCAAGTGAGTCAGTCGTATAAAACTCACCACCTATTGTTTTATTAAATCCTCCAGTAAAAAAGAAAAAAAATATAGCACATGCCCCCCATCTCTTGATATATTACTGATTCATGAGAGTAAATGAAGGGGAACATGTATTCTATGTGGGTGGACAGATTACAAGTTTCTCCTGCCATTTGCTTTTAACTCTCACCCTGGTGGCAGAATATTGAAGGGTTGTACGATTCACCTTGTAAAAATGTCACAGTATTTTAATCAAAGATAACATACACATAGACTTGACCCTTCCATCCCTTTTTAAAGTATCACCTCTGCAGAACCCCTGTCTCTTTCAAGTTCAGTGCAGAGGCAGTGTTTGGTTGCAAGAGAGCAGAAATTGATTAGCAGAATGGTGAAGTGTAGAGAAGATACAGAGTAATGCTGATGATGAGCACTTAACTTTTTTAACGTCAGGACAATCAACACAACTCAGCTGAGTGGAGACTAACCTGACACCAGACGTAAAGGAGAGAGATGGAAAATGGGTGAATAGAGGAATCAATGGCTCTGTCATAACTTTTAGTGGAGAAGCTATTATTGCACATTGAAGCACATAAGGATAAAGATGGAATAATACGTGATTGCATGTGGTAAATATTGAAGGGAAATAGTGGTCACAGCTCACACATAATCAGAATTCAAGCTGCAAACTGTTTTAAAATGCATTTCTGATCATATTGCTGAAGACATTGCCGGAGCAGATGTGTTGTGTGTGCAGTTGTTACAAGAGATGTTGGGCAGCTGAGCATGTCTGAGTAAATCTTTGTATCAACAGTGGCAGCAGTGAGATAGCTCAAGCCTCTGTAGGTTTGTTATCCAGTGCAAACTATCTGGTGCAGTTTAAATACAGATTGAATCATTGATTCTTCAGCAGCGTATTCCTTAATACACACTTTCTAAAAACCCGTCATTTAAAGACACATTCATGGGTTTTGTATTGTAAGCTTGGTCCCTCTGCCTGCGCTCCATTTCAATATCACAAACCCCAGATGTTTTATTTCCTACCTCTGGGGTTTACATAACTATAGAGCAGCAAGGACCTTTGTTCAGTGCATAAAAGTTAACAACATCCCCCAGGAAAGACAGGCTATGAAAAGCAATTAGACAGTCTGCCTGAACCCACATTTAAGCAGCCAATAGTTTGACACATGAGAGTCAGCTCTTATTTGATTCCTGCACTGTTGTATCAGTCGCTCCTGTGGATGTCAATAGATGGATTTCCCTCAGTTGTTTGCTTTCCAATGAGTCCCGGTGCAGGGGACAGTCCTGCTTCGCATCATGTTTATGCGGGGGGACTTTCCTTTGAAGTTGTTTGCGTCTGAGCTGGTCCACTGCCTATGAGCATAGCAGCCACATCAGAGGGAGCAAGATGAGACATTTAGTTGTTTATGTTGTTATCATTTCATGATGATGGATTGTAGTGTACACTGTGGCTTTAGAAATGCTAGCTGTGCCCCCGGGCGGGCGGCCAGACAAGCAGCCTGTGGGTGGAACTGTGCCCACGGAGCCGAGAGGCAGCAGATTTGGAAGGAAGTCTGAGGTCGTCTTTAATCCGTCTCATTAAAGGCACATTAGAGCTACTATACCTACCCTGCCTGACTTAGTTTTATGGAAGAGATCTACAGTGCATTGCACAAGAAATTCTTCCCACACAGACACAGGCACACAGGTGAGAGGGGAGGGCTCCTGCAGAGGTAGGAAAACACGGCTATAAATGAGTCCAAGAGAACAAAAGTCGATGCTCATAATCAGTTTCATTACAGTGAAGTGCAGAAGCTGCACAGCGATACCGTAAACCATCTGAAATAACAGGGGCGGTCGAGTGTGCCAAGAATACTTTATTAGGCATTTTAAGAAGCTACAGTCATAGTCAATAATGTTTGAGTGCTGAAACGATTAATAGATTAGCAGAATTGAAGGAAAATTAATCAACTTCAGTTTATTAATCGATAAATCATTTAAGCCACAAAGGACAAATATTTATTGATTTCAGCCTCTAAGTATGAGGATTTGCTGCTTACAGTATATCATTGTAAACCTAAAAGTTTTTGGTTTTGGGCTGATCAAACAAGACCAAACAAGCAATTGGAAAACATCATCTTAAACTGGTTGAAATGGTGATGGACATTTTGTCTAATTCCCAGTCTTTTTGGCTTGTTCCCCCTTAACACAAAGCTATGTCTGCTAGCCATCTACATTTAGTAGCCAATTCAACTAAAGAGGGAATTTGGTATCATTTGCATACTTTTTAGGGGCCTGAAGATGTAAACTAATTTTATTTGATTTTATAATTATAATTGTAAAATTTTACATCTGCAGATGTAAAATTATCCTGTAATTTACAAGGAAAAAGTAAAGATTAGAATAAGTCTGAAAAGCAAAACATGATTTTTTTGTCATAGAAGTATGTTTTTTTCTGCTTTCCTGGCCTCATCTCATGACCCCTTAGATGCAACACATTGGAGCAACCCTGACACTCAGTTTGGGGAGCAATAAATTGAATTATTAAATTATTGGACTAAACAGATTAACCAATAAGCTGGCAGCATTTTCACAAGAAAAATGATCTTCATATTTTAATCTGTAAAGCATTATCAGAGTCTCTGGTGGCCAGATGAGAATTTTAATAAACTTACAAACACAATGAGTCATTCAAAAAAAAAAAGAAAGAAAGAAAGCGCAAATACATGTGCTTCAGCAGATCAAAATACAAGCAGTGAGATTGTACAACAAAAAAACGAGGCCAAGAAATAGAAAAAGCAAGAAAATGAGAGGCAGTGAGCAAGAGTGAGGATATGAAGGAGAAGGAGATGAATTATAGCCTACTCTTGGAATCAATAATCTTGCGAATCACAGCCCCGGTGTGCTACAGATCTTTTTCTTTTCCTTAACCGAGCAGAGAGGGTGACGGATGTAAAGTGCACAGCCTGCCGATTTATGAGGCTCCCAGACAGACCAGAGAGCAGAGATATGCGGGGATAATCCTCACCGTGCCCGAGGAGGCAGGGGGACAAGCAAGAGGCAAACAGGACTAAGACATGGAGAGGATAAACCTTAGGCCACTTAAACAGAACATTTTTCTCCTGCTTTTTTAAACAAAATCGCCCACGCTTCCACTTCATTGTCATTTGTGTGGCAGATGTCTTCCCTCTAAATGCCAGCAGAAACAAAAGGATGCACTGCAGCAGACTCAGTCTTACACTCCAGTGCTATCCTGACATGCATGTAGCTGCTCTCTAGCTCGCCTATGCATATTTAACCACACCCCGGTATAGAGAGAACATTTTGTTTCAGATTGCCCTGCGTTGGCAGAGGCAGTCAGGGATACAATGATCCAACCTGACAGGTATCATAGTTATAGTGGCTCTTTTCTTTAAGATGGATTCACCTCACACCTGTTGTCTGGAGTCATTCAGACTGAAATAGATGATCACTTGCATTCCTCACTCTTGTTTCTCGCCCATTTTTTGTCCCTCTGTGGTGTGTTTGTCCATCTATCATCTATCCATACCTCTGCCTGCTGTCCTGTACAATATCACAAAAGATATATATCTAATTCTGACAAAACTTTAGGGGAAGGGTGAAAGAAAGAGGCATCTCATAACTACTTTTTGACCATTTTTAAAGTGACTTGATTTGAAAAATCCAAAGAAAAAGATGCATGTCTCTACTGAGCCCCAGTTTTCAAAATGGCACATCTTGTCCCAGGGGTGAAAATGTAACCACAGCCAAACAAGATGACATATTTGTTACTAATTGGACCAGACATTGCCTTATTTACTCTGTTTTCCAAACACTAATTTATTTATTTGGTTTGTACTTGGAGACTTAGAGAGGTGGCTTAGAAATGGCTTTACGGAACGAAGTGACACCCAAATCTGAAAACAGCTGGTGCGTTTCGGATGACATTCAGCCCAGGAGAGAAAATTCGTTGCTTGAGGGACTCGCACTGAGACACATTTAAATGCAAATTCTCTCTTTACATTATTGATTGCTACACTCTGTACACTCCACTGGAGGCTGCTGTTTCTTTTTTTTTTTGCGTACTTTGCAGTTCCCCTGTGCTTATGGGACAGTGTGGCACCACATTACAGAATCTCTTAAATCAATAACCACAGCATCATTAAAGGTGCAGTGTGTAGGATTTAGTGGCATCTAGCGGTGAGGCTGCAGATTGCAATAAACTGAATACACCTCCCCTCCCCTTCGAAGTGTGTAGGAGAACCTACTGTGGCCGTGAAATGTGAAAAGCCCTCTCTTGAGTGTTTGGTTTGTTCTCATCCTAAGGTAACAAAAACATTCTTATTTTCAGGTGATTATATGAATATTATATTCCATTTCTGCCAAGTCCGTTCCACTAGATGCCATTAATTTCTACACACCGGACCTTTAAGTAAAGATCATTTGTCTTTACACTCTTTTAGAAAACTAACTTCCAGAGCTGTAGAATGAGCCCATCTGTGATTTGTCTGCAACACATCATCATTTTGTGGTCTCAGAGATCCAACTTTTGCTTTGTTTTGTCTCCTTTTCCAAACAGTCTGAAGACCACCCTGAAGAAGAAACTGTCTGGTGATGTGGTCAACCTGTCAGGCATCCCACTGTCTGGCCGAGACGTCCACCGTGTGGCCTTCTACCTCCAGAGCAGCAGTGACGCAGTGTCTGCTGTGGACCTGAGCTTCACCGAGCTGCAGGACGAGAGCCTGAGGCTGCTGCTGCCGTTCCTCGGCTGCCTGCCGAAACTGACCATACTTGCCATCAATGGCAACCGTCTGACAGTGGCCATCCTGAAAGACCTGACAGATGCGGTGAAAGATCCCAAGAAGTTCTCCAGCCTGGCCTGGATCGACCTTGGCAACAATGTTGATATCTTCACCGTGCCGCAGCCACTGCTTGTGGCGCTGCGGCGCCGCTTCGGTTTGCGCAGCAGCCTGCCCACCATTTATGAGTACAGTGAGGCACAGGCGTTAAGGGGCTACAACCCAAACATGGAGACCTCTGTGGAGGAGCCCAGTCTGTATGAGGAGGGAGATGGAGAAGATGATGATAGAGAGGAGGAGGAGGAGGAGGAGGAGGACAGGCTGGAGCTTCAAGCCTGGGGCTTTGGAGAAAAAAATGTGTCAAAAAATGTGCCGCTGCACTTCTGTGGGAGGTGATCGCCCCAAGCTGGCAGCCCCTTATATCCCCCTGTATCAGTGCTCACCTCGCCCTTAGTCTAGCCTCCTGTGTTAGCAAGTGTCATTGTGGCAGAAGATGCTTACAGTGAACCACACATTTCTGAAAATAACTTTAAATGTTACTGTGTTGTGGGTCCCTCTGGATGCTCTGACTACAGAAACTCAGACGGCTCTGTGGTTGTACAGACAGTAAGACTTTATTTATGGATTGATGTAAGCTCAATTTATGCGGGGGAACTGAATACGCTTGCTGTTTTCCAGTGCTTCATGTTCTTGAAGTTTTGTGCTCTCACATACTGGCCACTGGAGCAGTTGGGGGTTGAGTGCCTTGCACAAGGGCACCTTGACAGTAGCTGGTGGGGGGGGGGGGAGTCAGTTCTAATTCACATTCCCCAAGCACATTTACCCAGCTTGGCCAGAGATTTGCTCCATTTCTATGAAAAGCTTGAGTAAGTCAAAGTTAATAAATATCCTACTTAAAAAGTGGATCTGTTTAATTTCAACTGACTTTTTTGCTATGATACATGTTTTTATCCTCACAGCCAGAGCTCAGCTGCAGTGAGATTATGCTCACATAAAATATGCTTCCATTTTTCCCTGTCGGGACACAGCATTTATTCAGGAATTATCTTAAGATAAATGGTGAGTTATGGTATGGCAAATGAAGCATTCTGAATCCATTTTCATTTAAATAGCCTGCACTGGTGCTTCAGTACGTGCTGATAAACTGAGGCTGCAGCTGTATGGAGAAATGCCTCGGCCGACACACACATACAGACATGCAGACAACACATACAGCGTCTGGGCGTGAGTTGCTGATGAACTGATTACTGCCTCTAACAGGCCTCGTTAGGCCGCTTCAGTCACAGATGGTGAGCAGAGGATCTATTTTATCTCAGCAAATAGGACTAGCCCCAGATAATTTTGTCCACTGGTGGTTTATGAATGATTCTATTTATGAATCAGACCATAAGCAATGAGAAAGATGCCCACTCTTTTTTTTTAAAGGTGCACACAGAATCAACAATGAAATGATTACAGTTTTTCTTCTCCTCTGTGGTGCTACAGTGAGCACATAAATCTTTATTGTTGCATGAATAAACTGCAGCAGTTCTTTTTCACTGTTCTTTTTTAAATGTGTAGTTCTCATCTTTTTGTATTGTTTTTAAAAAACAGGCATGACTGTTCACTGTAGCGCAACCCCAGACACAGAGAGCATGTTTACATGTACATTACTGTAATATTCCAATAATTTTGGAGATACCTTTTGGGAGATTTGATTATAAATTGGCTCATGTGGAGACAACTGTACAACAGCCCACACTTTATCCTGCCTACGGTTGTTCATGTGGTCTCTTTCCATGCTATTATTCAGGAAAATCTGTTTATTTGTGTTTACAGGGATATTAATGAACAGGATGCTTGTGTGAGTGTGTCTATGAGAGTATAATTAGAGTGTGTGTGCCTGTGTGCATGAGTGTGTTGTGGACGTGCAGAGTAAATTACTACCTTTGATCGTAGAAATGAAATGTTTACTCATTTGCACTTTAAGGACCATTCAGTCCCTGAATACACAAGCTTTGTTTTTATGGGCTGTTACTGACATTAAAACAGCTTACTGAGTCACCCGCATTCTAAAATTAATGTTTTATGTCAGCTTTCTCGGTTTGATAGATAAATAAATCATCCACCTTCGTACAAATCACTGCTGTGATAAAATCATTTGTAAATTTACCTAATTTTGATTTAAAGTCTTCATGGTTCGTGGAATCACGGCTCGCTTTTAAAGTAAAGGTGATGTTTGCCTGCTGTTGCTTCAAAAATAAACATGATTTGAGTAACATTTGCCATTTGTGGACTTTATCTTTTTGTAATTAATCATTTTGTTCTGTTTTATACCATCAGTGACATGGATAGTAAACAAACAATTAAAGATTAAAGGAAACACTGTTCCCATGGCTTGTGATTTATTATTTACAACATTTATCATGAAATGTACTGATATGTACTGATAGACCTTCTAAGGTTGTTGCTAAGGTTGTTCCGTGGGATGTTTGCATTGTCCACTCGCATATTTTAGTTCAAATTCAATTTCAAACATGTATTTAAGTTTCCATTTCAAGTAAACAACGAGAAAAAGAAGTGAAATCCTACTACTACTGTCTGTTAATGTAGCCTCCCAAGCCGCCAGAAGTCAGCCAAGACACAGCTTCCAGGAGCTGACCAATCAGAACAGAGTGGGCTCATCTGGAGGGGGGCCTTAAAGATATAAAAGCTAAAACAGCCTGTTTCAGACAGAGGCTGAACTGCGGGGCTGCATAAAGGGCCAGTATAAGATAAATAATAAAAATGAGGTCTACATTTACTGTAAAACTTCAATTGTTTAAGTCTGTACATAATGTAGCTTTCTCTAAAACAAAACTAGCATACCTAATTTTACATGTACAAGTCATATTGTTTGTTGATTTATGTAAATATAACCAAAATTTTGGTAACTACTTGGACTTGATATTACCTTTAAAATTGGCAAAGATGGTTTTGTTCTATATAAAAATCTTTCTCCATCACACAAAGTTAGTAATTTCCTTTCACACTTTAGAGACACATTAGAGAAATTCTGATGACAGTGGGGTTTTTTCAACAGCTGGTTCCCATGTCAGCATTTAATATTGTGTTGCAGATGAGAGCAGCACCCTGTACAGACTTGTCAGAGGCAGAATAATATCAACATCCTGCTGACATGTGGCTGCTCTGCCAGCGAGGCATTTTCATGTTCATGGGGGGGAGCCTGAGGTCATCCATCTTCAATCCCTATTCGTCCCTCCAAAAGAAACAGAGGAGCATCAGCTAACAAAGGATCCTGTTCTGGTTTGTAGCTGACTCTGAAAGCACCCTGTAGACATTTAGAGATACATGAGTGTCTCATGTACAGTAGTGGGCAGCAACAAAACAAGTATTACAAAAAAGACAGCTCTGAGGTACTTTTGGAAACTTTTTACTTTTACTTCACAACATTTCAGAGGGAAAATTGTACTTTTTACATGTAACTGATGACTACTCATTAGTTTCTTTGCATGTTCATTCATGATTCATGATTCATAGCCTATAATATAACACTCTTCTTTTCCAGATTATGACAAACGTCCTTGTTTTAGTATGATAACATACTCAACTCATGTTGGACAATTTCTAAAGAGTTTCAGAAAGGGGAAGAAGTTCCTCAGCATGTCGAAGAACACATTGAGGAACTGAACTGATTTGAAAGCATAAAGATCCCTCAAAAATATGATGGATTACTGAAGAATAAACTAACAAACATTAAAGAACAACTCTCAGTTCCACCTGCACCAGCAACAACATTAAAATGCTGCTTACACTTTAGTCCATCAATAATTAAACATTAACCTTTGAAATGGATCAAGCCTTTGAATGCACAACTCTTATTCGTACTGTTGTATTCTTTCCTTGTGGCATTGCTGAAGAGTTTCTGCTCATGTTTCATGTAATATCTGCACAACAAAATACAATCAACATTTTGCTACCAGGCTTCATCATCTCAAAGTATTTTCGCTGAATCTGCAAAAAGATTACACTCCTTGCTTACTAAACCAGCTGTCTAGCCAAGTTATTATTGACTGACCTGGTTATTTCTCAGTCATCGGATGTGTGCAATAACAAGTTAGCACACACTGAGCTATAGTGATGTGGGAGGTAGAGGGAATATTTTTGATCATCTGTGGTTTGACCCTGGTACAAGACTGTGTCACAATATCTTCCTTTGATGACAATATGTTTTTATGAGCCTGCAAATCATGCATGTTCAGTATGTGTGCTGGCTTATCATGCATGATAGTCTGCAAATGAATCATGACTCAAATTGTTTTGAATCACTCAAATTATTTAATAATAATTCAATAATTTAATTTGTTGTTAAGTTGGAATAATAATGTATAGTTGTACCTTTATGTCTGTAATGAGTTTCTCAATCAGTTGCAACTGGTTTCTTTTGTTCTTCTTTCAATAACCCTGACATGCAGTTTGCTACTATGTTATGATAAATGCTCTATAGGCACTCTGTGAGTAAGTAAGTGAACTTTTTTTTATATAACTTAATTAAAAATATTAGTTACAAAATGCTTAATTAAAGACAGAAAACAAGAGAAATGAAAAGACTATTATTATTATTATTATTATTATTATTATTATTATTATTATTATTACTAATAATAATAATCTTTACTTGCATTGCACCTTTCTTACAGAGAAAGCAGCTCAAAGTGCCTTTACATTTAAAACAACAGAAAACAGACATAGAGGCATGTTGAAAATGCAAATATCTAACACACATACAACATACTGTAGTTCACAGCTTATTGTGTTCGCTCTAGACAGCTCAAGTGCAAAGTATTACAAATGAAATTATTAGAATACAGTACATTATAATATTATATTTAGGTTTAAAAATCATTCACTTAAAATGCAATTAAAAACATGCGTGAATAAATAATTAAAACGCTACTTTAAAAGCTAAGTAAAATATTTTTAACTGTTTCTTAAAGATGTTCACTGAGCTCACCTCTCTGATAGTTTGACGAATATTGTTCCATAATTTAGTCATAAAAAGCTTCATCTCCACTATTCCGCTGACTTGGTTTTGCAAGTCTAATGAACCAGCTTTGAAGGATCTTAATGAGTGTGAGGACACATAAAGAGAGTCTGCAATGTAAGCTGGACCCAGACTGTTTAAAGTTTTATGTAATAATAACAACAGGACTTTTATAGTTTTGGAGTCTGGCTGCAGAGATTGAATAAGTTATATCTCCTAGACTTTTTTTGGGAATGCCAGTAAAAGGTGATTTGCAGAAATCTAATCTCAAGTAGTTTTTAACAGTTCCAGTGAAGACTTGTTCAACTTCTCTGGAAACTTAAATCTTGCTATCAAGGTCTGCTTAATACCACAATGAGCTGCAGATTGCTTTCTTTTTCGAAAGCATACATACTCCATCTAGTGGCTTTTGTCGGCTGCACAGAGCAGCTTCGGATGTCAGCTCCAAGTGGGTCTTGTCAGCACAAGAAGCAGCTGAATGTTTTTATAAACTGGAATTATATCCCCCATTCATCAGCATTCACTTAAGGTCTCTAGTCTCAGGTGGAGCACAAGAAACTAATCACATGAAATATTTTGAGGAAATTTTATAACTGTGTTCGGTGACATCATGAGAAACACTGAGCTGCAGGTTTTTTTAACCATATAAAATGAACAAACACACATAGCGAGTCAGTAAAGACTTCCAACAAAGATTGTTTCAGTACTTTCAAAGCAAGTCAAACAAATAAAATGTTTATGGGGGAATAAAGTTGGAAATTAAGCTAATTTAGATCAAAAACACATGTTTGTGCATGTGTTTGACATCTTGTGTGTGTGTGTGGGAGAGAGGGGGGGTTTGGCTCTGAGGTGATTGGGGGGTGTCAGTCATATCTTATTTCTCATGTTTCACAATCATGGAGACAGATGAGTTTTGGACTCTCTCCCAGAGGTTTTACGAGGATGTTGAAGCTTGAAAGCAATAATTCTCACACACAGTTGGATCTTGTCATCTGGTTTTCATCCAAAGTTAGTTTAGGAAGTCAAGTGTGCATCGACCTAACCCAGAAATACGAGGGATCCAAAAACATCCCCTGAAAAAGGCTCTGTGTCTTGCTCTCCTGTTTGTAAGGGAGAAAAAGATAGCAAGCTTCCAGTAAATGTGATTTTTGATGTAATTTTCATGACATGGTTGCCGTAAACTGCGTAACTAGAAGCAGAGTGAAGGAGTGGATTAATTTTAATATATTTCAGCTGAGTTGTGCAACTGGGTGAACATGGGAGGCAGCTGTGAGAAAAAAGCACATACGTGGGCGACAGTGTGGGAAGAAAGGGAATATTCAAGTCTGTGTTCGCTCAGTGTATCAGAAACTCTCAGGCACATATGGAGTTGAAACATTCAGGTGATCAATTAGTTAGAAAATTCATCAATGACAATTTTGATGTGAGGTGTTTAAGTAATTGATGAAGCAAAAATTGCACAAAGATTATCTGGTTTCAGCTTCTCAGTTGTGAAGTTTTGCTTCTTTTTCTCTGTTTTGTATCATTGTAAACATTGATCTGACCAAAAAAAAGCAATTTGAAGACGTCACCTTAGGCTTTAGGAAGTGATGATGGGTGATTTTTAACTGTTTTGTCACATCACTAAACTAAAAGATGAAAGATGTGAGGATGCTCAAATATGTGTTTTTCTTACTATAATTTCACTGTGATGTTTGAGCTTCACTGTGCAGAATGATGAACGCACAGAGTTTGACACTAGAAGGCTGAAGAGGGAAAGTTTCTCCACGTTCACCTTAAATACGTTTTTAAAAAGTTTTACACGTGCGTGACTTGTGACGTCTAACTAGTTTGGAAGTTAATTTGTCCAACCAGGTAAATGAACTTGCTTTTGTTGTTGCAGAAAAACCATATCAGACACAAATTATAATTACAAGCAGAGTATATTTATATGTCTTAAAACATGCATATAAAACCAGAGCTGATCTTTGGTTGATGAAAAAAAATCAACAGACATGGTTTCCAGGTCAAATGTCAAGAATCCTGACAGGAAAATGAAACTCTGCAGAACTGAATAGAAACTAACAAACTGGAAAGAAAAAAAGAAAGAACAGGGATTGAAACAAACAAAACTCCCACTGACAAGACACAGTTAACTGTTACTGCAGCTTTCACACACAGTGATATAGGATTCATGTCACTGATACATTTTCATCTTTACTTATGTGTGTCTTATATTCCCTTTTCATTTTCAAGTTAAGCAGATAAGATGCTTTTTTTTTGTATTTTTGTATTTGGCTTCACCCACTCTTCTTTTTTCCTTTGTTCCTCGCTTCCATTCTGCCGTCCTGTCTCTGTATCAGATCAGATTTAAGTCTGATCATTTTCAATTGAATAATACATTGTTTAATGTTTGCATATTTACTTTAGCACATGTTGCTTTTCTTTCCACTTGAGTTCTGGGGAGCAGAAATCAACATTCATAAGTCAACCAACTTTTTTCACTCATTATTCAACTTATCTTCTTCTTATCACCAAAAACAGTCACTCACATCACCTCTTGGTCATTCAGATGTTAAGATTTAAACAGAAGGAAACAGACTTCAGTATCTCCCAAGATGGAAATGACAAATGCTCCACAAATACTTTCATTAAATGATTCAGAAGTTGGCAGCAGTGTGTGTGTGTGTATGTGTGTGTACTTGTATTGACCAGATTGTGGTCATAAGGGGAATTCATCTCTCTTGAGAACAAAAAGTTGTTCCCTACAAAGTTCACCATGTAATTTTAGGGTTGGACTAAATGTGAGTCAGTGCATGTGAGTCAGTGCATGTGAGTCAGTGCATGTGTGCATGTGTTTGTTTGTGTGTGTGTGTGTGTGTGTGTGTGTGTGTATGTGTGTGTGCAAAGATTACCTTTTTTATCTCCAGAGGGAGGGAAATTGGCCCACACTACTGGCACCCTCACAACCAAAGTACAAACAGCTGGATAATATTGATCATTTACTATCAAGCAACAAGACTAGAATGTTTCTCTATAAATTCTGTGGTCTAATATAATTATGTGTAAAGTTCATATAGATATTTGGTGTGTGACATATATAGAGTCAACCTTAAAGCTTGGTTAAATGGATGGCAAAGAGTCAAGTTAAAGGGTCGGCAGTGTTGCTCATAGCATCAAAAAAGTTACATTTAACAAAATCAGCAGCAAGAGAAATAGTGCTCCATTTTCATTGGACCTTCTCCTACTGAATAAATAGTTCCTGTGAAAACTGTTCACAGCGAGGTCTGCGGATTAGCCAAAGAAATGAGGACACTGTTTCTGGTGGAGGAAAAAAGATATTGCTGTTTTTAGTTTTAACAGCTCAGGAATAAATCTCAGAGATGGTCATGCAAAAATCTGGACAAGTAAAACTAGAGGTATTAGAATGATGTCTTACTGTCCCACTAAAAGTAGGTGATATCATATGTGAGGTAAAGTCAGCCCCCCCACTCCCCCACTCAAAATATGAAGCTATAAAGTGTGTCACTGCTGGCCTGAAGGCCTCCACACATCTTGTAACATCTTATAAATGTGGATGTGTGAGATAAAATCAACATACAAGAGTCAACTGTTTGATGTGATGGAAATGACAGAAAATTTAAAGATGCTCATGCAGCAGCATTATGCTGTATTTGCTTCATTACGATTCCTCAGACAGACTTAAATGCTCTTTTGTCTCCTGCTGCAACAGCTGCATAACTTATAAGTCGGCTGCATTATATAGTAAGAACATCATGAACAGCATGAACAGCTTTGCTCCCCTGAGGCTCGGTTATGTCTGAGTGATGATAATAATGATGATGGTGCTGCTATCTGCTGCCCCCTGCGGGCTCACAGCGGGTACTGACGATGTGAGGGAAGAAAACCCCCTCTAATCTCCTTACTGCAGACGGCAGACTTGCGTGCACATGTACACGCACAGGCACACAAGCACACACATTGGCTAAATATGGCGGTAAATAAGATTGTGGACGCATTTAGATTGGGTACTAAACAGACAGAAATAACATTGCATGCGGTGGTGCAGAGGGATTTTTTTTTTCATCTGATCAAAAAAGAAACAATTCCTTAAGTTTTTTTGTTTTTAAAAAAAAATAACATCCATTTTTTTAGCCTTTGCAACTAAATCAATAGTGCAGAATATTATGATTCAAAGAAAAAAACTGTATTAATTACAAAATGTACCAAATGATTCAGCGCGGATGCTGCTGTCCACCATATACACATTTATTATCAGACTCAACTGGGGGGGTAAAAAACAGCTAATTCACTAGAATAAACCGATGCTGTGTAAATAGCATGATGCGTCTGTCTGTCTGTCAGGCGCACACATGCGTCTTTACGCACGGCACTGAACGCCCACTCCGGTGATGTGCTGAGTCGGATTGGCTGCTAAAGATACCAACTCCCGTGTTCGCCCTGTGGTTGGCTGTGACTCTCTTTTGCCATTACGTTATGCTTACTCCACACACACAGGCAGCTGGAGAGAGGGAAGACGTAATGGTTTGATTCCCTGTGCACTTGCAATGGTCGTCGTTCTGACATTACTCGGCAATTTCCTCAAACGGGAGGTGCAATGAAGGTACGTGACTCCATCTGCAATCCGTGTAAGGATTCGGATGCAATTACGACGCCGATTTATTGTAATTTGCACGCGATTGCTGCACCTATATGAAGGGAATACCTCCATCCTAATGTCAATTAAATGTGTTTATGTGCACTTAGATATAATTGTATTAAGAGGCTTGCATTTTAACGCAGCAGTGAACTTGTCATCAGTGTGATATTTTATGTTTGTGGCGAGCGTACAAGCATGGAAATGCCTTTCCTGCATCTCCAGTCGTCCTGATAAACATTAGGTACAGTGTGTATAGCCTTTTTAATGAGCCTGCTTTGACCCCAGTGTGACAGTTCAGTGGACTAAAGCCGCTGCAGCGACGTCCATTCATCGTCAGGCTTTAATCCGCGCTAATGAGATAGAGACTGCGGCCAGTGAGTGAGTGAGAGAGTGCGGGGATGTTTGGGAGACATCTCGGTGAAGAGAGAGGAGGATCACCCCTCAGGTCCGAGCTGTGTCAGGCTGTGGATGAGGTTCACTGGAGTCTCCTGTGTGTGTGTTTGTGTTTGTGCGTGTGCATGTGTGTGTGTGCGCGCTGTTGCACAAGCAGGCTGCAGCACAGGGAGGAAAGGATGCTGTCTGGACTGATCATAATGAAGATGATGGCGATGATGTCATTGGTGCTCTGGTGGCGGCAGGTTTTGTGGTGACAGTCGTGGTGAAAGGTGAGGTGGAGGCAGGACTGCCAGATGCAACCATCATCATCATCAGTAGTGCTGTGCATACACACACTGTTGGATGATACTGATAATTAATCACCTGTTATTGCAGTTATTCTGTTGGTGATTGGATGCTTTCCTATTTGAAGCTGCCTCCACGCATCACATGACTTTATTTAAAGGTGAATGTCCTCATTTTGAAAATAGAAACCTCTCTTACTGCTAGAGGTGAAAGTACATGTACTCAAACACAGCTTTGAAGTACTTGAGGATTTATTCAGTGAGACTTTTTACCCCCACCAGAGTGAAATACTGTCATTTGTATGCCACTACAGAGGGTTCCCCAAGTGCCAGCTGCAAGCTAAATGGCCGGCTGCTCGGCTGTGGATGGTCGGGCACTTTTATATCTAAATGTCACAAAACTTCTGGAGTGATGAGAGGAGACAACCTCACAAGACGTTAATCTGTGTGAGACATTCTGGTGTTTGATTTTGTTCAAATTAGTGACTTTCACCAAATCCTCTTTTCAAATGTGGACCTCATGTTTGGAATAATGCTCTTCCATTTAGGTTTTAATTGAGCATTAGACATTTAAGAAAAATATATTCTGTTATTTAGTATTCTTGCTTTCACAAACACATATTTAAGGCTTGTAGCGTTGCAATGACTAGTTGATTCATCGATTAGTCAAACGACAGAAAATGAATCAGTGACTATTTTGAAAAAACAAATAATCTTTTTATTTATTCCAAACATTTACTGGTTTTGCCACACAGGATTTTCGACAGTTGATAAGATGAGCCAATTGAGGACGTCACAATGGGCTACAAGAATTTATGACATTTTTCACTATTTTACAGACAAATCAAGTCCTAAAGGTTTGCATCACCCCCTAAACAAAAAAAAGGGTAGAAAAATGTCCTTCAGCTGGTTGCTACTCCTCTACACTGCATAAAAAATCAAATATTCCTACAGTTTACTTTTAATTAGAGGGTTTCACAAGTAAAATCTACAAGGAGTTTGTAAAATATTAGGCAGTGTCAGAGAATAAACAGGCTAGCGGTCTTTAGAGTCACCGTTTTATAGGTTAAGGCTGCGATCTGCTGCTCAAACACAACACAAAGTCGCTTCTCTCACACACACAATGCAACAACAGTGTAACAGTGAATGGACCCATTCTTCATAATGAATAATTCACTTTTTTATACTTAAGTATATTAGATTTTCTGCCTCTTACTTCACCTTTTGAGTACAGTGGTGCTTACCTCTTAGTGAACAGTGCAGTTCATTTTCCTAAGGCACATGTTGTCTCTGTGTCCCATGAACAAAATGGATGTGATGTTTTATTGAGTAATCTGGTTTAAACAGAAAAGCAGCTTTTCTCCCTTTGTGGAACAAATGGTGTTAGCTGTATTGTGTACGGTCAGCATACAGTACACATACATACATTATGTGTTATCAACAAAGAAAGATGTTTAACTTGCTTTATATTCCAAAATGCATGCTCAGTACGTATAAACTTTTCATTTTTTGTAACATTCGAAATCCTCTTATCATTTAATTTTCCCAGCATATACTGTATGTCGTGGATGTAAATACTCACAAATCTCTGCTGAAATTATAAGATGAAACATTGATGTAGCGCATTGGATCATATTTTATTCCAAAGGAGGCTAAACTCACTTAGGGCTGAGTTCTTAAGTAGATAAAGAAGTCTAAAGCTATAAAGAGCAGCAGATTTCTGGTGGTGGTTGTAAAATAGTCCAGTCATGTTTTGATATTGCAGGACAATCTCCGCAGCAGTCGGTATCTGTTTGTATTGCTGCACCCAAAAATATTCCCCGGGATAAATCCTCCCCAAGTCCTCTGCCTTTAGAGCAAAGCGTGTAAATCTGCTATTTTGCCAGACACAAATCCTAACTTAGCTGGTAGCAGCTTGAGTTTTATGTGCATATATCTCCAGACTTCACTGGATTTGACATCGGCTTCAACCGACATCTCCGAATCGTGTACATCTATTTGAGTAATGTGTAATTTAAATGTAATGTTACATTCATATTTTTTAGACAAATGACGAAGGGCGGTATTAAATTTGTTTATTTTCTGTGGCAGTATTACTCTCCAGTCTAAACAGTCAGCCAGCTGAAATCACTTTTCACAGTGTGAGTGACATTTCCACTTGATGCCAGAGAAAAACAGGATAAGGATTCGACACAGAGAGAGAGGAAATGAAATGTGAGAGATACAGTGGATGACGGAGAGATAGTCTTTATAAAATGTACAGCAGCACATAGTTGTTTACACTTCATGCAATGTATATTTGCCATATAACTGCACCACTTTTTATTCTTCATAGGTGACCAAATTTAGGGGGGTCTTTTGTTCCCTTTTCTTGTAATCATTCAGTTCTTGACGTGTTACTTGTTATCTGGTATTTTTTTGGAAATTCAAATGTTTTGGAAAAAAAATAGACTAGGGTTTTTAGCGACATGAAGATATATGCCATGAGATTTTGGTATACAACTCTTAAAAATGTAGCTATTACCTTAATATCTTATTTAGAACATGATGGACAATATTGCAAATCAATGATTAAGCAGGTGTTTAATTCACTGGATCAAAAAACAGACATTCTTATTTGGTTATTTTATATATAAATTGTCTCTTATTTGAATTGAATTTCCAGAAAACATATTGTGTCACAATATGCTACACTGTACATTGCTATCATGACTTTAAATGTAAAATGACATTAACACATTAATGGTTAGGTTTTGAAATTGTGCTTAGCCTCACCATTTAGCCTGTGAAAGGCAAACGTTTCAGCAGTAAATGTACAGATGCATAAGACCCTGGGTGTGTTCCAATACCCATACTACCATACTATTTAGTACGCCAGAAAAAGACTTAGTATGTCCCAATACATAGTATGTCAAATGCAGTATGCCAAAAGTACCAAGATGTCCAACTACAACTGGTCTTATTTTGCAGTATGCAAACCAGAATGCTTTTCTGACTATTCTGACCCACAATCCTCTGCACAGCAGAAGATAACGTCACATCGGCAGAGCTGCCAAGAGCACAGACCAATGTCAGTGCACTGACAGTGCAATGACAGAAGTCACAATGACAGATAAAGTATTATGTCCCAATTGTATGCATATTGCATGCATACTGAATGCAACAGTACATACTTTGTAAGGGCAGTTGCAGTACGCACTAAAAGTAAAAAGTAGAAGTATGTGATTTGGAACGCAGCACCTGACAAACATGAAACATTCAGGTCACTTGGTTTATCAAAGGAGGTTAAAATGCTCCTTTCTTGGTGTCAGGCTCGTTTCACTTCTAGTCGAACACATCAGTCTCTACATGACCCATTTAGGCTCTATCTAGAGTCCTGTCCTATATGGCTACATGTGTCGATGCCTGTCTGTGCGGTTTTTGACATTTGATCCTCAAAAGCTAATATTATGAGGTCAGATCACTGCCTCCACATTGCTGATTTTCCTCCCATGTGAGTTTATCTATTTAAATCTGTGCCACAGTTACTTTTTTACTTTTTGCTCCCTCTAAGTGGGTTTATATTTGTTTGTTTGTGTGCGCATTGGGACTTTAATGTTTGCTCATCATATTTGACAATGAAGATTCAGCAGCAGTGTGAGAAATATCTCACTTACTGGGTCCAGACTTGACACTCAAAGCATCCAAAGGTAATTGAAATGACAAAAATACATGATAACAACACAGTATTCCCAGAGGTATAGCTTAAGTGTAGTTAAAATGGAAATGATACAACAAAAAAACAATGCCGCACTTGTTTGTTTGGGACTCCCTGCCCGCAGAGCTTACAGTGTGCTAATTGAAGTGACAGAGGGAACTCGTGCTGCTGGCTCCGAGCCAGATAAGACTGATTTCATGGCCACACCGCCACAGCAGCTCCTCAACCGAGGAATGCAGTAAATATTCCTTTTCGTGATTTGAATCTCGTATAGTATGAGGAAGGCTGCATCTAACCTGGGAGACTTTTTTTTTTTTTTACCAGATGAACATCAGGTCAAGTTGATGCCACAGGCAAATAATTCAAGTTGGTATGCATCATGACTTTATTGTGCACATAAAGCTAGAGGAGTATATCTTGATAAAGAGAGCTGCTTGTGTCTCAACTCAGGACAATAAAAACAGAAATTCACAAAATATTATGGCTGACATTCAACATTTAAAGCATCCAACTTCTCAAATTTGAGGATTTGCTGCTTTTTTCTGTTTTATATCACTGTAAATTGAATCTATTCGTGTTTTGGGCAGTTTAATGAACAAAACAAGTTTTTGTGCATGTTGTGGATTGAAGGATGAATTAGTTAATTGAAAAAAATAATCAACAGATTTAAAATCAATAATAAAATTAGTTGCAACCTTACAAAATATAAACTAAAGCATCAAATGTTCCTAGTTTAGTGGTAGGTAGACCTGCAGGGGCAGACCTTCCACTTTCTCACTGTGACTCCACATATAGTGCCTTGTTCCTAAGATTACATAACGAATCCCTAAGCAGATGGGTGAGGTCAGATCACAGGGTGTTTGTGACAAGTCGGAGCAGAGCGCTGCCTTAACAGGAGACGTGGCAGGACCCTGTGAATTCCATTGTTTTGTGCACAGAGCCGGGAAGCACAGAGGGCTTACATTATGCTCATGTCAGCTATTGATTCTGCAGGCTGGGGAACAGAAGAAGAAGAACAGAAGACATATTCTCTCCTCGCTGTCCTCCCCCTCCCTCCTCCTCTCATCAGTATGCTCCAAGGAGCCGTGGCTCCCATCACGCCATCTTTGCTCCCTGTCTCTGGCCCTCGTCTTGTGGTCAGCAAACATATCTGACTGATTCTTTCTGTGTGGGCACTTGGTTGAACTTTACTGGCTGGTGTACTAACTTGAGCTAGTTTTGCGTGTTTCCTCCCCGGAAGCAACATAGCGTCCACCGCTTTCCTTTTGACCCTCAAGAAATATTTATTGTGTGGCTGAGACTCTTCACACATCCTCCCCTCCTATGTGGATGATTTGTTTATCAAATATACAAAATAATGCAGCAACTGAGAAATTTAACCCACAGCTCTCTTTGGAGAACGTCATTAATAGGAGCTTTTAGAGTCTACTTCTGTCTAATTATCTCTAACCTCAAAGACTCCTAAAGAGCACTCTCAATAATGTGCTGCCCAGTATCTCTCTCCCTCCTCCTCCTCTCTTTCCCATTCACTCTCTGTCTCATTTTTCTCTCAAAGGGGAATCTACTTAAGCCCTTTTTGGCATGGTGAAGCATATGATAGAGTGGGAATCAATTATTTTTTCTTGCCAACACAAAGAAGGAGAGGAAAAACGTAAATACATACAGGAAATGGGGGGTGGTCATTGAATGGTTTGATAAGTGTGGAAATGGTGTGAATCATACGCTGTGGTCTTCACAGTCACCAGATCTCAGCCCAATTTAACATCTGCGGGAGATGTGTGGTAGACGTATTAGTCACGTTTGGTCATGGTAGTCACTTCTGAAGTACTAGATATCTGTTCCAAGGAGCATTGAAGTTGTTCTTGACTCAATACTAAAAATGTTCTCACATTGCACAGCTGTTTTATGTTGGAATACCTTTAAAAGAAGAATTAATTGAACCGTTAAACACTACAGAATGTTTTTAAATCTCATTAAACTCTTTATTCTATTCTTTATTTTAAGGTCTAGTAGTTTGTGGAGTCCTGAAGTTTCCAAAGGCACCACATATGTCAGACAGATTTGCATAAAATGATGCACATTTTATGGATTTTTGCAGCCATAAAAACTGTCCTGGGTCGTGGGCTTGAATATTTCACTCAGAGTAAACATCATATAGCTTTAATGAAGTGCTGGTACAAGAGGATACGAAATATATATGATGTTGTGAGACAGCGTGGACTACGATCATTTTTCCAACTTTAATGCAACTTAAAATAGAAGAAGGGGAAATGTCTGTCAAGGGGAAAACTGACAAATAATGTAGTAAAGTAACATTTTAATCCTGAAACAATGCCTCATATTCATGATGAAGACATTTATGTGTCTGTCATTGATAATGGCAGAGAAAAGATTTAATATGTCTGTAAAGGTTTTGTGTGTCTGTCTGTGTACTCCGTAGGCGGGGGCGTCGTCCATGTGGGCATCATGCTGTGGGTTGCTGAACGAGGTGATGGGCACGGGCACGGTGCGGGCGCAGCAGCCGGGGTTCGGAGCAGGGGCGGGGCCCTTCCGCTTCGCCCCCAGCGCTGGGTACTCCACCTACCCCCCCACCAGCTCAGGGAGCGCCGGTCAGCTGTGCAAGGCCTGCGGACTGGCCTTCTCTGTCTTCAGACGCAAGGTAAACAAGAGTTTTTTCAGTGTAAGTGATAATAGCTGGTGGTATGCTGAGTTGGTGGCTAGAGACAGATTTTTCTAAATTTGGAAGAAAGGCAGGTAATATCAAAAGACAGTGTGTTCTGCATGTTTTTGTCTATTAAATGCAAATCTTGTACCACACTACTGACCACTTTCTAAAGCAAACTGTATGTTTTAACTGACTACTGACCCTAACCCTAACCCACGCTGCTTGGTTTCATTCACTGTCAGTACTGTATGAAGATCAATGTACGAGACTAGAAACTTGCTTGAGTAATCCTTCACAGTCAACATTCAGTCAGCTTTTGTCAGAATTATGTAATCATTGCGTGCAGTGAGAGCAGGGACTCTTCCTTCATGGTGCATTCGAGGGAACACTGACATCCATAATTACTGGGTCATTCCCAGAGGAGAGATGTTTTTGATGCAAAATCTTTGAAATAATATTGATTTGGCTGGATATTTTTTCAATGTGAACCAAATTGGCATGATCCTTTTCATGACTTCAAGGTTTCAAGGTTTTATCATTTTTCTTCCAAGGTCATATCGGTATAGTTCATGAATGAGATTCTTTATAGCAGCCAACTCTAAAATCTTTGATCTTGGAGTGTTATTGATGTCGTAAATAAGGAGAGTCATGACTGGAATATCATATGATAGTCATTATTATTTATTTAATCTTTATATACAGGTTTTTATACAGGTCAGGTTGGCTGAATGTACGTGCAATTTTACAGCAACAGCCTGTTAAAAATTAATAGAAATACAGGAACAGACAGCCATTAAGAGAAAAGCTTGACATTTTGTAAAGATGCTTATTCCTTTTCTTGTGAGAGTTACATGAGATGATCGATACCACACTTTCAGTCTGTGCAGTAAGTACGTTGGTTAGCTTAGCTTAGCATAAAGGCTGGAAACAGGGAGGAACAGCTTGCCTGGCTCTGCCTGAAGGCAACAAAATCCACTGTACTATGTACAGTATAATGTAACTTATATAGGCAGTAGGGTGTTCACTGTGATGGATAAACAGCATCTGAAGCAAATTTAAAGTCTCCACATCCTGATTGTCATGATATGCTGAAATAAATGAAAGCTTATGTCTGCCAAGGAGGTATAAAGTTAACCTAAAAACTTTGTTTTATCGTTTTGGAGTGGTCTGCAGCATTGTAAATTTGACTAAACTTGTATGTTATAAAAACACTAGAGCACTAGCATGGTACTTTAAGAACATGCACCATATCTTTTAACTCTGGCATTTCCAGGATCTCTGCACAGCTGAACATGTCAGAGTTTAATGGCAGAGTGTATCTGTCTGGCAGTGAAACACTGATGAAAAGGCTGCAGTGCCCGGCTTCCTCTCTGCTCGCCGCATCAGACAGCTCTATCGTCATCCACACACCACTTGCCTTTTTGACAGCGGGTTGCCTCCCTGGATGCACATATTTGTGTGTCAGCGTGATATTTTCATAGTACGAAAAAAGACGCGCCAGGGGATTAACAACAAATGATTGAGGGAAAGTATCTGTCGCACTGGAAATGCGTTTCTGGTTAACCTAGAGCATACTTGTGCACAATTGATAAGAAAATGTTTACAACCATGGCCGACCTCCTTTCCTGCCCATTTGAAGTGTCAATCTACTTGGCTGCTCTGTATCAGGAGACAGTGTTAAGCCTGTAAAATGTCAGACATCACCAGGAGCTACTTATTATTATTTCTCCTTTTTTTTTTACTCTTTCCAAGAAAATAACTGAGCACACAGGTTATGAGCCACGGTTTCAGATGGAACTTTGTATTGCTGGTTTATAAGGTTTCTGGTTTCAGGAAAAACATAATAAACAACAGTGCCATATTCTATTTAGGACTAGATCATACAATCCCTTGTTTGCTTGCACATACCTAGAGACCTTGCTGTTATGGGCAGAACAATGACGTCTTGGGGTTTTTCAAGTGGGTGCCCTCCTTAATCAGCGTTTCACTGATGAGTCCACTACACCTCCAGATGGTTCAGCCTGGCGTCCCAGGCTCACCCCCTTGACGCCATCTTGTTCTTGATGTTATTTAGGAGCCCAGGTGTTGTCTCTCCTCTTAATCCAGAGCCGCTGGCTTGCCCTTTCAGCAGCACTGGAGATTGCTTTGATGGCTTGACATTGGGCCTGGCCCCGGATTCCCATGTCCTTAAGCAGCCTGGTAGTTGACATGCCTACAAAGCCTCTGCAGCCAACTTCCACTAGGCAAACCTTAGCTTTCCAGCCATGTTGTTCTGCACTGGCTGCCAGCTCAGCGTACTTAAGCCTCTTACGTTCATAGGCCTCACCCACAGCATCCTCTCAGGGCACTATAAGCTCTATGATGTAGACAGTGCAAAGTGAGGTGGACCAAAGCACGAAGTCCAGTCTGAGGTTGGTCATGGTGATCTCAGATGGGAAGCAGAGCCTCTGTTCCAGGTCCACCAGTAACTTCCAGTCCTGTGCCGCTCCCAGCTGCCCGGCCACTGGTTTTGAAGTACAGGCCTTGGGTTGCTTTGCACCTTCATGGACAAACTCTCTTGCAGATGCAGGATGGGAAGACAGGGGAGGCAGGACATTGATGGTTGTCCATCTGCTCTCCAGCGTAGCTGCTAGACACTTCAGTACCTGGTACCTGAGGGGGCACATAGGGTCTTCGCTGTACCATTCGTTGAGGTTCTTGGGAGATGGCAGGACATCGTATGTGGCTTGTATAATGAAGCTGATTCGAAGTGCCACCATGTCCCACAACTCCTATTGAACTCCTGTTGAACTTTCTCCTGTCAACTCCCTCCCATCTCACCCACTGCCCTTGCTTAGCTTGAGAAACAGCCTTTGCACGCCCTGCTGCCTGCTCTTGCCAGCGCACCTCCTGGACCACCAGACCTCATTGCTAAGATGGAGTTGCCTTGTACCAGTTTGCTATCTCCAAGGCCAAGGCCTCCTCTCCCTTGTTGCACGTGGCCAACGATGTCTCTGTGTTTGAAAGCTGGCTTTGCCTGCTGCATAGCTGCTGATGGGGTCCACTTCCTCCAAGTTACCAGGGTGGGAGCAGTTTGGGCTACACATGGGTCACAGGATTCTGTTAGCATCATCTCCAGCCTTACTTTGGGACACTTGTACTCCTCTGAAAGACTAGAGACGGGAAGTTCCAGGATGCCTTTTCCATAGAGCCCTTTGAGACCTAGCCACTTTCTGGCAAATGAGCTGATCATCCTCTCCAACTTGTTGACATTTGAGACTAGGGCCTCATAGATGGTCAATGGCCACATCAGCCGGGGTAAGAGACCAAAGTGAAAGCACTAGCTTCAACCTGCCAAGGAGCAAGGGCGTGTCAAAACTCTCAAGGCCACTGCTGGTGTCCACCAGCAGCCAGCTGATCCACTTGGTCTGTGTCCTTGAGGGTTTCATCGTATCAGTGTCCCAGGCTTTTGGGATACAGTATTATTGAAATCAGTGTCACAATATTAATATTTTCCTGATCTATCTATTATTAAAATGTCCAGCGATTATTGTTGTTATCAGTCTGTCTTTTATGTTTTCAGTTAATCAATAACATAAAATGTCAGAATACAGTGAAAAATGTCCATCACAATATTCCAAGGTGACATCCTCAAATTGCTTGTTTTGTCTGACTAGCAGTCCACAACCCAAAAACATTAAATTTACAATTATATAAAACAGAGAAAAGCAACAAATCCTCACATTTGAGAGGCTGGAACATGCAAATCTTTGGCATTTTCAGAATCAGAATCAGCTTTATTGTCCAGGTATGTTTAAAAATACAAGGAATTTGACTCTTGTTTCTAGTGGTTCTCACTGTGCTTACACACAACAATGTTCAGGAGATACACATGGACATACAGCCAAAACAAAGACAACAAAGCTGAACAGAGACACGTAAACATAAACATATGACTATTATGTACAAGCAATGGGTTAAAAAATATAGATATATACATATAGAACCAACAGATTGACTTTTTGCATCATACATTATTTTTTCAAATTAATTTTCTGACAATCAACTAGGCTACTTAATAAATCAACTAATTGTTTCAGCATTCAATATGTCACTAAATGGCAAAAAATGCAAATTTCCATGCAAAAGAATTCAACTGTTGTTCAGCACGATCAACTTGGTTCCACTGTTCCACTATAAAACAAACTCCAGTGACTCTTTTTGATAGTTTTTAATTACAGTGTGCTTAGAATCATTCATTTTAAACAAAATAATTTAGTAAAATGACACAATAAGATTAAGTCACAATTTCACTCCAAGTTAATAAATGATAATATTGAACTATTTTCCAGCCCTAATCAACGATATGCTACAAGTAAACTGAAGTGCTGATGGATCATTCTGGTGCAAATGAAAACTCTGTTAACTCTGCAAAACTCTGTTACTGTCATTAGTTCAAACAGCAGCTGCAATGAGTTCAGTCATCTGGGTCATTTTTCAGAGCTCATAGTAGATAAATCCCTTTCAGTAGATGGTTAAGTTATTCATCAAAAGTGACGTGGAGGGTAACCAGTTTAATATGCTAACAGAAGTCTGACATCCGGGCCGATTTAGAAATGATGAAAAATACAGTTTATTAAATGATGATGTGGAAAATGGAATTACTCTGAGGACAAGTTTGGTTGCCTCAGTCAGACGAAAAAGAATAGTTGATCACATCACGACTGTCTGAATCTCCTCTCCCCCAACAGCACATCTGCTGTGATTGTAAGAAGAGTTTCTGCGCCCTTTGCTCGGTACTCCAGGAGAACCTGCGCTGCTGCACAACTTGCCACCTGCTGCGCGGCACGGCCTTCCAGAGGCCTCAGCTCATGCAGCTCCGAGTGAAAGACCTGCGCCAGTATCTGCTGCTGCGCAACATCCCCACCGACACATGCAGGGAGAAAGAGGACCTGGTGGACCTGGTTCTCTGTCATCAGGGGACGAGGGAGACTCAGAGACCAGTGGTGGAGGAGGATGAGGAGGAAGAGGAAGAAGAAGAGGATACGCATGAGGAGGAGGAGGAAGATGAAGGGGGAGATGATACAGACAGTCTCCACTCGCTTCCACACTCGCACGCCGCCTCGCCCCCCTCTGCCACGCGCTCCACCTCTGAACAGTCGGTCCTCTCCGCCTCTCAGGGAGACGTCCTCAGCCCAAGTGACAGCTCAGGGACCACCAGCCAGGTTTGGCAGCTTGTACACACAGTTGATGTTCAGTGTGTGTCTGCATGCAGAGCTAACACTGTGCAACCACACACACAAACATACATTCACTAATTTACATACACCATACTTTCACACACATCTGTCCTCATTCTATCTAACATGATTAATTTCAAAGGTGAAATCGACTTATTTACAAGTGTCAGTGTGACTGTTTAAAGTCATGAGATTACGTGTTTCTTTCAACTCGCAGACAAACAAATGCCCTCTCATGAATTCCTTTTTAGATGTCAGTTTCATTCACTGTATTTCATCTTGTATTCTTTCCTTATTCTGTCTTCTGTGGGGGGTTTTGTCTCGTCGTGCTTCGTTCTGAATGAAGTGTTACGCATGCAAATTTACTACATTTCAGTGTATGTTTTTTTCTCTCCATTGACATTGAAAAAGCTCAGCATTACAGCGCTGGTCCAATGTCCATGTGACAGCTGGAAACAGCTGCATTTGCTGTGTGTGTGTGTGTGTGTGTGTGTGTGTGTGTGTGTGTTGGTGTGTGTGTGTGTTGGTGTGTGTGTGTGTGTGCTCTCAGACCAGCCAGCAACACAGCTTAAGCCCTTTGCCTTTTTTAGGTCTGTTACATAGGCTGAGTCTGTTATGTAACAGGCACACAGGTTGAGAACTCCCCACAGCGTCACAGCTGCAGCCAAACAACAGAAACAACTACACCCCCCCCCCCCCCCTCTCATCTCTCTATTATAATCTCTCAGTATGATTTTTCCTCCTCTTTTGCCTTTGAAATTCTTGGAGGGTTACTGATGTAAAATAGGTCATGAAGTATAAATGGTATTTTTGAACTACCTATAGTAAACATGTGAATGGACACTGAAAAAAAGCAAATATTGTTATCTAGACACATCAGAGGTAGAGATATTTGCAGTTTTGCTTTATTGAAATAAGCAAGATTGATGAGATTTTTGGATAAATAACAATCATCCAAACAATATATAGTATTACTTTCTTGAATTGCCACCTTTGCAGAGTATAGCAACATACCATTATAATACCATTAAAAGTATGAATACTAAAGATATCTGCAAAGGATGTTATGGTTTACATCTGGTTTGTTTTTGTTAGCAGGATTTCTCAAAAATGTGTCAACAGATTTTAATGATCTTTGGTAGAAAGTCAGGCTATGCATCAATGATCAAGTGATTAGTTTTTGGTGTGAATCCAGCAGTGTCTGATAGCATTTCTTTTTATGCATATTTTCTCATTATTTGTTGCAATGAAAGGAGTCTGGCACATATAACCCATGACTGTCTATCACCATGTGTCTTAATGCAGATGAAACACTTTTTAGCATTTTCTAATATTCAAATAAAAATCAAAAAATTGCAGCTTGTGCAGCCTCGACAGAAAAACACACTCTCTGAGTGCTTTCTAGTACTTTCACATGTTTGGAATTAAACGGTTGACTGAAATCTAACATCAAGTCAAAAGAAACTTTTGTGCTCTGGAGAGGTTTGGCACTTTGCGCGTGTGTCAGGGCTGCTGCCCATGTTTTTGTCTCTGAGGAATCTAGTCTGAGCAAAAGCATGATGTCTTGGCGAGAGCAGGCATCTAGCACCGCAACGCTGACGGATACATTATTAACACATCTTCGTTCAAGGAAGAAGGTTGTGTGAGGAAGCCTGACCAGAGTGGGTAGGAAGGTTGTAGGAGGCAGAGTCAAACTAGTTGAATGAGTAAAAAATGGTTTATTCTGTCCAGTGTAACAAAAAACAAGTGTCTCAAAAAAAGAAATTAATACAAATAAATCAAATTTGACTGGCTAAACTCAAACTAAGTCATGATCATATGCACACAGCTACTCTGCCATCCTCTAATTTCTACTTTCCTAAACCAAGATTTCTCCCCTTAAATAGGCCCCCCAATCTACTAGACACAACCACGTTTATTGCAGGGGTGTCCTTTCCCCTTATACCAACAACTGGCATATAACAATGCTACGTAAAGGTCAACATTGTTTACAACAAATCACATTATCCACAACGTAATTTTTATTACAAGCCAAAATAAATACAAATCGTATAGATGCTAAACCAAACATTTAGCTAAGTAAAATGAATCCCCCCATGCATGGTCTAATCCACAACATCACTGGTGATGTCAGTGTGAGTTTAAAAGCAGGAAGTCATTGGGTGACTCCTCTTTTGTCTCCTGGAAAGCTTGGTTGGTATGGTAAGAAAAACAAGCTAATCTATTACTCAAGAAACTCAGGACTTAATTTAATAAACAATAATTGAACTTAAATACTTGATTGAACCATAAACACAAATGTAAGAATGCTAAACAAAACAAAACCCAGGATAATATGTGAAAGCAATGCTACATATACTGACTAAACAGACAAATGGCAAGTATGGAAAGAAACAGAAAGCGTAATGGGGACAAAGTGGTGTGGTTTCACCCACTGTGCCACACAGTGGTCTGCTGAAAATGTGCTGAAGCAGACAAAGACAGAAACAGACGGCAGGAGAGAGAGAGAGTTTTTTTTACTTTAATGGCACAGAAACAGACTCCAGCATGATATCACACAGTTATAGCTTATTCCAGCCCTTCACAAGCTCTCTTTCGTCGAGCAGATAAAAGAATAAAGAGATGATATCTTGTGTTCAAAGCACATAAATGGCCAAGAATACAGAGCTCTAAACTCACACCAAACGGCGTCTGAACTACTCTGTAGCTCCATTTATTCTCCTTTCATCCTGCGTATTACTGACCTCCACCTTCAAAAGAGAATAATCACCCGCTGAGTTGAGAGCAGCTGCAACGAACCGAGTCGATGTTTAAACATCTCTATTCTTTCATTAGACATCCAAGCAGCTGCACGTAGAATTTAAACATATTACAGTAACAATGTTGATAGTTATATGGAGCTTAGAAGAAATTATCACTGTAATCAGGCACATCTTTTGATAGTGTTGAGGAATGTAGATTAACAGATCTAAAAAAGGACCAGGATGTACTTTGATTAGCATTTATCTCTACACAAATTCAGTCACGCTGAATAGAAGGTCATCATCCTGTGACATGAGACAAACTGATATGTGTTAATTTAGTGTGTTTCTTATCAGTTCTTTTGATACTATGATTTAAAGGTCATATTATTACTCACCATTTGACTTTGACATTGTTGCTGATGAGATGTGTGCATACTGTTTAAATAGCAGAGGCGGAGTGAAATTTTGAGTGAAATGCTGTAATGAGAGTTTAAACTAACTTCAGTGTGTTGATTTCTCACACAGGAGCATGAGGATACTCCAACAGCGTCCCTCTTGAACCTGGCGCCCGCTGAAAATATCATAGACGTACGACACTTCTTTTTTTTGCACACACACATTACTGAACAAGTCTTTATACTAGAAGTACAAAGGTTCTTGTAGTTTAATGAGGCTTTCAGGAAAAGCCAGTCATGCCTCTGATTTACCGACCGCATCTCTATTTCCTGTGTGGATTGTAGGTCAGTCCGGCGACACAGAGGAGGATCAGGGCCTCGCTGTCTGATCTGGACAATGAAGAGGCGATAGAGAACCTCTCCGTCCGACAGCTGAAAGAGATTCTCGCCAAGAACTTTGTCAATTACTCTGGCTGCTGCGAGAAGTGGGAGCTGCTGGAGCGAGTGCATCGACTCTACAGAGAGAACGAGCAGAACAGGAAATCCAGTGGGCACTTTTGATTTTACTTTTTGCATTTAAATTTCATATTTTAATGTAATGTATGACAAAAATGCTTTTTTTCTCTCTTTTTCTTTTAGTGGAAAATGTGAGCATAACTGCAGGTAATTATTGTTGTTTATTATATTTCTCAGGTTTCAAACATTACATAGAGTTTTAATGCTTTTCTAATATTAACACATTACATTTACATGCAAATGCAGTTACAGCATTGTAGCTCCAGCTAGGGATGCAAATTTTTAAGCGATTTCTTTGACAGATAGTTGGCCACTTTAACAATCAATTATCAGTTAATCATTACTCAGATCTTTTACTTGAGTAAAAGTAGTGTAGCACAGTGACACTGCACATTCCTCCTCTTTTGCATTATCAGTTAAACTATTAACGGCAATTAACCAATTATCAATTAATCATTGACATTCCTAGCTCCAATCTGTTATGTGATTTTTAAAAAAAATCTGTTTTAATTTTAACATTGTTTTACATTAAAGGGCAAATTCACTGTTTCCTACACTAATAGATTTTCTTTATCGCTGCCCATTCTTATCTATAAAGTGGTTGCATATCCTCCACCTCTCTGCAACAGTGGAGTTGGAGGTAAGATGATTTTGTAAAAAGCCACTTCACAGCACCCTTTCCATCTCTCCTTAAACACATATCATACATTGCACCCATCCAAAGGCATGCCAGAGCCATTTTCTGTCCACTCAATCCTTTACATCATTCTGTATATTATCACATTATGATCACTTGAGTCATTAAATCCTGCCTGATTCAGTGTCTCCACATTCTGTCATTCGTATTTCTCCTCTAGTTTGCATCATCTCATTTTATTCCGAAGGACGGCCTCTCATCCTGTCATTAATGTGGTCTCTAAGAGCTTTTACCTCTTGATGAACCATCATATTACTTTAGTGGCAGCATGTCTCCATCAGGTGTAATTACACTGTCAAATTTCCTACAGGCTCTCTTGTTGACATAAAGGGCTTGAGGATCATATTAGCACACTTTAATAGCTGGTACAGCAGACAGGCTGCTGCTCTATTGGCTTTCCCCATTGCACGTGATGTGAGCAGCGTGAGTCAAATGTAGTCAGCAATCAGACATTTAGCTCCGGATTTGTGACACATAATTTGCTTTTTGTGATCTTATTCAATAACGTTTACTTGAAATAGAAGTAACAGATCAGTTATTGAGAATGTTTAACTTAGTTGGAAATATTAACTCACTTTTAACAAAGCAATTTTCTGGAGCTTTCGACCATATCACATGATCAGCAGATGAAGTTTTCACAGTTGTAGATTTAAAATTTCAATTTCTGAGCACTTGGCTTAAAACCAGGGTTCAGTTTAATGCTGTTATCACTAATTGATTGCAGATTGAAAGTATTTGTTTTGTGGGTTACAGTGTATCTCAACTTCTAATCGGTGCCTGTCAGTTTTGCTGCTTTATTTTTATGTGACATTAAATGGCACACTCCCACCTTACATATGTAGTATCTGAAACTACAGTGACTAATTTGTTGGTTTATTGTTTAGCTTTTTTTCTGACAAGTACTTTAGTAGAATTAAACTGAGCATCTGCTATAGCAAAGCAGTTCTGCAGGACTGAGAGTTTCATAGGTACAGGCAATGCTGATAAAACATTTTGTCCAACAGGCTTGGACTTTAAAGGATAAGTCTGGCAATTTTCTATATTTCTGTTATTGTAAACACATGTCATGTGCAGAGCCAAACCAACAATTCATCCTACTCACAAGTATTGTGTGTGTATCCAAAGCCTCATTTATCTTACTCCTCTGTTGCCTTTGTTTGGGAAACGGCTCCAAAGACTGATAAGAACAATCATGTTTTCAGTCTCGGGAGGGTAATTGCATGTAAGGAACACGCCAGCTGGTTGTGCAACATTTCACAACCTCTCGATTTTGTACTATCTTGCACATAAATAACTTTAATATAAAGTCAAGAGGTTCTGATATGTAGCACAACAACCCAAGTGAAGCTTTGTAAACAGAACCGTGCTCCCACATGTTGCTCAGGGATGTCTGCTGTACAAGAAACTACTCTCCGGAGACTGAAAACGTGATTGCTGTCTTTGGAGCAGTTTCTCAACAAACTAACATGACTGTAATCTTCAGGGTGAAGGAACATGTCACCCAGTGCAGCGGTGTGGCTCACTGACCTGTTTTTAATAGTTTTTGGACAATAACAAAGGTCTACAGCACAGAGAAATATCATATATCAGGCTTTGGATACACAGACAATACTGTTATGTAGGATCAGATCATTGTTGGTTTGTCTCTGCACATGATATTTGTTCACAATAAGAAAAATATTGAAAATTGCCTAAATTAACCTTTTAATGGCAGCTATAACCTGCTGGAGAGTAGGGATTATAGACGAGAGGATATACTGCTCATGACCACTGTAGTGACTGATGTGATCTTCATCATTCTCAGACTGCAATAGCTTAAGTTTGGTGCTGATGTACAACATCTGACTCCATAGAGTTTGTGAATGAGCCTACAGAGAACTATTGTAACTGAGAATAACTTTTCATATTTCCTCCCACAGATGGTGTAAAAGCTCAGTTGGCTGCTGATGAAAACCTGTGTCGCATCTGCATGGACGCCATCATCGACTGCGTGCTGCTGGAGTGTGGGCACATGGTAACCTGCACCAAATGTGGGAAGAGGATGAGCGAATGCCCCATCTGCAGGCAGTACGTAGTGCGGGCCGTGCACGTCTTCAAGTCTTAAAACTCAGTGTGCGTGCACCTGGCCCGAGCCCTGAATTTATCACTGAGGATGAACTGCGGTGCATGACGTCTCAGAGGGTCTAACGCTGCAGCGGGCGTGAGCAACTTCCCGGTCTTTAAAACCAGACTGTTGTCTCTGGCCTACCACGGTTTGTCCCCCTCCCACTCTAACTAACTCATGTTCCAGTCCCTCCTCCCCCTGGTGGACCGTCATCAGCTGCACCGGGACACTCACTCGTTCTCTCTTTGGTCTGTTACACACACAGCAGAACCCCCTGCCGTCACTTCCTACTCTCCATTCTCTGTTGTGTTTCAGTTTAGAGGTCAGATTTTACTTGCGGGAGACGAGCGGAGGTGGTCCCACGGATACTTGAAGTGGATCGGGTTGATATGTGAGATGAAGAGAAGCAGTTTGGTGAAAATTATAAGATCCCAGGGTTAGAGTCGATATGGTTTACACAGTCATGCCACATGACACCGTGTGATCTCCCTCA